>NC_061118.1:97231581-97260007 GCF_002878395.1 Capsicum annuum
GGTATATCCAGATAATAGGTAGGAGCATAAACTGAAACATTCTGGGGATACAAAGATAGTTATTAAATTGTTAGCACCGCATTAAAACATTCCCCCTAGAGTAGATGTTAAAATGCATAAGAGAAACTTTGTTATAGATAGTTCCGCACATTAATTGTACTCTATGGATAGAGGAATACATAGAGTTGAACATAGTAAAATAAGAAATTGAAAAATTTTGTTGAAATTGTTCGTTTAGAAATTTCCCAAAAAGCTTATCATAGGTTCTTCTCTCCATCAGAACAATAGGGCCGTTAAGCTCATTACTAAAATTGTTGAAGAGATGAAATATAAACAAAGTATATATTTTTTATCAGAGGTTGAATCGATCATTAGAAGAAGAATTAGGCCAAAAATTAGGATACATTCTGTTAAAATAAAACTTCCATTGAAGAGAAGAAAATGAAAGGCTTTCATAAAAATTCTCGTAGAATCAAGAATGAATTTTTCATTCTGTACATGCTAGATCATGAATTAGTAACTATTTCTAATTTCCAAAAAAAATCCAAATTGTGTAGAACTTTCATTTTTGAAATAGTTACAGAATCTCCATGTATAGGATCAAACCCTATTCCATGGTATTTACATGAGGTTCCTCTTTAAGAAAGTCCCTGAGACGGCTTAGTTGATCCATGATTTATGTTTCATTTTACGTTTTCTTTTCGTTTGTTTTGAGAAATCTATTTATCAATTCTGATTCTTTCTTTTCTCTTGATTCTTTTCTGATCGAGATGTATAGATCTTTCTCATGGATTAAAGAAAATATGCAAAAGCTCTATTTGCCTCTACTATTTTATGAGTATCTTCCTTTTTGCATATGACATCGCCAGTCCCTTTGGCAGCATCCACTAATTTGGAACTTAATTTGAAAGCCATATTTTGACCCGAACATTTTTGGGATGCCGCTAATAACCAATGAATGACACGTGCTTTTCCTTGTGTGGATCCTATTTCAATGGGAAATTGAAGAGTTGATCCACCTGCACGTCTTGCTTTTACTGTTATATAGGGAGTTACTCCACATATTGTTTGACGTAAAATGGATAGTGCATTTGTTTCTGTATTTTGTTTAATCTTTTTCATGAATCGATAGATAATTTGGTAAGCCAATGATTTTTTTCCGTGTTTTAGAATATGGTTAACTAACATGTTAACTAATCGATTATGATTAATAAGATTGGATTTTGCTATTTTTTTATAGTACCTCGACGTGACATGAGAGTGAAAGGTGTTCAAGAATTAGTTTTCTTTTTACAAGGGTTAAAATCACTTATTTTGGCTTTTTTACCCATATTGTAGGGTGGATCTTGAAATATCTCCCTCCAAGCCATACATACAACTTTCATCGAATACGGCTTTCCATAGAATTCTATATGTATCTATGAGATCGTGTATGGAATTCTTTTTACTCACTTTAGTATCTATTTCCCTCTCTTTCCTACCAGGTTTGGAAATTCTGTATTTTACATATCCATATGATTGAGTACTTGGATTTCTAAAATAGTATAAAAAGAAGTGCTTCGAATCATTTCTATTTGACTCGTACCTGTTCTACAAAAGTCGAGGTATTTTGAATTGTTTATTAATATGGACAAAGTCATGGAAAACCTCAAAAATTATTTCAATATTGAACCTTGGACATATAAGAGTTCCGAATCGAATCTCCTTAGAAAGAAGATATATTGTCTCATGGTAGCCTGCTCTAGTCCCCTTACGAAACTTTCGTTATTGGGTTAGCCATACACTTCACATGTTACTAGCGATTCACATGGAAAATCAAATGATGCAAGTCCTGGGTAACAATCTACAATGCACTAGAACGTCCTTGTTGATGATCCTTTACTCAGACAGCATCTAGGTGTCATGACCCGAATTAAGGCCCTGGCCGTGACGAACATCCCAAACCATGAATGTCCGAGCACCCCTTCTAACTTGCAATCATACACATTATTCATATTCTAAAAGGAAATGTGGAAATACATAACAAAATAGAATCATGGTCAAATTTTGTGTCAAATTACTCAATACTGCAATGAGTTTATAAAGATCAAAAACATCTAACACTAGTATACGAAATCACTACTAACTGAAAATAACCTATGTTTGAAGACCGAGACAAGGCCCCATGTCGGATCATGAATCAAAATAAAATAACAATGAATTATACATTAGGCCTTCCAAAATAAGGGAGCTCACCAATTGTACACTTTTGTCTGACAATTTTACGGCTTAGCGGGACCTCTAGATTGAGCCTCAAACCCTGAAATATAGAGGGTCAATACAAATGTACTGGTATGTCGAGCAATCCAAAATAATGTACTTTTATATATAACATAAGTGAGAGCATTTCATAAAGAGTTATGCATGAAGTAATTTAAAATACATGGGCAATTTCAAATGATCTTAAAATAGTGTTGTCGATGCAATTTATGTTAATTTAAAATACATGGGCTAAGTGGTACACCCTACATACCTGAAGGTATCCCACGGGCAATATAGGATCATTCTTTAACTCGGAGGCCAAGCCCAAACCCAAGTTTGCCGCAATGGTTGGAGTATCTGAATCTGATACACCACAGGGCACTAGGCTAGCGTATAATCCCTCTTCGGGGACAATATAAACCCGTATCAGCAAAACATGATTTTGGGAAAAGAATCGTATGACTCATGCCTACTTCGGGTAACCACATAACTCTCTTAGTGACCATTTTTAACCTGTTCTAAACATCAACCTTTCTAAATTCAAAATTTAATAAGCTAAATGAAATCTGACTTATGTTCTGTTTTGAGCATGTTATGGCATTATCTATTTTGGTATCGCCATACCAAGACTTGCAAGTCATATATCTGAGCCATAAAGTCTCATGTATGATTCTTTCATTTAAAACAATGTTCAGACCACCAAATCATTCAGACAGTATTAGAGAATTCATATTTCAAAACATGTCAAAATCATGCAAAGATTCTCATCCTTTCAATAATTCCAACAAATGGTGGTCAATTAAAACATTCCTGAAATTCCTTCAATTATCACATTTAGCATTTAAATCATGATAATATCCCCCTCTTTAATTTTCAACCATCATAAATTTCACATAAGGTAATAAGGTTTTTGACTCATTCTTTAAATAATGCAATTTAGGAACTCATAACTTGTAAACCAATTAGGAACACAATGAGAAAGGGGAAGATTTAATAATTCATGCTCTCAATTCATAGTTCAAAGCTTGGAACACATAAATACATATATACAAACCAAATCAATTTCAAGGGAAGGCATTAAGACCAAAGAAATATTATCAAAGAGTTTCAAAATGCATAATTATAATTGTAAATCCAAGCCCCTTTGTACTTTCATGATTTCTAAACCTTTAACATCATTAAGAAGAGTTTACTATGCCCATGTAGTTTTAGGAAAACCCCACATACTTTATATTGATTAGTTTGATGATTGGAAACCTAATCTTTACTCTCTTCTTGAAAATCTTGAAGTTAAATAGCTTGAATTCTTGTTTTGGAGAAAAAGAGTTGAATCTTGTTTCTTGGGGAGGTGGTTAGGGTTTTATTTGAGAAAAATTGAATAAACAGGCATTTGATGCTTCTTGCGGCTGAAATTTTATGTTATGGATGTACTTTAGCTAAGGGGAAGTAACAAGAGTGCCCCTAGACCCATTTGGAACTAAAATAGCGTGTGAAGCAGTTTCGTAACGCGCTGGCCGATGCACTACGTGGCTATCGCATTGGCTTACTGCCTTACACAAAAAATACCATAACTTTTCGTTCAGTTATTGGATTTAGATGAAATTGATATTGTTGGAAAGCTAATTCAATCACCTACAATTTGTTGTGTCTTGAGCTGAAAAATTCCACATATATAAAAAGTTATACACGTTCAAAGTAGAACCTTGTAGAATCGATTATCAAATTTTGGATGAATAAAAGATTCTTAGCTCAACTTCGCTCTAAGTGATTTCTATGAACATTTTTCACTTCATAATTTCTTCATATAGTAGGAGAAAGATCATGACACATGAGTTTAAATATAAAACATGGAATTAAAGCTTACACACATAGGAACAAAGGTTCGCTTTCTAATTAAAAAATGGGGGGTGTTATATTATCTCCCCCTTGGGATCATTCATCCTCGAATGATGGGTAAGGATTTGTTGAAGCTATAAAAGTGTAGAATAAATAACAAAACATCGCATTGAACATTTTTCCGTAACAAAATATGCAAAGATTTTAAACAAACTTTATTATAACCCCTAGTGAAACATGATAGCATGAAACATGGGATATTGGGACTTTACATAGGGATGATGTTGCACATAAGTTCTATGAATCATAATCATCACAACATGTGGAAGGGGTTTATTTGATAATCATAGACCTAATTTATATTGGTACTAATAATGAAATAAGATTTCGAGTAATATAGGATTAGAAACAGTCTCTACCTTACCAAGTATCACGAATAGACTTAAAACTTAGAGGCGCTAATCTTCTACACCCCAAATAATAAATAGCATACTTCACACTCGCTAACTTACAATTCTCCAATCACACATCTAGCCACAACAATTTGAGTCTCACTACTTAGTACTACTATGTTGAAGCCTAACTCAGAGTTAAAAGGTGCTAACTTAAACTGCGGAACCCTATACTTTACATCTCTTTAAGAATATTTTTTCATCTTATCACTACCACCAAAACACTCGAGACTTAATTTAGAGAGTACTAACCATATAGCACATAGGTTTTATGTTTTAAGCAAGCACAACATTCAAGCCTAATCATTACTATACCCACTACATGGATCTCCCCACTAAGACCAACAATTTCAATCACTACATGGATCTCCCCACTAAGACCAACAATTTCAATCACTCTCACAAATATTTTTGCCACTTTCCTCCTTAGCTATTCACACAATAAAAGTTTGTCGCCATCTTTTCCGTTTCACCTATAACCTTAGCTCGAGAATTCACATCAAATTTTTCACCTTCAAGAACATCTAGTCCCCTATCTAACATATCACGGCGCTTCCACAACCTCCATCATACTATCATACAGAGGGTCGTTAAGAGACCCAAGCATAAATATGATGAATGAAAATAACACTATTAGACCATAACTTATACTTATTGCACTACTCAAGGAGGAACATGAATTGAAGATATGATAAAGTAGACACGAAGTGCTCCATATATCAAGTGTTTGGATCATAAGTAGAGAGTCGTTCAAAAGAAACACAATACAATATGAATTCTTAGAAGAGCACAGTGAGAAAACATTGGTGCACATATCAAGATAAAATGAGGGAAAAAGACTGAATTACCCTCCTGGACCCAAAAATTAGTAAGACGAACTGGGAACTCGATGTATTAAGCGCCACGCTGTTCCTGGCATGACGTGAGGATATCGCATTGGCCCACTATTTTGATCATCCAATTATCCCTCAAACGTAGTTTGGAAAATCCAAAACTTTCCCGAGACACCCCTTTTACACCCCTGATGATGAATAAACTCAAAAATCTACGTCTCGGGATCGGGAAGATCAATTTGAAAATCATGGAAGTTAAGAGCTTATAAATATGATTGAGTCTTTTAACAATTAGAAATTTTTTTAGGTTGTTAGCTCTCCATACATGCAACCAAGATTAGTATGGAGTCGAGAATGCTACGGGGTGTTAGATTACAACTAAGACAAAGATTGCCGCTTGAAGTGATTTCTCCTTATTTAAGGAACTGAGATTTTCCATGAGTTGCTTAAACTTTAACACCTTGTCTAAACCCAACGTAGGATGAATCAGTGACATATAGAAACATATTTTCTTAGGACAATCATGCTAAGAGGCATAGATTTTCATGCATCACGAATAACATAACATATGGCTTGAATACATGAAAGTCTGGATTACTAAGATATTTAATTACTTCTAGTTTGGAGGTTAGATCATAAACATAAGTCCATAGAGAACTCGAACCATAGGCATAGGCATGACTTGAACAAATGATGTAAGACACTAGCAGGATACTCTTCTAAATTGTAGTAGGAGGATTATGCTTGAGTAGAATTAGGTTTATCATGGTTCCTTCCTGCAACTTGCCACACTGAGAACATTTAGGAACTATCTTTATTCATCATCTCTCTCTTAGATCAAAGTCACAATCCTAGACTTACAGACATACCCCCTTATCAAACTATAACCACAACTCTCTATAGTAATTTTAAATAAAAACACACTAATTTCTTGCTAGGACATCCCCCTTTCAGGAACACTAATCATAACTTTCTCTAACCCCTAAAATCGTCGACTTATGACTAACATTATCATGGGCATAGACATCCATGCTTGTAAACACTTAACGCCCTATCTTCAACTTCTTAGGATACTAGCATTACACCTCTAATCATATCACTTATAGCTTAACAAAATTTATAAAACAATACTAAAGATGCATATTGCCTACCTATATTTCCTTAATTAAACTTTAAATAATGCCATACAACAACTCCTCAGACTTCTCCATACTGTAAGATTCGAGAATGACAGCTAGGTACATGTGACGTTCGTACACATCACACCTTATGTAACAACATGCTACCTCGGGGTTCAACTTATTCTTATATACTCACACTCTTATCCACTTAATGATTCAACCATAACTCATCCCTTTTTTTGCACTAATTCTCATGACTATATACGTATCACAATTATCCACTCCTTATTTCGCAAGTCACCAACCTAGGATATTTAAAACACCACACCATTCCAACTAATTTATTCCTACAAAATATGCATTATCAATCTTAAGCTACTATTCTTACAAATAAACTTCACATCTAAAGTTCAAGCCTATTGTCTATCCTCGATTATACACTACCGATAAGGAATGCCATATACTATACTAGTCCATCAAATTGGGAAATCAACCCAAATGCTTCACTTCGCTTAGCTACCACCTACAATCACAACCCTGCCATAACCTCGTTATTACAACTCAAAATCCACTACATACCTTCTTGCATAAAGTACTAATTTATGACTACTAGAGAAAGAAAAAATCAAGAGAGGTAAGGTCACATAATAGGGATAGTCGATCTTAATCTCATATTATAACCCATTATGATCTTATCAACATATTCCACTTCCTCACATCATAGTTACTTACCCTTGCATACATCACAACTACCTTCAAAATCCAATAAACATTAATGAGTCTCTACCCATAACCTATTGACTAATCTACTCCTTTCCACTTACCTCTTATAAATGATTTCTACAACCACGATAGCTATTCACTTTGAGCTCCTTCCTAATTTTGAACACATAATAATCATATCCAGTCACTTCCTTTACAGTTTACCCTACCATCTACAATTATTGCTACCACATTATTCTATCACTTTAAAATGGCAAACACCTCTCAATCAGTGGTTAAAAAACTAAAACTATTTAGTTACACAAAAGTCACCCTCACTCTAACTTCTAACCTCGTGACTTCATATCACTAAATTCTTGGCCAATCTCACTACCAACAGGTATGACACTTTAAAATATACTAATACTTAGGTGGAAATACAGTTCCAACATTCTGCTATACATCATTACCCTTATGCAAGACATCTGCAATAAGAATTTTAAAAGGGGACTGAATAGATTTTGTACCCCAGGCAGAAAAGCACAATTTTATTAGAATAAAGACATACACTCAAATAAATACAACTTGAAGCACTAATGGACTCCTCTCAAGTCCTTATTCTATCAATTAACTTTATGGATAACTCAATCAGAAAGAACCATATTATTGGGAGGAACTACACTCTAAGACTTGTATCACCTCGACAGTGAGGCATGGCCCCTGAAATTAGAAAAAGAAAGAAATTTGGATAACTTTCTTATAGATGATGCTATAGAACAAACTAAAGTATAAAAGAATAAGAAAACTCCTAAATGCCCGGTAGCCTCCTGATTATAAGTATGGTGCACAACACACCCATAAGTAGGACTCTACTAGGCATGATTTTGAAGACTACCTAGGACCATGAACCGTGCTCTGATACCATATTTGTCATGACCCAAACCGAGGCCCTGGCTATGATGGACATCCCAAACTATAAAGGCCCGAGCACCCCTTCTAACTTACAATCATACATACTATTCATATACTAAGAGGAAATATGGAAATACATAACAAAATAAAATCATGGTCAAATTTTATGTCAGATTACTCAATACTGCAATAAGTTCATAAAGATAAAAAACATCTCATACTAGTCTACAAAATCTCTATTAACAGAAAACAACCTATGTTTGAAGACTGTGACAAGGCCCCTAGTCGAATCATGAATCAAAATAAAATAACAATGACTTATGTATTAGGCCTTTCGGAATAAGGGAGGCTCACCAACTGTACACTTCTGTCTGACAATTCTATAGCTTAGCGGGACCTCTAAACTGAGCCTTAAACCCTAAAATATAGAGGGGTCAATACAAATGTACTGGTACGCAGAGCAATCCATAATAATGTACTTTTATATATAACATAAGTGAGAGCATTTCATAAAGCGTTATGTATGAAGTAATTTAAAATACATGGGCCATTTCAAATGATCTTAAAATAGTGTTGTCAATGCAATTCTTTTCTTTGGGTTACTTGTGAGCTAAGTGGTACACCCTACATATCTGAAAGTATCCCATGGGTAATATGGGATTTGCCCTTAACTCGGCGACTATGCCCCCACCCCAAGTTTGTCGCAAGGGTTGGTGTATCAGAATCTGATACACCATAAGGCACTAGGCTAGTGTATAATCCGTCTTTGGGGACTGTATAAACCCTTAACTCGGTGGCCAAGCCCTCAACCCAAGTTTGTTATTTTTTTCTATAGTACCTCAACGTGACATGAGCGTAAAGGGGTTTAAGAATCGTTTTCTCTTTATAAGGGATAAAGCCACTTATTTTGGATTTTTTACCCTATATTGTAGGGTAGATCTTGAAAGATATGAAAGATCTCCCTCCAAGCCGTACATATGACTTTTATCGAATACGTGTTTCCACAAAATTCTATATGTATCTATGAGATCGAGTATGGAATTCTGTTTACTCACTTTAAATTGAGTATTCATTTCCCTCCCTTTTCTGCTAGGATTGGAAATCCTGTACTTTATATATCCATACGATTGAGTCCTTGGGTTTCCAAAATAGTGTAAAAAGAACTGCTTTGAATCATTACTATTTGACTCGGACCTACTCTAAAAAAGTTGAGGTATTTTGAATTTTTTGTTGACACGGACAAAGTCAGGGAAAACCTTGAAATTATTTCAATATTAAACGTTGGACATATAAGAGTTCCAAATTGAATCTTTTTAGAAAGAAGATCTTTTATTTCATGGTAGCCTGCTCTAGTCCCCTTATGAAACTTTCGTTATTGGGTTATCCAAACACTTTACATATTTCTAGTTATTAACATGGCATCATCAAATGATACAAGTCCTGGAAAAGAATCTACAACTCACTAGAACGCCCTTGTTAACGATTCTTTACTCCGACAGCATCTAGGGTTCTTCGAACAATGTGATATCTCACACCGGGTAAATCCTTAACCTTTCCCCCTCTTACAAATAATATAGAATTTTTTTATAAATTATGGCCAATACTAGGTATATAAGTAGTGATTTCAAATCCATAGGTTAATCGTACTCTGGAAACTAATGTATGGCAGAGTTTTATTTTTTTTAGGTGATAGTGGAAAATTTGACAGATAAGTCACCCTTACTGCCACTTTACAGAATTGTACATGAGATTTTCTCCTCATACAACTCCTCTTTCAATTCTTTCAAATTCATTAGATCCTTTTTCGCTTTCGAGAACCCTCCCCCCTTTCTTCCACTCCACCCCAAAGCGTAACTACGACCAATTTAGTCACGTTTTCATATTCTAATTGAACATTGTCCATTTTTATTATTCTCAAAGGATAAGATTATTCTCTTTACCAAACATATGTGGATCGAATCATGGCCTTATATATAAGAAGAACAAAAGATCTTTCATGATCAATCCCTTTGCGAAGATAACCTTTGAGGTACCTCAATATCCTTTTTAAGTTTGAATTTGTTCATTTGGAATTTGGGTTCTTCTACTTCATATTTATTTAATGTGAATATTTTCCCTCTTTTTTTTACATCATTACTTAAGTCGCATAGGTTTGATCCTGTAGAATTTGACCTATTTTCTCATTGAACGAAAGGAAAGAAATAAATCAGATTGATAAAAGTACCATGTGAAATCTTCAATTTTCCCCTTCCTCGATCCCTATCTCATAGGTACAGTGTTTGAATCAATAGAGAACCCTTTCTTCTATGTGAATCAATATTATTCCATTCCAAATTCATCCCGATACCTCCCAAGGAAAATCTCGAATTTGGATCCCAAATTGACGGGTTAGTGTGAGCTTATCCATGCGGTTATACACTCTTTGAATAGGAATCCATTTTCTAAAAGATCCTGGCTTTCGTACTGTGGTGGGTCTCCGAGATCCTTTAGATGACCTATGTATACAGAAAAGACAATTCTTTTCTATTATATTAGTATTTTTTATTTTATTAGATATATTAGTATATTAGACTATTATATTAGATTAGTATTCATTAGTGATCCTGAATTAGTGAGTTTTTTCTTTTGTAATGAATTGTTGGCACCAGTCCTATATTTTATCTTTGTAGACTGAGGAGAAAAGGGGCTGGCGGGAAGAGGAGTGTACCATGAGAGAAGCAAAGAGGTCAACCTCTTTCAAATATAAAACATGGATTCTGGCAATATAGCTAGACTCTCATGTCGATCCGAATGAATCATCCTTTCCACAGAGGTAAATCTTTGCCTGCTAGGCAAGAGGATAGCAAGTTTCAAATTCTGTCTCAATAGGACATGTATTTCTATTACTATGAAATTCATAAATGAAGTAGTTAATGGTAGGGTTAACATTATCCTTTTTGTAGTGACAAATCTTGTAAGTGTTCTTAAGAAAAGGAATTTGTCCATTTTTCGGGGTCTCAAAGGGGCGTGGAAACGCATAAGAACTCTTGAATAGAAAAGAGATGTAACTCCAGTCCGTTCCTCCGAAATCCATAGTTAATCCTATTTTCAATTGGGGCAGTTGACAATTGAATCCAATTTTGACTATTATTTTCATATCCATAATAGTGCAAAAAGAAGGCCCGACTCCAAGTTGTTCAAGAATAGTGGAGTTGAGTTCTTCGACCTTTTAACTTAGGATTAGTCAGTTCTATTTCCTGATGGGGTGGGGAAGGGATATAACTCAGTGTTAGAGTGTCACCTTGATGTGGTGGAAGTCATCAGTGTGAGCCTGATTATCCCTAAGCCCCATGTGAATTTTTCTAGTTGGATTTGCTCCTCTGCCATCGTTCAATGAGAATAGATAAGTGGATCATGGGATTGGCGTAAGGGGACAGGGATGGATATATTTTTAGGAGCAAACTCCGGGAGAATATAAAGCATGGATAAAAGTTATGCCTTGGAATGAAAGACAATTCCAAATCCATTTTGTCTACGAACAAGTTAGCTTTAAGTAATGCAACTATGCATCTCATGGAGAGTTCCATCCTGGCTCAGGATGAATGCTAGCGGTATGTTTAACACATGTAAGTTGGATGGGAAACATGAGAAATGGTGTTTTCAGTGGAGGACGGGTGATTAATGGTAAGAACATTCCCTTGGGAGGGGAACAACAGTTGGAAATAGCTGCTATTACCCCGTAGGCTGAGAAGCAAAAGGAGGAATCTGCCCGAGGAGGGGCTCGCATCTGATTAGTTAGTTGGTGGGGCAATATCTTACCAAGGCGATGATCAGTAGATGGTCTAAAAGGATGATCAGCTATACTGGGACTGAGACATGACCCAGAATCTTATGGGAGGCAGCAGTGGGGAATTTTTCGCTATGGGCAAAAGCCTGTCGGAGCAATTCTGCATGGAGGTATAATGTCCACGGGTCATGAACTTCTTTTCCTAGAGACAAAGCACTGATGGTATCTGGGGAATAAGTATTGGCTAACTCTATGCCAGTATCCATGGTAATACAGAGTATGCAAGCATTATCAGGAATCATTGGGCGTAAAGCGTCTGTAGGTGGCTTTTTAAGTCCGCCATCAAATCCCAAGATTCAACGCTGGACAGACGGTGGAAACTACCAAGCTGGAGTTTGGTAGGGGGTAGAGGGAAATTTTGGTGGAGCAGTGAAATATGTAGAGATCGGAAAGAACACTAACGGCAAAAGTACTCTACTGGGCCGACACTCACACTGAGAGACGAAACCTAAGGAAGCGAATGAGTTAGATACCCTAGTAGTCCTAACCATAAAAAATGACAACTAGGCTCTATGCATATTGGCCCATGTAGTACTGTAGTTAACACGTTAAGTATCCCACCTGGGGAGTACATTCGCAAGAATGAAACTCAAAGGAATTGACGGCGACCCATACAAGTAGTGGAGCATGTGGTTTAATTTGATATAAAGCAAAGAACCTTACCAGGGCTTGAAATATTGTGAATTCTCTTGAAAGAAAAGGGTACCTTAAAGAATGCAGACACAGGTGGTGCATGGTTGTCGTTAGCTCGTGCTATAAGGTGTTGGGTTAAGTCACTCAACAACCACAACCCTCATGTTTAGTTACCATCATTGAGTTTGGAACCCTGAACAAACTGCCGATGATAAGCCAGAAGAAGGTGAGGCTGATTTGAAGTCATTATGCCCCTTATTCCTTGGGCAATATGCGTGCTATAATGGTTGGAACAAAGGGTAGCAATCTCATAAGGGTGAGCTAACCGCCAAAACTCATCCTCAGTTTGGATAGGAGACCATAACTCGCTTTTATGAAGCCAAAATCGCTAGTAATCGTTAGTCAGCCATACGGTGATAAATTCATTATCGGGCCTTTTACACACCGCCCATTACACTATGGGAGTTGGCCATGCCCGAAGTCGTTACCTTAACTACAAGGAGGGTGATGCCGAAGGCAGGGCTAGTGACTGGAGTGAAGTCATAGCAAGGTAGCCATACTGGAAGGCGTGGTTGGATCACCTCCTTTTCCAGGAGAGATAATTCTTGTTGTGTATTTTGGTTTGACATTGCTTCACACCCCCTAAAAAAGAAGGGAGCTATTTCTGAGTTAAGCTTTCTGATGAAAGTCTTCTTTCCTTTCTCGATAGTAAAGTAATACCAAGATCATGAGCTTATTATCCTAGGTCGAAATAGGTCAATAGGACCCCTTTTTTTATGTTCCCATGCTCCTCCTGTGTGGCGACATGGGGGCAAAAAAATAAAAGAAAGGGATGGGGTTTCTCTCAATTTTAGCATAGCAGGCCCCCAATGAGAGGCTTGCACGATAGGCTATTACCTCAATAGTAGCATGCACCCTTGATAATTGCATTATTGTGCTTGGGCTGTGAGGTCTCTCAGTCACATGGATAGTTCAATGTGCTCATTGGTGCCTGACCCTAAGATGTGGATCATTAAAGGCATATTAGCATGGAATACTTCTTCTGTTGAACCGAGGTTTGAAACCAAACTCCTCATTATAAGGATTGATGGGGCGATTCGGGTAAGATCAATGTAGATCCAACTTTTGATTCAATCGTGGGATCCAAGCAATTCGGAGGGAACCACCACGGCTCTTCTCTTTTCAAGAATCCATACATCCCTTATCAGTGTATGGACAACTATCTCTTGAGCATAGGATTAGGTTCGGCGTAATGGGAAAATAAAATGGAGCACCTAACTACACATCTTCACAGACCAAGAACTACGAGATCACCCCTTTCATTCTTAGGTGACGGAGGGATTGTACCATTCTAGCCATTTTTTTCTTGACTCGAAATCAAAATAGGAGTAGGTTTCAAAAATTATCTTAGAGTGTCTAGGGTTGGGCCAGGAGGGTCTCTTAATGCCTTTTTTTCTTCTCATCGGAGTTATTTCACAAAGACTTACCAGGGTAAGGAATAAGGGGGGAACAAGCATACTTAGAGAGCTCAGTACAATAGAGAGTTGTATGCTGCATTTGTGAAGGATGAATCGCTCCCTAAAAAGAATCTATCAATTATCTCCTAATTGGTTGGACCATAGGTGTGATGATTTACTTCACGGGTGAGGTCTCTGGTTCAAGTACAGGATGGCCCAGCTGCAGTAGCAAAATGAATAAAAAAACATCTTATTCTCTATGGGGAGGTCCTATGGAAAAATAACTCGACGCCATGATGATAAAAAGCTTAACGCCTCTTATTATTATTCAATATGAAAAAAAATGAAAAATCAAAAGAAAAATCAAAAGGCCATTTTTTTAAGACCCCAATTGTGACATACCTTCTCTCCCACTTCACACCTCAAAACACACCCTTCTTATAGAGATAAATACACTTTCACATTTTGTTAACCCAAAATGGCTGGGGAAAGAAAAGGTTCCCTTTTTTAAGGTACTGTCGAGAACAGATCCAGTGGAGACGGGGTAGGGCTTGTAGCTCAGAGGATTAGAGAACATGGATACGAACCATGGTGTTGAGGGTTTTGATCCTTCCTCGCCAACAACCGGCCCAAAAGGGAAGTACCTTTCCCTTTGGGGGTGTAAAAATCATGATCGGGATAGCGAACCAAAAGCTATGAAACTTGGGTGTGAGTCTTTTGTTGAAATGTAATGGATTTTCTTTCTCTTTTTATTTATCGTAAATGGGGGAATCATTACACATCGTATGCCCGATTGGCATCTTTTGTTTTATGCCCCGTAACTCTTCCTCAGCCAAGCTTGGGCAGAATAGCAGATCAAGTATTAGTAGAATAAAAAAAAAGCCTTTCTCGTCACTAATATCTTTTTTCACGACAATTGTAACCTCTCAGGAGAATCTATGACTGCATAAAAGATGCAGTGCTAGTACATTTGAGACTTCTTAATTGGCTAGTTGTAAATAGCCCCACCCTAGGGCTATGGAACAAAGGATTATCTTGGACCTAGATCAAGGTATTGATGGTGATTTTCTAATCTCGCAGAATAGAATATGATACGATGAGATAGAATGCAATAAAAATAAAGACAAGGAATGGGTTACCTACTATTAACGGGAAAAGTGAGCCCCTTTATTCTGAATTCTTTAATTTAGAATCAATCAAATCTCCCCAAGTAGGATTCAAACCTACGACAAATTGGTTAACAGCCGACTGCTTTACCACTGAGCTACTGAGGAACAACAGGAGATTCGATCTCACAGAGTTTAATTCCTGTTCCCAACCCATGACCAATATGAGCTCGAAGCTCCTTTTTAACTCCCAGAATTCTTCGTAGTGGATCCCTTGTATGCCTCATTTAAAATGGAACCTCAAAGTCGCTCTATTTTAGTCTAACTCTTTCTATGCCTCATCCTTTATATCTCTTCGATGTCGTTTCTAGTCTAACACTTTCTATTTGTTTATGTAGGGAAAGTGAAAAAATCATCATATAATAATCTAGAAATTGCAATAGAAAAGAAATACGGGAGGTTTGTGATGGTTTTTCAATCTCTTTTACTAGGTAATCTAGTATCCTTATGCATGAAGATAATTAATTTGGTCATTATAGCTGGACTCTATTATGGATTTCTGACCATATTCTCCATAGAGCCTTCTTATCTCTTCCTTCTCCGAGCTCTGGTTATGGAAGAAGGACTCGAGAAGAAGGTATCAGCAATAACTAGTTTTATTATGGGACAACTCATGATGTTCATATCAATCTATTATGCACCTCTTCATCTAGCATTGGGTAGACTTTATATAATAATTGTCCTAGCTCTACCATATCTTTTGTTTTATTTCTTCTGGAACAATCACAAACATTTCTTTGATTATGGATCTACTACTAGAAATTCAATGCGTAATCTCAGCATTCAATGTGTATTCCTGAATAATCTCATTTTTTAATTATTCCACTATTTCATTTTACCAAGTTCAATATTAGCCAGATTAGTCAACATTTATCTCTTTCAATGCAACAACAAGATCTTATTTGAAACAAGTGGTTTTGGTTGGTTGGTTAATTGGTCATATTTTATTCATGAAATGGCTTGGATTGGTATTAGTCTGGATACGGTAAAATCATTCTATTAGATCGAATAAGTACATTCGATCTAATAAGTACCTTGTGTTAGAATTGAGAAATTCTATGGCTCAGATCTTTAGTATTCTCATATTTATTACCGGTGTCTACTATTTAGGCAGAATACCCTCACATATTCTTACTAAGAAACTAAAAGAAACCTCAAAAATAGAAAAAAGGGAGAAAAGTGAGGAAGAAAAAGATGTAGAAAATGCTTTTGAAATGAAGGGACTAAACAGGAACAAGAGGGATCCACTGAAGAAAATCCTTTTCCTTCTCCTTAACTTTTTTTGGAAGAAGGGTCGGATCCGGAAAAAATTGATGAAACAAAAGAAATTCCAGTGAATGAAAAGGATAAAATAAATGATAAATTCCACTCTCACCTTATAGAGAGAGGCTATAAAAATATTAATACTAGTAATTGTGAAATTTATGATAAAAAAGATTCTTATCTGAATTTGATTCAAGAATCAAAAGTCAAAAAAAGTAAGTAATAAACTAATATAAAGATGGAAACATATGATAAATATAAGAAGGCATAAGAAGAGATGCGTCCGCCCCCTATATATTTGATACCTTCTCCTACAATGAAACTCATAACCCCAACCCCGTTAGTAATCCCATCAATTACTCGTCGATAAAAAAGAGTAAATTCAGCTAAGATTTTTATCCTACCAACTAAGAATCTTGTATAAAAAGAATCTATGTAAGCACGATTAGATGACCAATTATATATGCCATTAATACTTTTGTCCCACAGAATTATCATAGGACCCTTTTTAACAAAAAAGTTAATGAACTCCAAATTTTTAAAGTAGAATAAATGGGTTTATATAAAAAGGATTCTATATATATTCTGAAATAAGCTATACTGACTCAAAGAACCGCATCCTTTAAAAATTCATTCCAATCTATCGAATTATTTGACTTTTGATGCAAAAGATTTATAGATGGAGCTAATGATTTCGATAATATCTCCAAATTCACTTCCTTTTGGTTGAAAGAAATTCCTTTCGATCCAACAAATAAAGTAAAGAGTCCTAATTCAAATATTGGGAATAACATAGTATTGTCCGATTCATAAGGATAGGAATAAACTACTTTATGCTCAAAATAATCAATATTCATAAAAGGTCGTGTCATCTTTCTTTCATTTTTATCAATTGGATATTTAGTCTTAGAAAAAAAATTAGTACTTTCATTATTATTCATTGTTAATAAACAAGAGTTTTTCTTAATTTCGTTTTTACCCCACAGAGATATTGAATAGAAAGGGGTTTTGTGTTTCCCACCATAATTTTGAAAATGAACATTTAAATGCCCTTCAAAAGTAAGTAAATAGATCCAAAACATATAAAATGTGGTTAATCCCGTTGTGGCCCAAGCTATTATTGCAAAAATTAGCAAATACAACCAACCATCATTAAGAATTTCATCTTTGGACCAAAAACAACAAGAGGTGGAATACCACAAAGAGAAAGTGTACCTAATAAAAATGTGATTTTGGTGATTGTTACATGTTTTCTTAAACCTCCTATAAGACCCATATTCTGGCTTTTAGCTGGAGAATATCCAACAATAGTTTCCGTAGAATGAATAATGGATCCGGATCCTAAAAATAATAATGCTTTGGAATAAGCATAAGTAGTAAAATGAAATAAAATGCTTTGATAAGACCCCATACCTAGAGCTAACACCATATAACCTAATTGAGACATTGTAGAATAGACTTGTAATACCCCATATTTTCCTAGCCTAGATTAATTATCAGTACATGAGTGATCCAATATAAATTTTTCTAAATACTAAGTATTTTTCAGTTTAGAGCCTGCTGATGCATAGAAAATTCAGTTAAATTTCCAATGATATAAAATTTGTCTAAATTTGATAACTGGGTAAGAAGTTATGGCTATTTTATATTTTAGCCATTAAACACCTTCATTCAGTCCGGTAGTGCATCACGGAGTATGTAAAAATAGAAATTGTTAGTTTCTAGTGAGGTACCGTAATACCGGTGCATCGGGCCATAGATTATTTTCACATTTGTCACTTTCAGTGTGACAACGCGATCCTACCGCGTCGCAGTGAACTTCAAGGTCGCATCCAAGGTGGCAACGTGATACCACTGCATCGTACCATCAATAACTTTTCCAGTTGGTAAATTCGAGAGACATGGTGCGATAGCGCCGCATCGCTCCAATGGCCCAAATCGAAAAATTTTAACAAAAATTAAATGTTTCATCCAGGGTTAAAACTATCTTTTCCCATAATTTTTATATGCCCAGATACGGGATTTAATCCCTAAAAATGTCTTTAAGTCATTCATTATTCAACTTTTCCCCAAATCAAAAGGCATTCTCTCTCAAAGAGGCAAAAACCCTAGCTTTAAGAATCAGGACTAATCCTCAAGAAATCCTTCAAGAACTTCGAGAATCTATAAGATTCAGGTATGTTAGGTGTTCATTCATGGGTTCCTTTCACCCATGAAGTCCAAACCCCTTTTTAAACCTACAAGATCTCAGATTCATGATTTCCATGTTTGAATTAGATTGAATTCATGTTCATGATATAAGTTGGGTTTTAATCCATGATTTAATTACAAGTTTCATGAAAATTGAATCGCATGTATGATGAATATGTGATTATCTTGATAAACCCTTGAATTAACAAATTGATTAATGTATCATGATGCTCGTATGTTGGCCATTATTATGTAAATAATCCATGGTCCCTAAGTGTTTGTAAAATTGTCTAGGTGAAGTAAATAGTGGAATCATGACATATTATTATGTGGTCCCAATCATGTACAAGCTTATGCCCTACAAGTGTTTGATGAAATGCTTCTGTGAATTGACTAGTGAAAGCAGGAATGTTTTTACATGATCCTATTCATGCACAAGTTCATGTATATCAAGTGTTTCACAAAATGTCTAAATGAGTGCATTGTTAGCAAGCAAGCATTGTTATGCCTTTTGATCATGTTGTGTCTTTCATTTTATGCTATCGAGTCATGGGGGTATTTAATAACCGACAATCTAGCAGTTTACCTAGTGCCAATGTTAGTTACATAATAGTATCAGTCATGTCATGATAGATAGTATTCAGTCAGCTACTGAACTCAGTAGAACTCAATCAGTTCCAGAACTCACGAAAACTCAGAAAACTCAGCATCAGTCTAGTCCAGTTTTGTTAATTAGTTTAGTGTCTTTCACTTGGGGGTAGGATTTAGCACCGAAGAAGTGCAGAGATGATGAATTCCCGTCAGAGAGGAAGAGTAGTTACTAGCAGTCCTTGTACTCCGGAACTGCATAGCCAGTGCAGGATGAGGAGTCATCCATCAGACTAGGCTTGACTATCTCCCAGGGGTCACCCGTTAGATTAGGCTTGGCTCTGCCTAGGTGTAACCCGTCGGTTAGTCTTAGCATCCTGGTTTTCCAGTGTTAGTATCCATGGTCTGGTATTAGCACCTTTCCAACTGGGGTCACAGGTTGAACCCCTATTGTAAAGCCCTGAATCTGGTACCGGGAACGCTACACAAAGCTCATAATCTCGAAAGACCACAAGCTATGCCATGGCTAATATCTGTAACTGAGCCCTAAATAATAATGGTAATATCATAAATACGGAAACATAAATCGAAAGGCCATAAGGTTCAATACTGATACATAACTGAAAATATGGTATAACAACACCAGAACAACTAAAATAACTGTCTGAACTTGATGTAGTCTGAAAGCCTCTAAAATTGAACTGTCTAAATAAAGAGTTGATGGAACAATCCCCCAACTAACCCCATTTGCTAAAATAAACTAAGTTCTAAAAGAATGAAATAATCAAATAATAACATCCTCGAATGATGAGGACTCACTACTGACTTTGACTGTTAAAACTAGAATGCTACTGATACTCTGGAGCGTGTACTTTTGAACCTATGGTATAAAACACCATAGTGAAAATGCATCAATAAGATTGAATATACTGGTATGCAAGTGAGGTAGGCTGAATGCAATAGTTCATATGGATGAACAATACTAACTGACCAAATAATATGAACGTGAGAATACATGCATGAATATGTAATTGTATCTGAGATCATGATAATACAGACTCATGAATTTTTATAACATGGATTTACTAATAACTGGGTACTAATATTAGGATACTAAAAGTCTAAGTCTATTGAGTACCGAGAAATTGATGTCACATTACTATAAAGGGAATAACTGTTTCTGACATTTCTGACTATGAAGAACTGGTCTAATTGACTGTATCTGATAGTCCTAAAATTTAAATATTGGTAACATAAATTTCATATAATTAATATACTATTAACTGGGAGACTATGTCTGACATTTATGATTCTGATAAAACTAGCTAAGTTCTATCTGACAGTCCTGAAACTATAGAACTGAACTGAGTTCTATAACTGAGACTGGATCCAAAAATGAGATTATGGGAGGTAATCATCTAATTGACATGCCCTAAAACTGAATTGGTGGGGTCCAACTTGTAACCCCAGCAAGAAGGGTGCTAGTACCATGCCATGGGTAAAGACAAGCTATGAGTAAACCCTCTCTGATAGGGAGCT
This sequence comes from Capsicum annuum, assembly GCF_002878395.1. Taxonomy (NCBI): domain Eukaryota; kingdom Viridiplantae; phylum Streptophyta; class Magnoliopsida; order Solanales; family Solanaceae; genus Capsicum; species Capsicum annuum. The sequence continues at coordinate 97,252,341 of NC_061118.1, forward strand.
CTTCCGTCAACCCCTTCTAGTAGGAAAAACTCAAATGAGGTGTATAATCCCTAAACTCATAGGGTACATCTAAACCTACACTGGCTACGTATTTCTGGAATGCAAGGATTGATTTTAGGGATCACACCCACTACTGGCTAACAGGTGAGTCCCTATCCTTGGGTTCACTCGGTGCTGAATCCTACTCCCAACTGAAGAGACACTGAACTTATTTAAACTAAACTAAAATGTTACTGATAGTATCTTTTAGCTAATTGGAACAGAGTTCACTAAATTCTATTGACTGACGAGATACTACTGAGATCGAATAACTCTCTGAGATTATTGAGATTACTGAGTTTTCCTGAGTTATGTAACTGACTGAATTCTAATGATCATGGCTTGAATGGGAGTATCATGAAAACTGACACTGGCTCTAGGAACACAGCTAAATTGTCGGGTATAAGTACCCTCAGGACTCGATAGCATAAAACTGACAAGACTTGACACTTCGTAAACGCATAACCAGTATCAATAATTCATAATACAATAAGTTGGGAATTTCATGAAACACATGATTTTCATAATGTTGTACATGGATGGAATTGGATATAGACATGTCATACTTTCATCAACTTAATCCCATGAATATTCCATCAAATGCTTATAATGCACACAATATAATGGAAGTCAGTCTTGGTCATAAGGGTACAACATGTATTTATTATTTGAGTCACAATTGAGCTAAAATACCTAATTTCTATTCTCCTAGCCATTTTGTCAAAACCCCTACATGCACAACATAGGAAATAGGTGAAATCATCAAATTACATATCATAAACAACTCAATTCATGGATTTCATCTTGCATGCTAACATAGTTTCATGAAAACACATAAAGATTCCAACTTGGGAATCATACAACAAGATAAAAATGGTTACAAACAACCCACACCATAAATATCATGTTTTATAATTTGAAAGAGGGTTATTGGACTTCATGGATGAAAGAAATCCATAAATCAACACTAAACATACCTTAGTTCCTGATTTTACAAAGATTGACGGAGAGATTCTTGAATTTAAGTATTGAATTTGAATCCTTAATTGAAAACCCTAGCTTGTTCTTGAGAGAAACTCTATATTTTGGGTAAACTATGGCTGAATCATATGTTATTGGGTTTATCTAAGGATGGGAAATTGACTCTTTTGCCCTTAAAAATGTGGATATTTAATGACTAAAAACTGGGTGCTGACGCTACAAGTGATGCGACGCGTTGATGGCTGCAACACGATACTCAACACGTCGTGCCAAGATCGTGTCGAGCCTCAAAAGTTTTGGATCTGGAAATCTACAAAAATATTGACCTACACGTTTAGCGATGCGACACTCCATGATCGCATTGGTCCACTATTTTGGTACTCTGAACATGATCTAAACGTGTTTTGAAAAATCTAAAACTTATTCGGGAACTCCAATTGACCTTCCTGATCATGAACTAATAAAAATACGGACCATTAAAGGACGTTAAGGTGGCAAAATGAGATTGCCAACTTTTAAAGGACACTAATAGGCTAAGTCTAGGAACCTAGCTAGAATTTTCTAAGTCTGGGTCCCCTTGACAAGCTTAAAGGACTGAATTAAGATTTAGGATTTTATGGGGTCTTACAATATCTCTCCCTTGAGAACATTCATCCTTGAATGAGACTGACTGAGAGGGAAGTAAATATAAACTGACATACATACTGAACATGAATAACTAAAACATTATTCCATGACTGACATGACTGATAAATTAAATGTATCATACTGAACATTTATATGTGATGCATGGTAAACTGGTTCATAAATGCATGACTGAATATGAAATGGTAATTGATACCAAGTTTGTCATGGAAATCTGAGCATGAAACTAGATAAGTTCAAGGGAGACTATTTTCTTAAATTAAAAATACTAATGAGCTTGAAATTAATTACTAGATATGCACGAGTGGAAATGCGTGAATGTAACTGAGTTTGGAACGTGATACATGAGCTGGATATCATGATCTGAACTGAGTACCTTTAATATGCGGCTTACGGTTGAGGTCAGAGTTTGAGGGTCAACTTATAAGTACCCCTTACTCCAAACTGGATTCATTACGAGAAGAGATAATGACATGTTTTATGTCATTTAGAGTTTGGGGAATTATTGTGTATCTCCCCCTTGGGACACTAGGTCCCTCTAAGAATACTGATTTTGTTGAGATACTGAAGAAAACTAGGGCGATGCACAAGGCACCTACGAACTAAATCTTATTTGGATATTCAGGATCTAAAGCTAAGACAGAGTGACTAGACCCTACGCACTGCAACTGAGACTACTGAAAATATTTTCGTGGGTGCTGAGCACGAATGTATAAATATATACTAATTTTATCTGATTAACTGAACAACTTATATCTGAATACTCGGCATGTAAGACTTAATTGTACTTAGTCTGGATAGCTGGACTGAGACTATAGGGTATTATACATAGGAGGTAACGACTGACTGGGTAACATGAGGTAACTGAGCATGAGTGAGGAAAAACTGTATTACCTTAGGAATGCAAGACCAGGCATCTAATCATGATTTAAAAACATTCTGTAAATTGAAGTACTGCAATACTAATAATTGAGTAACTAATGGCCATATGCTATGGTCAGGTAATCTTGAAATTGGACTGAGTTTCTGATCTGACTACTGGACAAGGACTGGGACTGAGATTGTAGCTAAGACGGTAATTGAAACAGTAATCATAACTAAGACTGTAACTGAGACTAAATGATGGTTATTTATAACTGAGGGTTAGACTGGTATAGGATTACTGAATTCTGATGACTAAGTAACTGATAGCCGAAAGCCATGGTTTTGTAGGACTATTTGAGTCCTTTACTGAATATTAATTATAGAACTAATAATGTAACTGAGGCCTGCGATATGGAATGTTAACACTACCGATTCACTGAGGGTATACGTGGCATAATCTGAGTTTGACTAAAAATTAGGAGTGAAGTCTGAATCATGTGGGCTAATCATACTGTAAAGCATAACATGAGTGCATGAGTCATGAGCTGTATGAACTGGGTTTAGAATTTCTGAATTCGTGGAACATGATCTGCAACATTGGATAAACTTGGACTCCTCATACGAGGAACTTGAAACATACACTATTCTATGAAAAATGCATGTATATAAGATGTATTCATGGGACTAAAACGGAAAGCATGCATAAGTATCGTGAAATTTGAAGTACAAAACTTTGCACTGAGATAGGAATGGGTTGGTAATTATCTTTCCTTATGAATTTCCTACCCATACCGGTATTACTACTGGTAATTGAAGGCCTGACTTTCAGAGATTTCATAATCGGACAGTTCCATTATACCTGTCGGGCTGTGTTAGACTAACTCACTAGGGTGGGAAATTGAAAAAGGTCCTGTTAATATTTGGTCTAACCTTATAGTTTTCTGCTATACAAAGAGTTACAAAAGCAAAAAGAAGCTCCTGAATCTTAAGAAACATGAACATGTAGATAAGGGACCTATAACATACCAGTGGCTGCATCAGGAGGACTTTCCTGATCCAGTTGGGACTGAAGTGCATAGAGTCTATTTGGGCATTTCCCATTGATAGCGCTGAAATTAGCACCCTGCTAATTTGGGGGACCAAATTGAGTTGAAGGACGACCGTACTTACTTCTAGGGCCAGGCCTAGGACAATCTCGGACTTTGTCACTTATCTCGCCATATCCGAAACACACATCACTACCTGCTCTACATATACGCTTATGATGCTTACCATACTCTTCACAAAGTGGATGAGTAAAAACCTTGCTCTTACTACCCTGGGCCTTGGATCCTGGTGCCCTATCTCTACGGTCATTTCTGAATCTTGGTATTGGTGCACTAGATGAAGATGGAACTGGGGCTGAATACTTCTGTCTTTGCTAAGAACGGTTACCACCCTACGACCCTGGCTGAAAAAAACTATAACTACCAGTTCTGGACCTCTTATTTTCCCTCTCTTTTTTCTTAATTTTATGCTCATCAATCTGTTAAGCATGGACCATAGGCCTAGATATGTCCATCTTCTTAATAAACATCGCAGTCCTGCACTCCTTAACTACTCTACCTGATATCCCAGATACAAGCTTATTCATTCTAGATCTACTGTCTGCTACTACATGAGGAGCATACCTGGCTAACTGAGTGAACTTGAGGGAGTATACTTTTACGCTCATGCCACCTTGTCTGAGGTTGATGAATTCTAACATTTTGGCTTCTTTCTGCTCTAGGGGAAAGAATCTACCTAAGAAAGCCGTAGCAAACTCTTCCCATTCTATGGGCTCTGCATCTATAGATTGTCGAAGATTACCTTTTCTTAGATAATTATTGATATGAAGATTGTCGGGCATATCAAAAGAATTGTGTTTGGGCGTGTTGGAATTATAAGAATCGAAGTTCTTATTTACTTGAAAGGTAATCTAGAAATAAATAAGTAACTTTTATTTTCATAATTAATCTATTTATATGATAAAAGATCATAGCTATAACATTTTTTAAAATTATCTTTTTGGTTTGTTAATGAATAGAGTTCAGAATCATTTTCTTTTTTGTAATGAATTAATTGGTAGAGTTCAGAATAATTTTCTTTTTTGTAATGAATTAATTTGTCTTTTTCATATGAATTTCATTTGTTTAAGTTTCTATTTTTATTTTGAGCCATACAACTTTGATTAGCCATAGTTCTCCATTTTTTGGCATTAATCTAGACAATCTAATCTGAGATAAATCGTATTGATAATGCCATCTTAACCAGTTTTTCCATTGATTGATTCTATAACTCTGAAGTTTTTTATGTTTTAATTCAAAATGAAATATTCCTAGTGTTCTAAAATAGTCCTTTATTTTAGTCTTAAGGAAAAAAGATGTTCTTTTATATTGAAGAACATATCTAAAATTAGACAAATTAATAACTTGGGTTTGTGATAATTTGTAAAATACATATGCTTGTGACAAGTAGGATAAATCAGTAAAACTATGTGAATTTTTCTTACGAATATTATAAAGTGACTTTTTTCGAGTCGAAATAAAGATAAAGTTAATTTTGTTTTTATTATTAATTTTTTCTTGATTTATTTCATTATTCGAAATGTATTTCTCAATCAATTTCTTTGTTGATTTAAGAAGGAGTTGTGTATTAATTCTTGGAATATTAATGATAGATAAAAATAGATCGATGTATAATCTTTGAATGAATAATTTTCTAAAATAATGAAATTTGCATATTAATCGAGTATTTATTTTTTTTTGTAATATTTGGAAAATATTTTTTGGCGATTTAGGACTAATGTCTATTTCTAGCGTTACTTTCTTTTTCTATTTTGTAATTCTTTCTATTTGATTTTTTATTGTACTTGTTCTATCAGTGAAATCCAGCATTTTGGTTTCTATCAGTGAAGAATTATGCCAATTTTCAGATTCAATTTGACTAAATGATTCATTAATTATTTGATTACTAACTAGATAATCTTTTTCTTTGTTTCGTTTCATTCGATTCAGATATTTCTTTGAATCTAAATAATACAATTGGATTTATTTTTGAAAGTTTTTTTTTTATTTTTTGTAGAAATAGAATATTTTTTATAAGCCATTTTTTGGTTTCTTTTGAAATTCTTTGAAATAATTTTGTTTTTCCTTTTACAACTTTTTGAGTTATAGTTATAAAAGTTATAAAATATTTATTTTTTAGTTTTCCAATTTTTTTCGAGTTCCTTAAAAATGGGCTCAAAAAAGGAAGGGCGCTTTCGGGGAGAACCAAAGGGAAGTTTAGGTTCCATTCCCAAAACTATTAAAAAACAAAAATCATATTTTTGTTTTTTCTTATTAATCAACTCTACATGGGAGGGGTACAGTTTAGATATATGCCAAGGTTTCAGACAAAAAGAAAATAAAATTTTGATCTGAATCCCATCTCTCAACCAAGTTTTTGGAAATTCTATTTTTGATAATTAAATACTATTATAAGTGCATTTAATATGCATTTCTCTATTCCATTCTTGCAAATCCTCAGACCTTTCAGGAAGTTGCAAGAATAACATACACTCGAGATTTTTGGCTCTTATCAATGAAGGTAATACAACATATTTTTGAAGAATTGATTGATTTATTAACATGTAAACTCTTATTATTTGCGCAAAAGGAATGTTATCCCAGGCTTCTACTACCGCTAGCCGTGCTTTTTCCTTTCTGGTGTTCTCTTTTTTTTTGTCCTTTTTCTTTTTTCTCTTCTCTTTTTGTTTGTTCTTCTTTAGACTCTAGAATCTTAAATTCTCCCTTTTTACCCGTCTAATTTCGAAAAATTGGTTTAATCAGTCCAGATATATCAAAAGAAAAAAAAATGGGGGGGGGGGGGATTCTGTCAATAAAAAGGGGGAATGCGCATTTGCTTGAAATAGTTTCCAAATAACTGTTTTTCTCCTTAGAGCCTTTATTTATACCTCACTGAAAATTGGATTGCTGCGAATAGCTTATTAAAGGCACTTCCTCATTGGTCTCAAAAGAATCCTTCTTCTCGTTGTTGGTAGTAAAAATAACTACACGTTTGAATTTTGTTAAATGAATTTGATGATCCATTGATAGGCCATCTTCAAATTTACCCAATTGTTGGTTTAATTCGGTGATTAATTTACATGACCAACGAGGTTTTTCTACTAATTTCTTTTATTCCAATCGATTTGTTTCCAGATTTGGTCTCATTAGGATCAATAACATTAAATACAAATTTTAAAAAATTAGTTCTTTTTTTTGAATTAGTTCTTACCTGTTCTTGGTCTGAAAATAAAGAAAGGTCTTTCAAATTTAAACTCGATTTTGGTTCGTTACCAAATTCATTGATTAAAGTTAAGAACTCATCAATTTCTATTGATAGTGGTTTTTTATCAATCGTATCCACTTTTTGTTCAAATTCTTGGTAATCAGTATTTAGAAGAAACATAGTATGAATCCTATTTAGTCTAACTCTCTCTTTCAAATTTTCTAGGGAATTATTGTTTATGATTGAAGGTGAAACCCCTTTTTTTATTGTTCCTCGATATGGTCCATTTAACAAAGGATCATACATTTTAGGCATGTATTATTTTTTAGTATCATCATTACACAATCAGGTCCTTTTTTCAAGTATATCTAGAGAAAGAGATTCCCGGTCTATAACTTCAAGTCGATTTAAAAATTCCTTATTAAGATTATTACTTTTTCCTTTGTTGGTAGAAACCCACTGATTGTCCAGTTCAGTAGGGAGCATTTTTTGGAGTGACAATAGGGGTATATTTCTTTTATCATTTTAAAAAAAGTTGATAAACTTGGCAGGTATGTAAAGGATATTATTTGTTTTCAATCACTTTTACATGTGTCAAAAAAATATTGTGACAATTCAGTTCTTAAGTCTTGGTCAAATTAATTATTCTTTATGTAGCGAAATGGTCGATTCCACCGATTATAATAAAAAAGAATACTCACAAGAGGTTTTTGAATCCACAAGAGGTCTTGATTTTTATTTTCATTATCAAGAAATTGCAATTTAAAATTTTTTGGATTACCCATGTTATTGTTGTTGTTGTTATTATTATTATTATTATTATTATTATTATTATTATTATTATTATT
>NC_061118.1:97263007-97273678 GCF_002878395.1 Capsicum annuum
TATTATTATTATTATTATTATTATTATTATTATTATTATTATTATTACTATTATTATTACTATTATTCAGATAAGAATCTTTGGCTATGATAAATTTCAAAATTACTAGTATTAATATTTTTATAGCCTCTCTCTATAAGTTGAGAGTGGAATTTATCATTTAGTTTGTCCTTTCCATTCTCTCAAATTTCTCCCATTTCATTAATTTTGTCTGGATACGACCCTTCTTAAGAAAAGGGGGAAGGAGAAGGATAAGGATCTTCTTCTGTGGATCCCTTTTGTTCCTGTTTAGTCCCCTTCATTTCGGAAGCAGTTTCTACATCTCTTTCTTCCTCACTTTTTCCCTTTCTTCTGTTTTTGAGGCTTTTTTCAGTTTCTTAGTAAGAATGGGTAAGGGTATTCTGCCTAAATAGTAGACACAGATAATAAATAAGAGAATACTAAAGATCAGAGCCATATAATTTCTCAATTCTAACACAAGGTACTTATTAGATCGAATGTACTTGCTCAATCTAATAGAATGATTTTGTCGTATCCAGTTTAATACCAATCCAAGCCATTTCATGAATAAATATGACCAATTGACCAACCAACAAAACCACTTGTTACAAATAAGATCTTGTTGTTGCATAAAAAGAGATAAATGTTGACTAATCTAGCTAACATTGAACTTGGTAAAATGAAATGGTTGAATAATTAAAAAATGAGATTATTCAGGAATACACATTGAATACTGAGATTACACATTGAATTTCTAGTATTAGTTCTATAATCAAAATAGTGTTTGTGATTGTTCCAAAAGAAATGAAATGAAAGATATGGTAGATCTACCCAATGGTAGATGCAGAGGCACATAATAGATCAATATGAATATCATGTGCTATCCCGTAATAAAACCAATTGTTACTGATACCTTATTCTCGGTTCCTTCTTCCATAACAAGAGCTCAGAGAAGGAAGAGATAAGAGGGCCCTATGGAGAATGTGGTCAGAAATCCATAATAAAGTCCGACTACAACGACCGAATTGATTATCTTCATGGATAAGGATACGAGATTACCTAGTAGAAAACATTGAAAAATCATCACAAACCTCTCTTATTTCTTTTCTATTGCAATTTCTTGATTATTCTTGGTCATGACCAGCTAAGGCTAAAGTTCCATTAAAGAGAGTTTCCATGTTGTAGAATCTCCTCAGGGAATATAAGGTTTTTATAAGGCTGATCTTGAGCCGCCATCCAAGTATGAATACCTTTGTTTAAGAGAATATTTTTGGTTTAGAAAGTCTCAAATTCAGGATCTTCCGCTGTGCGAATTTCCTGAGAAATGAAGTCATAGGAACATAGGTTAAGAGCTAGACCGACTACTCTAAGAGCACTCATCCATAAACCGGTTACTTTTACAAATAACATAAATAAATGCAACCAATGTTTATTGGAAAAAGTAACCCCAAAGACTTGGGACCAAAAGCGGTTAGCGTTGACCATTGAATAAGTTTCTTCAGCTTGAGTTGGGTTAAAAGCACCAAAGGTATTTGCACCATCACCGTCTTCAAATAAAGTATTTTCTATTGTAGCACCATGAATGGAGCATAGCAAAGCAGTGCCCAATACACCAAAAACTCCCATCATATGAAAGGGGTTCAACGTCTAATTATGAAACCCTTGAAAAAATAGGATGTATCAAAATATTGTTGCTATACCAAAACTAGGTACAAAGAACCAACTAGACTGACCTAGTGGATAAATCAGAAATACAGAAACAAAAACAACAATTGGACCAGAGAATGTGATTGCATTATAAGGTCTCAACTGAACAGATCGAGCAAGCTCGAATTGACGTAACATGAAACCTATTAGGCCAAAAGCTCCATGGAGAGCAAAAAACGTCCACAGACCCCCCAACTGACACTAACGAGTAAAATCTCCTTGTGCTTTAGGACCCTATAGTAACAACAATGAATGTGCTAAACTATTAGCAGGAGTAGAAACTGCGGTAGTTAAGAAATTACAGCTTTCCAAATAAGAACTGGCCCATCCATGGGTATACCATGAAGTTACAAAGGTTGTACCTGTGAACCAACCCCCTACAACGAAATAGGCACAAGGAAAGAGCAATAAACCGAACCAGCCTACAAAAATAAAATGGTCCCTCCGTTAACAGTCATCCATAATATCAAATAAATAACTTTCATCTTTGGTAAACTTACCAATGGCTATAGACATAGCGATCCTCCTATTCAACTACTTCGACTATTTTCGAGCACCTCATATCTTTTTTGGGGCATCCGAAGATTCTATCATTTTTGTATGATTTCTCTTGTACTGCCCTTTCTAATGGGTTTCGAAGATAAAAATCCTTTATTGACTAGCCTATAAACTGACCTAGGTAAGTCCGTGATATCCATGGATTATTCCTTCTGACTAAGCATATGATCCATGAATTATCTTATTAAGACAATTCAATCAATCCCTTGTTTTGAAAGAACTCTTCAAGGACCAAATGGTCCCTTTCCTTCATACTTCATATAAATAAATCTAAAACCCCAGAGTATATATTTCCACGGATCAAAAGAAAAAAGAAATTTCAAGCAAATATTTATTTTTAGATTCCTTTGTCTGTTAGAAAAAGAGATAATCTACTATTTTTCCTTTTAGCAAATCCAAAATTCAATAAAATAAATAAAATAACTATGAGACTGGAAATGATAGTCTCTTTCTCGGATCTATTCTTCATCACACTGTTGGAACAAAACAAAAATACCGGATACAACGATAATGAAATATTTATTACATGAAGCCAGGATTTGATAGATATACATCAAAATCTATAATCTACTTAATATAGATATATAATCTAGATAGAAATTAATATTTGATCTACAATCAAAGCTAGATAATAAATGGCTCTTATGGTGTGACTTGGAAGAAAGGTTTCTCTATAGAGGAAAGGAATAAAAAGTTATTCCTATAATTTTTCCTATAGAAAATCTAGTAACAAGAAGATTTAACTGGAAATATAGACAAATTCTTGTGCAGTCAAAAATAAAAAATGAAATAAAAAAAATCAACTGCTCCAATTTCATCTCTATCGAATTTTAATTTCAGAATAGCTGATATAGTCATGATTCAATAGGTCAGATCCACTTCCTTTTTCTTTATTTGATTTCTAACCTTTTGAATGGATTTGGTTGGTATAATGGAAAATAGGAATATTCGGTGGGTGATCAAGAAGTGACTCTTCATTATTCAGAAATTCATAATAATAAAAATTGACTGAATAAATGTTCAACTTTATAACTAAGTATAATGATAATATATTATCCAATTAGTTACTTTTTTTATTACAAATCAAAATACATTTCTCCCCTTAAATATGAATACTAGATTGAAGTTTTACAAAGCCCCTTATAGGATTTGAACTGATGACTTACGCCTTACCATGGCGTTACTCTACTACTGAATTAAAAGGGCCTTTTTTATTTAATTTCAAAATTATTCACTATGTAGATAAAATATCTCTATGTACATATATTATAAACATAAGTATATATGCATTAAATACGTGCAATAGATACATAGTGTCTAGTGGCTCATGGATTTACCTAAGAAGTCTAGGAGAAAATGCAATGAAGTGTTTCAAGATTGACTCGAATTGTTTTTTTTCTTTTATTGAATTGATCCCACCAGAACAAAGTTCACTTGATTGATACATGTACATACACCTAGAAATTCAACATAAAATTCAAGATATTTTACTGAATCATGGAATGAAGATATTCTACTTGTCTCTTAAACTAAATTCTTAGAGAAAAAATAATTTTCTGCTGGATCTTACTAGATTTCTCATTTGTTAATTTCCTGTCTTGGTGGGAGGGAGATAAGGATATCTCATCTTAATAATGAATCAAATGAAAGGAAAAGAATTCGAAATAAAATTCTAAGTACTAAAATAATCGAAACTAAAATAATCAAAATAAATTCAATTGAAATAATTCAAAAATAAAAAAATACTAATACTAGATTTTAGATTTCTAATGGCGATTGGAATGAATAATTCATCAGCATAAAAAATAATTCTATGCAATTCTGAAAGGGGGGAAAGATCCCTCAATTAGAATCATTCGATTATATTGACAATTTTAAAAAACTGACCAAACTATGATCCTAGTATAATGGCCGTTGGTCAAGCAGGCCCTCATCGTTTAGTGGTTTAGGACATCTCTCTTTCAAGAAGGAAATGGGGATTCTAATTCCCCCGGGGGTAGGGTACTACGAAAGGAAGTTCATCTTGGACTACCAATAAGTCTAAAATTGATTCTTCCTGGGTCAATGCTCAAGCGGTTAATAGGGACAGACTGTAAATTCATTGCCAATATGTCTTCACTGGTTTAAATCCAGCTCAGCCCAATAATTAGCCAATCCACCATGAGATGATATAACCATTTTATTCTTCAGAAATACCCGATCCGGAGATAAAAAAGAATCAAATTTTTTTCTAGATCCTGTATTTCTCTAGGATTGTAGTTCAATTAGTCAGAGCACTGCCCTGTCAAGGCGGAAGCTATGGGTTAGAGCCCCGTCAGTCCTGATGGATCTAATAAATATATCAATAAATCTCTCCCATTTTATGAAGGGGACAGGGGGCAGAATTTCATTGTCAAAGCAAAGGGGAAATCCTTATTTCTTTTTTCTTTACTTTGGGTAGGATAAAGAATATGCGGTTGGATTAGTACAATTATTGGTAGCATTATAGTCAGTATTCTAAGAAATGCTAGATTTTTCGATTGACCCTGATGTATGTAATGGAATCGAGTACTATACCTTTTTGGGGCGCTCATACACAAAAGGAATTCTTTTCTTGTCCAATACAAAATTAAATAATAGAAAATACTTTCCAGAAAAAACAATAAAAACAATTTATTTTTCTAGCTATGGATTTGTGGAACCTCACTTACTAGTTTGAAGTTGAAAAATAGATTTCATGCAAATTGCACACTGAGCTTTTGGTATAGGTATCCCGGGGCTAATAATCTACAAAGAAAGGAGGGGGAAGGACAGATCAACCAAAGATCCTACTCCTCTTAGAAAGGGGAATGAATTATTTTTTTTAATTTTTTATTTTGTTTTAAGGCCCCATCAACGAAAGAACAAATTGAAAAATAGTAAATTTGATGAATATTTATTTTATACGGCTGCATCTTTATCACACTTCTTTGTCTTTAAAGTCAAAAATAGTTTTGTTCTAAACTCCTTTCTTTTTCCATTTAGCTTTTATTGTTTGTTTGGGTTTGTAACTGTGTGACCACTGGAAGTGGAAGAGCCGTTTCATGAGAATTCATCAGATGATTGTACAAGAAGGAACTAGATAAATTAGAGAGAAAAAAGAATAGATGATAAAAAATGATAAATAAAGGAATTTTGGTTGTATTGGGTCAGGAATCCAAGTTTAGGGTGGTACGGATAAAAGAACTTCCTATGTTATACTATTCAATTCTAGATGACAAATTGATTTGATAGTTCAGATATTGTTATTCATGATATTGATCCGATTCAAGATCATCAAGAGGTAATATTCATTCTTTGAATTTACAGGCCAAAGATTTATCATCTCTATGGGATTAAATCCCGAGTTATTGCGAAGTAAAAAATCGATGAGATCATGGAAGTAAATAATCTTGCATTTATTGCTACTGCACTATTTATTCTAGTTCCTACTGCTTTTGTACTTATAATTTACGTAAAAACAATCAATCAAAATGATTAATTATTAACTAATTTGAATGAAACTTGACTTCTGAGTTCCTAGCCAAAATTGCTGAAATAAAATGAAAAAGATTCCAATTTCATGTCTTAAATGAAATGATTGGATTAGAATCGGTAGTATTCTAATAGATAGATAGTATGGTAGAAAGATTCATCTATTTCTTTCTACGATACTATTTATTAGTTAGGTTGTAGCTGCTCCATGGACTAAAATGAAGATAGAGACTGCATTTGATATGGATCTATAGATCAATCCACAATATTATCTTGATATATGTGAATCTCAATTCCATATATGGGAGTGACATAGCATCCAATTCCATTTATTTACTATATCTATTTGTTTTGATCAATCTAAATTATTCTTACGTCTTATAGTTTGAATTACTATATTTTTTATTTCCAATATGAATCTCGGTATCTATTGAACGAATTAAATCAATGAAGGAAAGGTGATAGATATAGGCATATTCCAAAAATCAAGTAGTAATCTTTTTTTTTAACATTCCCAATAAGTAATTGAGTAAACCATTGATAGTAGTTCCACGGGCATAGAAAAGGAAGAATAAGCCTCATTGATTTTTAATGCTTGAACCATGATATGAAATAAGTTGATAAGGTATAAATCCAATTTTAAAAATTCAAAGCGGTAAATGTACAATATTGATAACGCTCAAAGTATACACTTGAATGGGTGTAAGCGATCGTTTTCAATATAATAACCCAACTTAGGTTGGGTCAAATCCACAAGGAGTGAAAGCATGGAATTCAAAACTCAAGAGTATTTATAGACTACTAAAAGATGACCCGTAGTGTGAATAAAGCAAGCATAAATGTAAAATGGGTGGATTTAATTTGAATGTGTTTATAAATGACAACTACTTCAATTTTAGTGCACTAGTTTGACGTTGAAGAATGCTACGAGTGAATTCAATTGAGAATAAGTCATGGGGTTATGCAATAATAGGTGTGGGATCATGAATGGGTATTTGGCCATTTGTTTAATTTTTAGCTAAAAGTCATGGGTAGGCTAGATGTCAATGTATTGGTGTCAATCTTTAAATTACAACACCAAATTTCACAAATGGGTTCTTTCGAACACTTCATAAGTGTGACAACTTCCTATATCTATTGCCTCAATTGACATACTTATGTCTAAGAGATATCATTAAATGAAATAAATCAAGTTATTGGTTGCATTTATTCCTAAACTATGTCCTCTCTTTCAAGAATGACATGGGTTCTAGGGTGGTTGGAGTTTGCAACCCCCAATTTTCAATTAATTCATGAAATAAATGCAACACCCATCACAACTAACTAATTAGAAAAATAATTTTCTAAAACCCATGAACTACCACTACCTAAGCAAGCATAACTCCAAGATTGGAAATTAGCTACTCATAGATAAAAGGGATAAGAATATACAAAAGTTATCATTAACTTCATCCATGAGAAATAGAGACAATGTAGTTCCACACTTGGGGCTTTAATAATTCTTCAATGGAAAATCACTAACATATATTTTTTATTTAATCTTAGTACAAAAATATCAAAAGATGAAAAGATGGATGCTAAAAGAGAAGAGAAAAGCTAGAATGCTAAAAGAGAGGCTATATTCCAAAAGAAGAAAACTAGGTCTTGAAAGATGAGCTAAAAGCCTCTTTTTAAACTCAACTCTACATTTGATAGAAATTACAAAACTGTCACCTTATTCTTGGTTTTCTTGAGCGGATTCAAAGAGGATGAAGAGCAGACAAAGAGCAGATGGATAACAACTCCAAAGAAAATGTAAAACGGATGCAAAGAGGATGACTCATTTCCTTCACAATTGGCCTCTTAATGACTTGAATGACTTTCCCACTCTTCCTTTTTTACTTTTAGCTACATAAATGGGCATTATGTAAAAGAGTACCATCAAATCAATGGAAAAGCATATAATTTAGGCTTAAAAGGTGCTAACAAGTCATCAAATTAATGAATTATCGAATATGTGACCCATCTGACAACTTTATTCTGCATAGTATCTCGTTAGACAACCATTATGTTTATATCCCATCTTTCTCATACAAAGATCATATATACTTAACAGAAAACTTCTTCTTTGAATAGTAAAGAAAGAAACAAATAAAAAAAGGGTCTGGCCCTTCTCAGTATCACCTAGTAAGAGGCAGTTGATTAGACTAGAAAATTTAGGAAGAATTAGGTTCGAATAAATTTTTTGGGATCCTCTTTATTTCCAACTACAAACATAGGAATCGTTAAAATATCTCTATGATTAAAGGAGGATGATTCCTATAATACATTACTCCAGTCGAGTTTAATGAAATTTCAAAATAAGATATTTTTATTTTTTTCCAAACATGTTACAGAACGATCCAGAAAGTAATTGATATTGATAACCAAATGAATTGCCAAGTAACCGAATTGATATTAATAACCAAGCAATTGATATTGATAACCAAGCAATTGATACAGTAAGTCTTACTTGGGCTGCTTTCATATGTATTCGTTGGTTCTAAATGTCCACTGGGTGAAAACTTCAGTGAAATAATCTCGAATGCAAAAACCAAATATGCCAATAAATTTGTAATATTGATTTTAGTCTAGGTAAACCTTTGGTACGGGTCCCAATGTACCTGAACTTATTTTGACCTGTTAGTCAAAAATTTAAAAATTAGAAAGAATAGGTATGGGACCTAAATTTGGTTGAAATGACCTCAGATTGAAAATCTAACTTTGCCATCATGTCGGAAATGTTGAAAATCCAACTTAGGCTAGGGATACCCTTGGATCAGGTCCTAAGGCTCCCAGATTTATTTTGGGCTATTGCACAGATTTAATGAAAGTGATGAAACTATAGGTGTAGGTCCCAATTTTTTCCTAAACAATCTCCGATGAATATTTTGATGATTTCAATTGATTTGAAATATGGTTTACACTCAAAATGCACTATTGAATCAAGTTCTTTGAATTTTAGATGAATTTCGAGGGTCAAAGATAATGGCTCCGAATGAGTTAAAAGAACTTAAGAAGCAATTAAAGGATCGTCTTTACAAACGTTTCTTCTATCATAGTATGTCCTCATGGTGTGCTCTCGTGATTTTTGTGAATAAGAAAGACGGATCCTTTTGGATGTTTATAGATTATCGACAACTGAAAAAGGAGATGGTGAAGAATAAGTATCCTTTTTCTAGGGTAGATGACCTTTATGACCAGTTTCAAGGTTCTAGATATTTTTCTATGATTGATCATTTGTCGCGTTATCATCAGTTGAAAATTAGGGTTGTGGATATCGCTAAGACTGCCAACCAAAACTAATATGGTCATTATGAGTTTCTGGTGAAGTAATTTGGGTTTACTAATGATTTGGCTGCATTTATCGACTTTTAGGCAGTTCTTGCATTTATTTGTGATTGTGTTTATTGATGATATCTTGTTATATTCTAAGAGTGAAGAGGACCATGCCATTCACCCCTAAGAAATATTGTAGACTCTTATGGATCACCGAATATATGCCAAGTTTTTGAAGTGTGAGTTTTTGTTAAATATTATGACCTTTTTAGGTTATTTTTTTCTAGTCTGGGGATTATGGTAGATCCATAGAAAGTTAAGGCAGTTAATAAATGGCCTAGAACCAAGACTCCAATCAATATTTAGAGCTTCATAGGTTTTGCCAGGTATTATAGGAGATTTTTTGAAAGTTTTCATCTATTGTTGCATCATTGACTAAGTTTACCTAGAAAAAATTAAAGTTTCTATGGTCTGGTGCTTCCGATGGTAGCTTTGAGAAGTTGAAGGTTAAATTTACTTCTACTATAGTTTTGACCCTTTTCGAGGGTGCTGATGGATTTGTTGTTTACTGTGATGCATCGCATGTGGGACTAGGTTATGTCTTGATGCTGTATGGTAAAGTTGTGGCCTATGCTTCTAGGCAACTCAAAGTTCATGAAAGAAATTATCCGAATTATGATTTGGAATTGGCAGCTATTGTGATTTATTTGAAGATTTTGCGTTATTAGTTGTTTGATGTTTATGTTGATATTTATTCAAATCATAAAAGCTTGTAGTATGTGTTCACTCAGATGGAGTTGAATCTCAGGAAAAGGAGATGACTTGAGTTTCTCAAGGACTAAGATATAAGTCTTCATTACCATCTAGGTAAGGCCAATGTGATTATTAATGCTCTTAGAAAGATGTCTATTGGTATCTTGTATTATGTGAATGGGTAGAAATAAAGATAAGTGATGGACATTCACCAATTAGCTAGTCTTAGATTTTGTCTTTTTTATTCTGAGGATGGGGGTGTGATTGTGCAATATGTGGGAAAGTCATTTCTTGGTGCAGAGAAGAAGGAAAAGCAGGTTTTTACCCTATTTTGATGAAACTTAAGGATAATATGGGTTAACAAAAGGTCATGGCATTTGTAATTGGTGGAAATAGATTGTGTTCTCTTGATCTTGATGGGATGCGAGAAAAAATTTTGACTGAGGCTCATGAGTTGAGGTATACAGCTTATCCAGGCTCAATGATGATTTATCATGACCTAAAGAATATTTATTGGTGGAGCAACATAAAGTGAGATATGGATAAATTCATGGCTAAGTGTGTGGTGTGTTAGTAGGTAAAGGTTGATCGCTTTAGACCCAACGGTATGTTTCAAGAGGTTAAGTTGCCTATGTGGAAGTGGGATGTGATCAGCATGGACATTATTATTGGTCTTCCGCAGTCTCGGCATTATCTTGATTTGATTTCGGCAATCATGGATAGAATGACTAAGTCTTATCACTACTTACCTTTGAGGACTACTTATATTTGAGAGAATTATGCAAAGTTGTTTATTCTGGAAATCATCAAATAGCATGGTGCTCTAGTTTACATAATTTCAAATTGACATACAGAGTCCTCTTC
>NC_061118.1:97276678-97554092 GCF_002878395.1 Capsicum annuum
GAAGAGGACTATTCAGACATTAGAAGATACTATAAGGTCCTATTAGATCTAATTTTGTTGTAGTTGGGTAGATCATTTACCTCTCATTAAAATTGTGTATAATAATAGTTATCACTCTAGTATTGGGATGGCTCATTTTGAAGGACTTTATGGTAGAAGGTGTAGAACTCCTATCAGGTGTTTTGAGGTTAGTGAGACTAGATTGTTTGGTTAATACATGGTTCACCAAGCCATGGATATGGTGAAGGTGATTTGAGATAGACTTAACATTGCTTAGAGTTGCCAAATGTCCTATGCCGATGTGAAGTGAAGAGAGTTAGAGTTTTAGGTTGGTGATTGGGTGTTCTTGAAGCTATCTCCTATGAAAGATATGATGAGGTTTTGGAAGAAAGGGAAGCTCAGCCCTGTTATGTTGGTCCATACTTGATTTTGAGAAGAGTGGGGGAAGGTTTCTTATGAGTTTGATTAGCCTTTGCATTTGGGTTATGTTCAGCCAGTTTTCCTTATTTTGATGTTAAAAAAGTGTACGGATGATGCCTCTTTGGTGTTTCCTATTGAGGATATTCATATTGTGAATAACTTATCTTATGAGGAAGTCCCATTGAAGATTTTGGATAGTTAAGTCTATCATTTGAGGACTAAGGATGTGGCTTCGGTAGAGGTTCTATAGAGGAACAAAGAGGTTGAGGAAGATACTTGCTTAGTAAAATGGCCATAACTTCTTCATCTGATGTCGAATTTTGATGAAATTGGTATCGATAGAAATTAGGGAAACTACACATGATTCAAAGTGTTTCATACTTGGGAAGATATTTCTAAAACTTTTAGACTCAGGTTTTCTGCTTTGTTGGATACGCTCTAAGGCTAAGACTAGAAGAGAACTTTGCGGGGTATTACATTATCTCCCCCTTGGGAACATTCATCCTCAAATGTCGCTTGGTAGGCTGGGAATACTAATCAGCAAAACTTACTTAAGAAACAAAAACATCTCAAGGCATGATTGCACAACTAGAACGACTCACATACTGAGTACTCATACTGGGCACGCATCTCTAACACATGGAACACTCGACTGAAGCTACTTGGAGCTGAATCTTCATAGCATGCATGAACATATGATGCATGGACTCATAGATGGGCTGATCTCATGAATGCATGGCTGAACACGCACTGACAACCTGAACTCTTTCTACTGAACGTGCATATCTAATGCATGAATGTCTAACTAAACTGACCTTTGGAAGCACGACTGACAATACAATGATCAATGATGCCAACTTCATTAGAAGAATATTAACATGCATCTAAATAAACTTAAGGATATGCAAATATCATAAAACTATGGGGTATCTCCCCCTTGGGACCCTATGTCTCTCTAAACACACTTCGCTGAAATATTGGAGCGGTGTACAGGGCACCTAACGCTTGGGTCATGATTGAACGATTGAGATCTAAAACTCATGCATGACTCATGCTAACATATAATGCTCAAGATGAAATCGATGGATCTAACAATGCATGTCATATAGCTGAAGGGCTCATAACATACCCGGGTCTATGTCGGGGAGACCTTCATGATCAAGACGAGCCCGAAGCACACGGAGTTTACCCCTCTATGTTAACACTCTACAATCTCAGATTCTATGTCCTGGATTACGACACCCAAAAAACACATCACTACTGACTCTACACATGCCTCAGTGGTGCCTGCCACACTCTCCACAAAGTGGATGAGTATGAACACCACTAGCACTACTCTGGGCCTTGGAGCTTGGCGCTCCCTCAGATCTAACACCCCCAAATGCAGGTGCGGGTACACTAGCTGAAGATAGATCTAGAGCTAAAAATCTCTGACCATGCTGAGAACCACTACCACCTTGGGACCCTGACTGCGAGAAACTACGACTACCTGTCTTAGCTCTCTTACTCACACTCTCTATTTCTTTCATCTTGTCCGCCTTAATTTGCTGTGCATGCATCATTAGCCTAGAAAGATCCATATCTCTATTTAGCATAGCAGCTCTACACTTTTTCAACACATAACTTAAAACCCCAAACAGAAACTTACTTATGCTCACTCTAGGGTCAGCTACCAAGTCGGGAGCATACTTAGCTAATTGGTTGAACTTAATACAATACTCTTTCATAGTCATAGAACCTTGACTTAGGTTTATGAACTCTTCTACCTTAGCTTATCTCATCTCAAGCAGAAAGAATCTATCTAGAAAGGTACTCTAAAACTCTAACCAAGTCACAGGAGCTATATTCTCCCCTCTACTCTTCTCCTACATCACCACCAAATCATGTGCAACATCCTTCAACCTATAATTACTAAAAGAAGGGAAAACTTCTCCTAAGAACATCCTATAGCTTCTTGTACATAAATATGGTGCGTTACACACCCATGCACAAGACTCTACTAGATGCGGCTTTTCAGATTCCCTAGGACACTCTTGAACCTTAAGCTCTGATACTAAGATTGTAATGCCCTGAGATCCCATCTCGAGATGTCACACAATGCTTTTGAACTCGAAGGACCACAAGCTAACCCTTTTCTAATATTTGTACCTGTACACTGCATAATATATGGAATAAATGCAGAAAATGGACATAAGGTTCAACACATCTATAAATACTCAAACTATAAGACTGAATACTATACAATATATTCATTTGAAAAGCCTTTAATCTGACTGAACTGTGGAGTTGATGGTACAGGTCCCTAACTAACTCCATCGACTGAAAGTAAATAAGATTTTGATTACAATAATATAAAACTGAAACCCATCCTTGAAAAAATAAGAATCACTGCTACTGCTGCTGATTGGGACTAATCTGTTGATGATACTCTGGGTCCTATGCCTTTAAAGCTATGGTGTCAAATGAGACACCATAGCGCAAATGTGTCAGCACAAAATGTACCAAGTATGTAGACAGGGTAAGGCTAAATGCAAGGGCTCATACATGGAAAATATGTATAACCTAAATAATTATGAGAATACCACATGAAAACAAGAACACATACAAGAATGCATAAATCATACTCATAATCATCACAACTCTACAGACTTGACCTTGGGTACCGCTTTACTGCAAGCTAAACTCACTACCATCACTGTGATACTGAATCACTGACTCATCTGCTACTGACAACTGAGGATCTGAGTATACTTATATCAAATACTGAGTTTTGAGCTTACCACTTTCAACCGATAGGAATGGGATATTCTGCCTCGATCTGACGGGCCCCTTGACGGTCTGTCAACTTTCTGACGGTCCACCTCTTTGGCCATCACATGATGAACGAAAAAGAAAGCCACTACCTTAGTTTGACGGGACACTTGAAAGTCCACCAAGGACTTGGCAGTCCGTCAGATCGACAGTAACCTGCGATTCCGACAACGCTCAGCAAAATGACCATAACTTCTTCATCTGATGTCATATTTTTATAAAATTGGTATCGATAGAAAGCTTGTCCAATTTTCTACATGAATAAAATTAAAAATTAGGGAAATTACATATGATTCAAAGTTTTTCATACTTGGGAAGATATTTCTAAAACTTTTAGACTCAAATTTTCTGCTTTGCTGGATACACTCTAAGGCTCAGACTAGAAGAGAACTCTGTGGGGTATTAAATCCCTTAAATTAATTTAATAAACAAATGGGGTCTTGGAATTCCCCCAAGAGAATAGTATTGGTATGGCATAATTATAAGCTCTCAAGCTAAATGGTATGACTATACTTGTGGTTGATGACTTAACAGATAATTCCTTGGTTAAATAGATCAGTTATTAGAAGCTTATTTTAATTTAGCTTAAAGAGGGTTGTGTAGCTCACCCTAGAAGGAAGAGCTCCAGAGGGAACCGATACATAAAAACACGTTTGAGGGCTTAGGATCCTTTATGATAGTCGGCATAGTTCACACTGATACATATATATATATCGGATTAGATAGGGTCAAGGCATTCCATGGTTTATGCTTGGATTTTCCTAGTTCATGAATCTAACATCTACTGGGACCCCTTTCAACAGGGAGAGTTGAACCAATATAGCCCATGGATGGACTTAGGATTGTTAGAGTTGCATGGTCTAGATTAATGATTTTAAATCTCAAGCTAAACCTTGTCCCCTATCCCAATATGCTATATACATATGCATGTATGCATATATGTGAACATATACATTGATTTTGGACTTGATTTTTAATTAGCATAATTTTATCCCTATCCTGAGTTACATTCTAGCTCTCACGTTACTAACCATCTCCAAATGTTGTAACCCCATGCGCTTTAAGAAATAAAGCAACTTATACTTTATATTATTTCTTGATAGCTCATGAGTCATCTTTGAGGTGGTGAGCTTCAATTCTCCAGAAGATCCTCATTTCATGGTTTTGTTTTATTCATGTTTTGGACTATCCCTTTAGGACTTATTTTGCCTATGATCAAAGGCATGCCCCGATTTAGGTTTTTATTGGATAATAGAGTCTTTGTGAACTATTATGGATAGAGATGGATATTATATATCTTTTTTTTCTTTGTGAGATAGTTTCTTAACTATATTCTTATATGTTCAAAAATCAACTCTATCTTATTTTATGTTTGGATTTAATTTACTGCTTATTTTATTATTCTCTGTTTGGCTACGAAAAAGGGATGGCCTCCAATCCTCGGTGGACTTGAGATACCCGTTATGACCAGGACTAATTTGGGTCATGATAGGTGTGAAGATATTTTATAAGAAGGGAAAGCTCAGCCCCATATATATTAGACCATTTGAGACTCTCCGTATAATTGGTGAGGTGGCTTTTACGTTAGCCTTAACTCTAGATTTTTCTATTGTCCATCCAATTTACCATGTTTCCATATTGCAGCGATACATTCCAAATCCTTATCATGTGCTTTGATAGTAATCAGTCCAGTTGGATTAGCGGTTAACCTTAGTGGAAAAGTTCGTGCTCTTTTTGGCTGGCTCTGTTAAATAGTTGCACACCAGGGACATTCCTATTATTATAGTTTAGTTGAGTCACCACCTAGTAGAGGAGGCTACTTAGGAGATTGAGAGTGAGATAAGGACCTAGTATCCTCACTCATTCAAAACTTCATATACAACCTAACCTTTTAACTTTCGCGGATGAAAGTTTCTTTAGTAGTGGATAATGTAATGACCCTTCAGGTCATTTTCAATATTTCTTCTTATTTTAACTTTTAACTATTTTTATAGGTGTCGCTATTCATTTGTGACTTCCTAGGACTGACAGTTCAGTTAGTGGGTAGTTCATTTGATTTTTAGAGTCAATTTTCTACTTTGAAGTCTTTGCTTGTTCCAAATGGCCAACAGGAAAAAGTTTAGTCAAAATGACCTTGTATGTAAATTTTAACTATTCTAACAGCTCTAAAATGTCAATTTTAAGCAAGGTGGACTCTTTGCTAGGGTCCTAAGGCACCCTATCTCATTTTAATCGATTGGTCAGGAAGTTAAGATAATGGAAATTTGGTTGGGAACCACTTTTCATCAAAATGAGCTTCGATCAATATTTTGGCTGCACCATTGAGTTGTAAATGTTGAATATGGCATATTTTTATAGTTTGTTTGCGTATATAGGGTTTTTGATAAATCTCGAGGGGTTGGCAGAGACTTGGAAGATTCTAAGTCTCTATTATATCTGGTGACATTGCTAATAGCAATAATTTGGGCCACGATCACCGTTCATTTAGCAAGATATCAGATGTCTCGATCGCAAGGCTTAATGTCGTGATCGTGACTCCCTAGTGCAGCCCCAATCGCGAATCGACAATCGAGAACTTGGGATGGGTATAAATACCCCCTTTTCTACACATTTTTGTCGTTCTATCCATTTGAACAAGATCCAAAACACGATATAGTAAGATAGATTGAAATTAAAACTTATGGGTGATTTGGAAGCTTGGCTAACGGTTGTTTTAGTAATTATCTTTCGATTAGTCGTAAGATTTTACCTTTTTTATGGTAGATTTTCCTATTTCTTGTTCCAAATCCCTAACCTTAGAGGATTGATTTTAGCCACAAATTTGCTCGAATTTCACTCATTTCTTATGGTAATTACTCCTTGAACAATAGAGAATGTTGGGTTAACTTCGAAAATGTGACTTTTCATAAATGAGATCCACAAGGGATTTGGTGTGATTTTTGGACCCGAAGCACAATGGTGCAATATATGTATCATTATTCTCAGATTAATAAGTAGAATATGATTTTGATAACTTGGAACCTTGTGAAAGATTCTAAGAAGGTAAAGGTAGTGACTTAGTGGATCTTTCGAGCTTTCTTTGGCATCTAGGTTGGCTAGGTTTTATCCCTTGTTAGTTTGATCTAATTCATAGTATTTTTATTATGATATGTTGGATTTGTGATAGTTTTTATGTGTTGGTGTGATAAATGGTAATATTTGGCTTAGTTACTATTTAGGATGCTATGGATACTATTTTTGGGCATAATTAGGCTGGTTAATCATACCTTAGAGAAATTTGACCTTCTAGTCACATGAGTTTAGGATTGAAATCCCTTAGTTACTCCACCAATGAGGAGATTTCCATAATTAGTTTAGTATAGGGTGGAACTTGCCCTAGTTGCCATTATCTTTGGTGGAATTTACTTGGTTGCTCTCTATTGGGAGGAATTGCTATCCTAGTGCTAGTTATGGCTTATTCAACCTCAAATACTCAAATTAGATACCTTAGCCTAGTCCAGGGTTAACATTACTTGGTAAATGATTTTTGGGATTTAGAAGTGGGATCTTCGACCCACCTTAGGCCAAGACGTGTAGTTATTGAGGACTTTTGATAGGCTTGTGTACATCTTGGAAATGTTTGTTACGCTGATATTGGGATGACTTGGTACTTGATGGTTATGATGGGTTGACGTTGGGAGTACTGTTAATTATTATAAAATGAATATTCAATTGAAAAAGCTCTTTATTATGGTATGAATAAGTTATTAATTTAGCTATTGATTGATATAGTGACCATGCCTATTGACTATACTAATGACCATGTTTTTTTATTATGTAAGGAATTATGCTATTGATTATATGATAAATCGAGCTTATTGACATTATTGCCAATTATTCTAATGATTTTTCTAGAAATCATGCTTTGATTATGATTAGTGATCATACTAAGTAGTTATGCTAGCGGTTATACTGTTAAATACTCTAACGATTATGCTATTGTCTAAGGTAATGATGATATGGTTACCAGTATAAGTCTGTATATTGAAAAAGATACGAATTATACAAATACCAGTTTAATTTTGAATAATGATAATGATATCACTTATTTATACCTGATGCAAGTTTGGAGAATGACTTTGATACTATTAGGGATTTGATGATGTTGGTGATGGTAGGGAGGATGATATCATTGATTATATATTTCGGTTTGAGTCTGGATAAACACATTATACTATGATGATATACTTATTATGATATGATCATATAGGGCTATGATATTTACAATACTAAATGTTACTAAGTTTGAAAATAAAGAAATAGTTATATTATGACATGATATGAATGGATTTTAGTGATAATATGATTAGTTGATAAATGGTGAATAGTTGAAAAATAATGATTAGTTGATAATTGGTGATTATTTAATAATTGTTGATTTGTTTATAATTGGTGATTAGTTGATAAATAATGGCTAATGGATAAATGATGGATATGGCTTTCCAGGACCTAGGTGAATTCTAGTAGCATTATGAGTGTTGATAATTGATGGTGGGGAGTTATACAATCTTGTTTGTACCTTCTAAGATTAAGAAGGCATGCCATGAGTAATTTATGTTTCCTCACTAATTTGCTTATGGGGGCCTATTTGTAGTCAAATTGGATATCTTGATGCTTTTTGTTATGGTATATTATTATTTTGGTTTACTTATTTATCTATGTGAAGAGATGTTAGAGTTGTTATCAGGTTCGCCTCTTTACCATGAATAAGCTATATTGTCTGGCATTTTATCATACCTATCTCATAATTTATATTAGTCAGCCAATGATGTGTACTACGTAAGTGTGGTTTTGGTACTCATACCATACTTCATTACCTTTTTGGTGTAGATCAAAGTACAAGTTGCAATCATTGAGCGACGCTCATGCTATGTTGATTTTTGAAGATAAGATAAGCTCTTTGAGTTAGAGTTGCCAATTTTCTTCTATCTTACTCATGCCTAGTCATTAGTTTAAAGACATATTTTACTGGCTATTTAGATAATTGGGTTGTATTTATAGTTGCTATTGTACTAGCTCTACTATGTTGTGGGATGATATCTATGTGTTTACTATCTTTTATCTATTTTTGATACCCTATTTTATTTATTAGTTGCAGTCATTTTTTTACTTATGGGGATTTTCTACCAAGTTAACCCACTGTGTTTAGCTCTAGGTTATAGTTTGGCTTGCCTACTGGTGAGATAGAGTAGGTGCCATCATGACTTGTAAATTGCATTGTGAGACTTGCCTACTGCTTGGCCTCAGTCTTGCTTGGGAAGTCATAAGAGTGTGCTTTATCATTAATTTGTCCAACCTCCCCATCAGGCTGCACTCTACCCATTGTGAATTACCACTACTTTGGTTTCCACCAGATCCTACCGGAAAATTACCTCACCCATCCTATGGATATCCATTATCATGCTACCATCACTACCTCTATTAGTAGTAACCACAACTTTATCCTACGACTTTTCTTGTAACATAGCCTATCTCTGAGGAAACTATCTCTTGATGTACCAGCCAACACCATAAGTATAGAAATATTAATCAATAAAAAGTCTAACAGACGACGAATAAGAATCCTTTTTTCCTCTTGAAATGGAGGGCTACTTAGTGGCTCCCGAATGACCCTCTATAGAAATAAGAAGAGATGACTGAATAGTGGAAGGTATATAAGATTGATGTCTCCAACCCTTCGAATAAGAACTTCCAATGTTACATATATTTTTGGATTTTTTGATATAAGCTTTGTATGACAAATTTTGTTGACCCCTACTACCTTTTTGGTATAATAAACAACATCATTATGGGTTGTCCAAATTGAAGTCATATGAACAAACCCAAATTGCAAGTCAATGTTCAGACCCTTTAAAAATAATTAAATCATATTCTATTTTATACCAAGTAACTTATTAGTGTAATGGTACAAAGCATTAAACTTTGTCTAATAGTCCATAACAGACATATTGTCCTGCTCAAGGGCCATAAGCTTATCTTTTTTGCAATTAAAAGGAGCACGGGGTACATACTTCTCAAAAAATAGAATATGAAATTGAGCCTATGTCAGTGGAGGTAAAGCTGGTAACCGACACTCCAATAACTTCCTCCTCTACTTGGCATCACTTAGCATCTAGATGGTAACAAACATAACATCTTTCTTATCCATAATACCCATTTTATGCATCCTTTCTTAGTAACTAATAATGACTTAAATGTATCCTCTACTTCAGATCGAATAAAAAATAGGAGGTTTCATCCTTAAGAACTTAGTCATTTTACCTTGTTTAGTCTTAGTCATGTTAGTCAATAACATTAGGAAAGGAAATATTTCCATCCCCAAGGACACATCTATTCTAGCAGTAGCTTTATAAGTCAGTTGAACATTTGGCAACTAATAAAATGGCATAGTAGGTTTAGCCCAATACCCGCTAACACACTCAGAAAAGGAAGTAATCACTTAATTATCTCAAAAGTCAATGAGGTATGAGCTATACACCCTAAATGGTGCAACTGCTATCGTTATAGACTTTAGCCTCTTTATAATGATCCTAGGGTGGGGGTGGTCACACTTTAGACAATGAGGTCACTCTTTATAAGTAATAAGGGAGTAGTATTTAGCACCAAGTTGGGTATGAGTCCAAGGTCACATGCCCAGAACTACATGCCTCTGTAGGTTTAAGTGCCTATAGTGGGTTAAGTATAGTAATCATTTAATTAAGGTTCTATTCTGATGACAATGGTAGAATAGCTCTCCCTAATGTGGTTAAGACATTGGATTCCAAGATTGGTTACATGGTTTATGTCAGTTAGAACAACATCCATAAGAAAGAATAATAGTAAATCTTTTAGAACAAAGTGTTTTGGCTCACAAAGTTTATAATTATGCATTATCACTAATGTTTATTATTTCACAGCTTTGATTTTATTCAGGTCCAAGGTGAGTCATTTACACTTAGCATGTATTATTTGAAAAATCAAAGTGCACATTGAATTATTTTTTACATATCCATTCATCGCCTCATTCTCAGTATATTCAAGAAGTACTGATTCACATATATGTCTATGTGTAACATTATTTCATAATATAGGTCCTAGTGCTTAGTTCCAGTAACGTGATTGACTATGAGTATCTCTACCTATATCCCGATGTTTGGTGAGTCCTCGTAGTTTGAGGAACTATTTTATCAGACTGTGTTGATGATAAATGACTTTAGTCCTTTGAATACTGTTAAGTTCTGGTCAGCTCAAGCTTGTCCCAGCGACTCTTTATTTAAAAGTAGAGGCTTGTCCAATTATTTTTTTTTAGACTTAAAAGTGTTTATTTCAAAGATTTCCAAGTTTAAGATTTTCAGTTAAGATGCTAATTCAGTTATCTCAAGATTTTGCATGCAAAGTTTTTCTTTATTATAAGTTTCAAAGTTGTTAGAAGGCTTATAGGGCTAGCATGGGACTACTCATAGTCTTGAGCTTCATGTGATGTCCTGGGTTTTTTTTTAGGGCATTACAAACTTGGTATCAAAGCCTAATATTTTAAATTGTCCTACGGACTTAGACAAGGCCTGTTACGTATAGTCTTAATCATGGATATGAAGCGCTCCACATTTATGAGCAAGAGGCTACAAAATGAGTTTGGAATCATCATTTCTTTCATGATCCACCGTGCTTATAGTTTTCTCTATCTTCCTTAAATTATGCTTTTACGTGACAAAATATGCCTCCTTGTTGAGCCAATGCATGCAGAAATAGTGACCAACCACACCTTCCTGCCAACCCTCTGAATAATAATATGTATCATGTTAAATTCTGGGATTTCCTTAAGAAGTTGGCCCAAGATGTCAATGCCAATGTTTAAGGAAACTATTAGGCGGCAGTCTTACTCCAGCGGAAGGGTAATCTAGGTGTAGCCAAGATTCGTAACTTCATAAGAATAAATCAACATGAGTTCTTTGTGTCAAAGGTTTGAGAGGTTCCATAAATATTCATTGATTGGGTGAGAAAGATAACTCTAATTACACTTGTTACTAAGAAGGAGAGTGTAGAATTGGTATCCTATAGTCTGAAGGATAATTTTTATGATTAGGTTGTTATGTGGAAGGAAGGTAGAGGTAAGAATGCAATTCCTATGAGTTGGTAGATGTTTTAGGATGCATTTTTGGATAAGTTCTTTCCCTGTGAGATAAGGGAAGTTAAGGTTGAGAAGTTCATAAACCTTAGGCAGGGCTCTATCTCAGTGAAGGAGTATTGCCTGAAGTTCACAGTTGTCTAAGTATTATCCCAAGTTGATAGCTGACCCTAGATCTAGCTTGAGTAAGTTTGTTACTAGGGTATCTGATTTGGTAATCAAGGAGTGTAGGACTGTCATGCTTATTAGGGGTATGGATATTGCAAGGTTGATGACTCATGCTCAGTAGATTGAGGCAGAGAAGTTAAAGAGAAAAGAGAAAAGAAATAAAAAGGCTAGAATTAGATAGTTTGAGTATGGTCTACCAAGGTCTAGAGGGGGAAAGAATTTACATTTTCAAGGTTATTCATCAGTGCCAGTGCCATCTTCAGCCAGTGCCATCTTCAGCCAGTGCCACTGTACCCAAAACCAAGAAGGAACAGTGGGGCAGGACGTTTATTTATAGGTTTTAGAATAGTAGGGTGGAAGGCCCAGTTATCAAACATATGCAAAGTGTAGAAGAAACTACCTTGGTGAGTGTTTGATGGGAAAGAGGGGTTGTTATGGATGTTGCAAGATGGGTCACGAAATCAAGGAGTGTCCATATGTTAAGCAGGGAAGCAGGTATATTCGTCCCCAAACTCAAGCTACTAGTTCACCATGTCAATCAGGTCACCCCGTTTCCCCCTCAGGGTGCATCATCCAGTATCGGTGGTCGTCACCACTAGAATTGATTATATGCTTTACCATCCTAACATGAGTAGGAAAGTTTACCAGATGTTAATACTGGTATGCTTCGTGTCTTATATCTTAATGTATTTATGTCGTTAGACCCAGGATCAATTCACTTTTATATGACTTCATTAGTTGTAGTAAATTTTGGGATCGGTCCTAAAAAGCTCTCCAGGCCCTTCTTAGTTTCCACCATAGGGGGTGAGTTAGTTATTTCCAGAAGAGTATAAAAAGTTTCCTATCACAGTCCTCCATAAGATCATACTAGAAGACCTAAGAGAGTTAGTAATTATAGATTTTGATATTATTCTAGGCATGGATTGGCTCCATTCATGCTATGCATCAATAGATTATCGGACCAGTGTGGTGAAGTTTTAATTTCCTGATAAGGCAGTTTTTTAGTGGAAAGGTAGTTTTGAATCTCCCAAGAGTTATTTCATATCTTCTCTTAAGGCCAGAGAGTTTATATCGAAGGGGTGAATTTATCATTTAGTTTGAGTAAAAGATACTGTCTGAAGCTCAAACTGTTGAGTCAATCTGTGAAGTCAATGAGTTTCTCGACGTTTTTCCCAAAGATTTGCCAGGGTATATCCTGATAGATCAATAGAATTTGACATTGATCTTCTCCCTGATACTCAGCCCATCTCTATCCCTCCATATCATATGGATCCGTCTGAGCTCAAAGAGTTAAAAGAGCAGCTCAAAGACCACCTATATAAATGTTTCATAAAGCCTACTATTTCTCTGTGGGGTGCTTCGGTCCTATTTTTTTGTAAGAAAGAGGGCTCTCTTTAAATGTGTATCGACTACTGCCAGTTGAATAATGTCACAATCAAGAACAAATATCCAATTCCTAGTATTGATAACTTATTTGACCAACTTTATGGTGAAAGTTATTTCTCTAAGATAGACCTCATATCTGGCTATCATTAGCTTAGAGTAATGTAATATGACATTGTAAAGATAGCCTTCAGAACCCATTATGGTCATTTTAAATTTCTAGTCATGTTCTTTGGATTAACGAATTCCCCAGCAACCTTAATGGACTTGATGAATAGAGTGTTTAATTAGTATTTGGACATATTTGTCATAGTCTTTATTGATGACATTCTTTTCTATTCCCATAGTGAAGATGATCATGCATACCATGTTAGAATTATATAACTAAACCTTAAGGACCATCGGTTGTTTGCCAAAGCTAAGATCAATATCTTTCCATTGTCATAATATTTATGGTGACGGCATTAGAGTTGATCTTCAAAAGACCAAAGTAGAGAGAAACTAGCCTAGACCTATCTCTTCATAATATATCAAGAGTTTGATGGGTATGGATGGCTATTATCAGTAATTTGTTGAAGGGTTTTCATCTTTTGCATCCCCCATGTCTAGATTGACTTAGAGGAAAGTTAAGTTTTAGTGGTCAGATTCTTGTGAGAAGAGTTTTTAGGAGTCTAAGACTCGACTCACTTTAGCCCATTTTTGACACTGCCAGATTGTTCAGGTGGTTTCATTGTTTACTGTTCTGCTTCTAGAGTTGGTCTAGGTTGTGTTCTGATGTAGAGAGGTATGGTCATAGCCTATGCCTCTAGACAACTTGAACCTCATGAAAAGAACTATCCTACCCATAATCTTGAATCGTCGCTATTATTTTTGCCTTGAAAATTTAGAGGCATTATCTTTATGGGGTAGATGTTGATGTGTTCATAGACCACAAAAGCTTCCAATATGTATTTTTACAGAAAGATTCAAATCTTCTTCAGAGAAGGTTGTTGGAGTTGTTGAAAGATTATTACATGAGTGTATTGTATCATTCAAGCAAGGCTAATGTAGTGGTAGATGCCCTTAGTTTACTATTTATGGGTACTGTTGCTCATGTTGAGAATGATAAGAAGAAGTTAGTTCAGTAGGTTCATCAACTTACTAGATTAGGCATTCGGTTGGTTGATTCAGCTGAAGGTAGTGTTTCGGTTTAGAGTAGTTTGGAATCTTCTTTGGTTTCCGAAGTAAAGAAAGATAGGGATTCCAGTATGCTTAAGTTAAAGGAATCAGTTAGAGATCAAAAAGTAGAGGTTTTCTCCTAAGGGAAAGATTGTATGCTGCAAAACCAGGGTAGACTATGTATGCCATGTGTTGATGGTTTGAGGCAGTGGATTTTGGCGGAAGTGCATAGTACGTGTTACTCTATACAACCAGGAGCCACCAAGTTAAACCGTGATTTACGGGAAATCTATTGGTAGAGTGGCATGTAAAGGGCTATTGCAGTGTTTGTAGTTAAGTGTGCTAATTGTGAATAGGTTAAGGTTGAGCAACAAAGGACTAGTGGCACTATGCAAGAGTTCAGTATTTCAACTTGGAAGTGGGAAGAGGTGAATATAGACTTTATGATAGGGTTACCCCATTTCCGTTGTTAGCATGATTTGATATGGGTTATTGTAGGAAGAATGACTTTGTCAGCCAAATTCTTACCAATTCATACTTCATAATCAGCCGAGGATTATGCCAAGATCTATATTAGCGTGTTGATCAGATTGCAAGTAGTTACTTTGTCTATCATTTCCAATAGAGGTACTAAGTTTACCTCTTACTTTTTGAAAGATTTTCAAAAGGGTCTTGGCACCCAAGTTCATCTTAGTACTATTTTTCATCCTTAGACACATGGTCAGGAAGAGAGGACCATTCATACCATAGAGGATATGTTGAGAGCATATATTATTGTCATACCCCTTTTTCGGCTCGAGGGTCGAGGTCGAAGGGTTTATCCAATTAAAGTGACGGTATTGAAAAGGGATTAATTTTTATCATTTTCAGAGTCGCCACTTGGAATTAAGCTATGGTGTTCCAAGTCACCTTATTGAATCCCTAATCAAAAGAAAATAACTCTTTATTATGGTCTGTGAAAACAGAAGACAGGGTAAGAAATTTTGTTGACCGAGGAAAAGGTGTTAGGCACCTCTCGAGTCCCTTGGTTCTAGCACGGTCGCTTTTATTAAATAAATCGTATGAAAGTTAATTTTAGAAAAATATTTGTCGAGGTGCATTGTTGCATCCTTGAATTTTAAAATGTCCCAGAAAGATGCATATGATGCATTCTTAATTGAGACGAATATTTAAACTTATGTTTGCTTAGTATTTAAAAGATTGCCTACTCGAAGTGTTATTTAACCTCAACAATAAAACTTAAGAAAAATTCACTTAATACGATTAATTGTTTTAACAAGTAAATATTAAGCTTTATTAATGACAATGAAATAAAAATAAAAATAATAAACAATGAAAATAAAATTAATACAAATCACATATTAAATAAATCACATATTTAATAAATCAAAATTCAAAGGAGAAGATTAGCTAGCATGAAAAATTTATCTGGTTGTGATACAAAAAATAAAAATTGTAATCTTGAATAACTGAAATTTAAAGTAAGATTAACATTTTTTACTTTGGATGATAAAAGTGATAAAAACATATATTTCTAAAAGTTACATCTCTTACAATAATTGAATGTGAACATACTGTGCTACTATATAATCTATGATTCGTAAATATCATTTAGGGCCCACGTTAATCAATATCTAATAAAAGGTATAAGGAATTCTTTTATATTTACTTTTATAAACTAAAAAAAATAATTCAATAAATGAATACTTTTGTTTGTTTTTTATCACCAATATATCATGTTATACCAGATAAGATTGACAACTAGCACTAAAAAATAGTAAACTTATGAGAATGAGTTTTGACTTCTAAAACAAATTAAACTTTTTGAGACCTGACTCATTTTCAATGAATTTGTATCCGAATCAAATATATACATACATTTTTCTGATGATTAATCCGGCAATAATTTAATTATTAATGGCATCTCTGATGGCTGGCTGTTAGTTCACCATTTTCGGCAAAGAAGGAAAAAGGGAAGGGAGGAAGTGACACGGGGAATGGAAGTGTTGATAGTCGGCTTTATTTTGCAGACCATGGCTTCGCCATTAATGGCGTCACCGGTGACGGAAATGGAGAAATAATGGTGGTGGCAGATCTGGACGGCGCGCATGAGGGGGAGTTGGCGTATAAGCACCGAAAAAGGGGTGATTTCCGACGATGAGCAAGTTTCTAACTATTTAATCATCGGATAAAATGTTAATTTTGAAGAATTAAATCTAAACAACGTTCTATTCTCTCTGATTTTTCTAACCAATTCTAGTCAATTTTTTTATTGATTTTTATGAGATAATATATGAACAATGATGTCAACATATATGAGTGATGTGGGTGTGCGCAGTATTGTATTTTTTAATGCTAGATAAAAGTATGCATACGAATTCATGTAAATATAAAGATTTTTTATGTACAAATATATTCAGTTATTTAATATATAATACAAAATTACAAATAGATTCACATAATAACAATTCATCAAATCACTAAAAAAATCATATTATGATTCAATTTATAGTAAAACTTACAAAATAAAATACAAAGTTGAAAAAGAACCTGAATAATTTAAATTGAACAATGAGATTCGTTACCGGAAATTTTGAACAAAATTTCAACTTTTATTTCCTTCTTTTTTCCCTTTTGTTTTCTTCTTTAGTGTTTTTTTTTATTGTGTGTTTTCTCTCTGTATTTTTATTCTCTCAATCTTTTTCTGATACAGTATGTTAGTGAATGTATCTACGTAGTTTTCTCTGGAGGATCTTTAAGTACAGAGATTTGGGGGGTAGTAGTTACCTTTTGGGGGGAAATAACTAATGGTTAGATAAGAGGGGAATTTTAAATTTAAAATATATTATTTATCTATTTTTATTATATTTTTATTTTTTAAAGAGAAGATAAAAATTATACCATAATCAAAATAAATAAATAAATAAATAAGTAAAATAAAAATAATAATAATTAATTAATTTTATATTAAAAAATATAATTAAAATTTATAAATAATCAAAATAAATATAATAAAATAGTATTAAAATTACTAATTTATTTATTAAGATTTAAAATAAATAATATATATATATATTGGATTTTTTTATATTATTTTAAAATTATGATAAAAATAAAAATAAATAAATAAAAATAAAATAAAATATCTCAAATTTAAATTTATTTAATTATTTATTTTTACTTAAAAATTTATAAAAAATAAAAATAATAAACAAAATAATATATGATTAGATGTAAATATTTAAAATTGAGGGAAAAATCACGTGTCTACATTTTTGCCCCTCTTTGTGTGAAATCTCAAAGAGTTTTTATACAAAGAAGTAGACAAGACATGATTTTTAACCCTCCAAATATTTGAAGGGTAAGAATAAAAATAAACTTACAATTAAAATAAAAGGAAAGAATATGACCGAGTCCTGTTTTTTAACATCCTACCTATCCCGAGTTATAAGGGAATCAGGTCACGAGTAGTTCAAAAGTAATTTAGTGAGAGAAAAAGTTAAAGTCGAGTGAGATTCCGTCAAGTTTCTGGTTGACGACTTTTGATTTTACATTCAATTGACTAATAAAGAAAAATGAAAAATACAAAAAATTGCAATCTCTAGAATCTTGATTCAAGCCTTCGCGACTTGAATTTGATAATTCACCCTATTCATCAGATGAGCTCCTGGACTTACAATTTCTTCACCCTATTCTTCAGGCGGGCTCCTGGACTTTCAATTTCTTCACCCTGTTCTTCAGGCGAGCTTCTGGACTTTCAATTTCTTTACCCTATTTTTCAGGCGAGCTCCTGGATTTACAACTTCTTCATCCTGTTCTTCAGGCGGGCTCTTGGACTTCAAAATTTTTCACTCTGTTCTTCAGGCGGGCTTCTGGATTTACAAATTCTTCACCCTGTTCTTCAGGAGGGCTCCTGACTTGCAACTTCTTCACCATGTTCTTCAAGAGGGCTCCTGAACTTCTAATTTCTTCACTCTATTCTTCAGGCGGGCTCTTAGATTTACAACTTCTTCACCCTGTTCTTCAGGCGGGCTCCTGACTTGCAAATTCTTCACCCTATTCTTCAGGCGGGCTCCTGGACTTCTAATTTCTTCACTTTATTCTTCAGGCGGGCTCCTGGACTTCCAAATTCTTCACCCTGTTCTTTAGGCGGGCTCCTGAACTTTCTTTTTTTGTTTTTCAAATATGTTCCTGAACTCAAAATAAAAGGTGAAACATAAAAATAACATCTCATTCTTCAGGAGGATCCTGAGCAAAAAGTAAATTCCCATTCTTCAGGAGGGTCCTGTACAAAAATAAATTCTCATTCTTCAAGAGGGTCTTGAGCAAAAATAAATTCCATACAACACACATACAATTTTGCCCCAGTTTGTACTGGAAAATTTTTTGTGTCTCCGGATCTTAATACATCTCACAAAGAATAATGTTTACCATGACCGAAATCTATCATCAGATACTGTAACCATGCTTCTTGCGTTGACAGAAAATATGGAATTGCATCCTTTATTTGAAAACTTTGTGTAAAAAAGAATATCCCATCTCTATTTCAAACAAAGAAAAATTGTGAGTTTTAAAACATGTGGTGGTTGGTTTGTGGCATTTAGCTTTTGAAGTGTCTGCTCTCGCACTTGCCATGATCAACTCTTTTCCAATCCATGATAATATTCATTGAATTGTCATACTTCTGACTCAGAATTCTGACTACTGAGATCCTCAACTCAAATCATGTTTCTGGTGTATGATGTTTCTGAGTTTAGCTTCCAATACATCCCTTAGATTTTCACGAGTTTAAAATGGTCAAACCACTATCATCTTGAGTACCTTACTTTTACTTTGAAACGTTGGCTTTGTGCATCGACCCTTTGTCTTGCTTTGTACCCTTGAAGGAGTTGGTAGCGAGTTTGGAATCTATTTTCACTCGACCTGACGTGAATTTGACTCAAAAGACAACAAAATTTTTCCTATGATGACAAGGACAAAAAAAATAAAAAATAAAAATAAAACAAAAATAAAAAGACAATAGGCATCTCTTTCTCAAAACAAAGAGAAAACTTATCTGAATGTGGAAACCGATTCTGGTGATTATGACATGCATTTTGAATCAAACAGTCAGATCTACCCACACCAATCATTTGTCAATTTTTTCCCACTCATTGAGTTTGAAACTGAGCCATTGTTGAACATGCTCCCTCTAAATTACAATCCTCCTTTGACTAGTGACACCTCGATGGGTTTTTGCCAATTAGCTGATCTCACTTTTATTTCTTTCTTATCTCACTATCGCCTTATAGTGTCCGTGAGGATTTTCACCAATAAGTCTTCAATGGCTCATACTCTTCATCAATAGGATTTTCAGCCAAATGATCCACCAAGGCTTGAGCTTTCATTGTAGTTCGTGTCACATAAACAATATCAAACTCTGTGAATAACATCTGCCATTTTGCGAGTCTGTCTGTGGGCATATGCTTCTAAAAAATATACTTTAAGGGATCCATATGAGAGATGAGGTAAGTAGTATAACATGACAAGTAATGTTTCATCTTTTGGGCTACCCAAGTTAAGGCACAACACATTTTCTCAAGAAGAGTGTACTTAGCCTCATAAGTGGTAAACTTTTTGCTGAGGTAGTAGATGGCTTGTTCTTTTCTGCCTGTGACATCATGTTGGCCCAATACACTGCCAAAATAATTGTCTAACATAGACATGTACAATATCAAGGGTCTTTCTGGCTCTGGAGGAATCAAAATAGGCGGAATCAACAAGTACCTCTTAATTCTATCAAATGCCTCTTGACATTCATCAGTCTATTCAACTTTAGCATTTTTCTTCAATAAACTGAATATTGACTCATAGTTTGTTGTAAGTTGAGCAATGAATCTACTGATATAATTCAACCTTTCAAGTAAGCTCATCACCTCTGCTTTATTTTTTGGTGGAGGAAGATCTTGAATAGCTTTTAGTTTTGAAAGATCTAACTCAATGCCATATCGACTGACTATAAAACCCAAGATTTTTCCTGATGGAACTCCAAATACACATTTTCCTGGGTTAAGTTTGAGATCATACCTCCAAAGCCTTTTAAAGAATTTTCTCAAATCATTGACATGATCAGATTGCTCTCTCGACTAAATGATCACGTTGTCCATATAAACTTCAATCTCTTTATGCATTATGTCATGAAACATTATGGTCATTACCCTCATGTAAGTTTTCCCAACATTCTTTAGTCCAAAAGGTATGACTCGATAATAATATGTCCCCTATGTCATAATAAATGATGTCTTTCCACATCTTCTGAATTCATAATGATCTGGTGATACCCCGCATAACGATCCATAAAAGACGCAAGATCATGTTTGGCATAATTTTCCAACAAAATATGGATATTGGTAAGTGGAAAATTATCTTTCAGACTTGCTTTATTTAGATCACGATAATCAACACACATCCAAACTTTGCCATCCTTCTTTGGAACAGGGATAATATTTACCAACCAAGTAGGATATTGGGCC
The DNA here is from genome assembly GCF_002878395.1 of Capsicum annuum. Lineage (NCBI taxonomy): Eukaryota > Viridiplantae > Streptophyta > Magnoliopsida > Solanales > Solanaceae > Capsicum > Capsicum annuum. The sequence goes on from NC_061118.1 coordinate 97,297,274, forward strand.
ACTCGAATGACTTTAGCCTCAAGTTGTTTCATGATTTCCTCTTTAATTTTTACACTCGTGTCAGTTTTGAGCTTTCTTAGATTTTGCTTAATAGGAGGAAAAGTAGGATCAATTGGCAACTTGTGAACTACTAAATCAGTGCTCAAACCGGGCATATCATCATAAGACCACACAAAGATGTCTTTATACTCAAGCAAAGCTTCAATTATAGCTTTTATTTGTTGTGGTTAAACATGTACACTTATCTTAGTCTCCCTAATATTTTCATGATCTCCTAAATTAATCGCCTTAGTTTCTTCCAAATTGGGATTTGTCTTATTCTCAAACTATTTGAAATCTTCGCTTATATCATCAAATATTTCTCCTTCATCGTATTCAACTTCTTTATTCATTATTTCATAATTAGATTGGGTTTTTAAATCTGGTTGACAATTCTTTATGCATGTCATATCATTAGAATTAGAACTGTATGATAGAAAATAAATAAATAAAAATCAGATTTAAAATAAAATAAAGGGAAACTACGCTTTATTAAAAACATAGATAGAAAGATTTTTAACCTAAAATACCAAGTTTAAAGTTCTAAATTACAATACTAGAATGATTCGAATTACAAGAATAAAAATAAATAAACTACTAAGACTATTAGAAAAACAAAACAAACTACCAAGACTTCTTTATAATAGGGAGAGGAGTGGCCTCCCAATTATTAAGCTGGACATCAGGACCGACAAAATGTACATCTGCATTAGTGGTACCTTCCCTAATTTCAACCATATAGCTTCATTGAACATATTTGAAAAAGGCCAATCAACTCTGTATCATCATTATTCATTGATTCTGCAGTAGGTAACTTGGAGGATCCAACAATACTGAATTTGATGAAAGACTTGTGAAGTGGAGGTATCGTCTTGGTAAGTGACCATGACTCTTTCTTATGCTTTTCAGCCTTCTTTATATCTTCAGCAGTAGGCTCGTCGTATCCCAAACCAAAAGTACCAAAGTTCTCATAGGGGTTTACCAGATGAACTATTCCTTGCAAAAACATCCCTAGACCTTTCCCTGGTTTGAAACCATACTTCATTATTTCATTCACTACCATAAAAGATGCAGAGGATAATTGTGGTCTTGCGATGAGGTTTCCCTCGAGGATATGCTCAATAGCCACTACTTCAGAAGTTTGATGAATCAATACTCTGTTTGTAGTATCTGCTTTGATGGAGGAAAAAGAGTAGTATTTATACATAGATAAGTCTCCTTTACCATGAACGACTATCTCTTGCCTGTCACATTTGAATTTGACCATTTGATGCAACGTTGATGTGATTTCTTTAGCCCTATGAATTCATGGCCTTCCCAATAACATATTATATGAAGCATCAATGTTCATCACTTGGAAATCCATAGCAAAATCCACAAGCCCAATTTTCAATATGAATTCTATTTCACCAATGGCATTAGTTTTTTATCCGTCGAAACCCTTGACGCGTACATTGTTAGGTAGGATTCTTTCTACATTAATATTCAACTTTTGCAAAGTTGACATAGGACAAATGTTAGCGCCTGATCCTCTATTAATTAACACTCGAGTGACAATGGAATGCTTGCATTTCACAGTAATATAGACACCCTTATTATGTCCAGCACCTTCCACAGGCAATTCATCATCTGAGAAAGTAATCTTATTTTCTTCAAGGATCCTTTCAATGACTTTTTCTAGTTGATTTACTTTAATCTCACTGGAAACACATGCTTCGTTAAGAATTTTCATTATATCCTTGTAGTGTTCTTTTGAATGCATCAATAAAGACAACAAATAAATCTGTGCTGGTGTCTTCTTCAACTGTTCTACAACAGAATATTCTGGCAATTTCATTTTCTTTAAGAATTCTTTAGCTTATTCATCAGTAACAGGCTTTTTAACCATCATTCGCTCTTCATTGCCTTGTTTATTCTTTCTTAACTCTACTGGAGCATAATATCTTCCAGATCGAGTTAATCCCCCCTACTTCATCTACATCTTCAGTCACTTCTTTCCCCTTGTGCATCACCACAACGTGATTATAATTCTAAGGAACTGCCTTGGTATCAACCATAGGTAGCTGTGACACTGGTTTAATAATAATAAGAGCTATGGGAGCTCTTTTTATGATTAAAAAAGGCTTATTAGATCTTCCGTGAATAATGAGTTTTGGCTTTATTTGACTTGACCTAATATTTTCTGAAATATGTTTCCCCACCACCAAGGGAACATTTGATGATTCCGGTTTTGTTATCACTACCTCCGCTTCTGCAGGCTTTTCTTTTGTCAAATCCATAGCATTTGCTGATTTTTCCAAATCAGTTTTAATTTTAATGATCGGCTTAAATAAAATCGTAGCATCTTCACCACTAAGTATCACTTCGAGCATGTTTGTTTCATTATGATCTGGCAGCGGATTTTGATTGACATTTGGAGCGTCTGGACTTTCTAGCATGATCTGTTGGGTATTAATCAACTCTTGAATGGCTCTTTTCAGATACTAATATTTGTTTATGTCGTGCCCTGGGGCATCATACCAATATTCACATCTTCTAGAATAGTCCAAGTTCTTCGGGATCCTTCTCTCAATTGGGTTTAAAATATTCATTTTTCTCAGCCTATGAAATAAACTGGTGTAAGATATTCCAATAGGATTTTAATATCTTTTACTATGTTATCCCTTTTGAAGTCTTCTCTAGGCTAAAAATTAGACCTAAGAGGGCCTCTTTGAACTTGCGGGGCCGATGGATGAATTTGGATTGCTGGTGCACGTCGTTGTGGGTAAGAAGGAGCCCGAGCATATGGTTGTGCATTATAAATAGGCTATTAGGGAGATAGAATGAAATAAAATAGATTTTGTGCGTATGTTTGACGCGCACCTCTTTAATTTTATCGTGGACCTGTTACGACAGTTACTACATCTTTTTTTCTTTTCTTTCCCCCAAAACTCCCTACACCACTTTGAATTGCCTGTGTTGTTGCTTTCAAAGTGGCCTGGCTAATGATCTTTCCTGATTTTATTCCATTCTCTACCATTTCTCCAACTTTAATAACTTCAGCAAATGTGCTTTAAATTATAGAAAGTAAGTGATGGAAATAATCAGGTTCTTGTGCTTTCAAAAAGATATCAATCATTTCAGAGTCCTTTATCGATGGTCTGACTCTTGAAGCTTGCTCTGTCCATCTGATAGCATATTCTCAGAAACTTTTAGTCATCCTTTTTCTCATGTTGGCAAGCGTAGTGAGATATGGCACTATATCAATGCTATATTGAAATTATTGAATAAAATCTAGAGCCATGTTATCCCATACGTGCCAACGGGAAATGTCTTGGTCAATGAACTATTCAGAAGCTATCCCTGTAAAGCTTTCTCCAAAGTAAGCCATAAATAATTCTTTTTTCCTCCTGCTCCCTTTAATTGATTACAAAACTTTTTCAAATGAGCTACAGGATCGTCGTGTCCTTTATATTTGTCAAACTTTGGCATTTTGAATTCTATCGGCAAATGGACATCAGGAAACATACACAAATCTTTGTATGAAATACTTTTGGTCTACCTAATCTTTGCATATTTCTCATACTCTGCTCCAAGCTTCTAACTTTTCAAGCCATCTCCTCATGTTCTTCATTCTTGGCAATCTTCTCAGTCACGATAAGAGTATCATGTTGATGAACATGATAATGTGGATTTTGGCATTTGAAAGTCATTTCAAGAGGATACAACATATCATGACTTGGTTTCCCCATATTCTTTGGTACTGTCTGTTGAGTACCAGCGGTGGCTGGTGCTATAGAAGTAAAAAGCAGGTTATTTGTGATAGATGGATTCGGTGGGTGCATGGTAGAAGTACCAACAACTCCAGACATATTAGCAAATGGGCCAAATCCTGGTGGGTAAAATAGATCACTAGTTTGAGCTGGGTAAGAATTTAGATCATTTGAAGTCGAAAGTCCAGGGATTGAAGAAGGCGGGGCTTGTCCATTCAACTAATCTTGGTACATCTCTGCCATCTGTTGTTTTAATGACTTTATTTCTTCCATTGATTTAACTTCCTGGGAAATCAACTGATTATGCTCTTCTTCACTGTTATACCCTACACCTTCTCTGCGGGTTATTCTTTTTTTACCCTTGTATTTGGTGTTATACGAATGTGATGCCAGTTTAAAACATAAACCAACCACCAATTACTTTATCTTTCTGTGACCAAGTAGCAAATGGGTGAGTATTATATATTTAACACATTATAATGCCACGTTATATGTCATGCTTCTATATGCATTTTTCAATCTATCATAGAAGCTTTATGTTTCATCCCGGCTTTTCTAGGCATATTTTTTCAAAAGTTATGATCAAACCCTTTGGAGGTTTGCTTACGTATCATACCAGGACATGAATCAAATCTTGCGTAGTTCGGGAGGAATTTAACAAAATGATTATTTTGTCTTTTTTTTATTGAAGAAAATAAATAAAGTAAGTGAAGTAAAACATATGCAATATATATAGAAATAAACAGTCAACTTCATTACATTCTATAATATAAATACGATAAACTAACTAACCCAACTCCTCAAATAAAACCTACTAACTAACATCTGAAAACTAAAAAACATAACATCTAGACAAAAAGTTTTAAAACTGAAAATGAAAAACTATGACAAAGAAAACAACTATCAATTCAAGGAGACTTTGGCTTAATATGTCCTCCCAAAATCAAGTATAAGTCCTCCAATGAAGTAGTGAGACGCTGTACGAAAGCTGGTACTTGTGCCAAAAAATCTTCACGATCCAATTGCTGATAATCCAAACCCATTCTGGAAATATCTTGTGCTACGCAGCAGACCTTTCCTTCAAAAGAACTGAAGTCTTGATCCCATTAGTGGGCCTATCGATCTCAAAAATCGACCATCTCTCTTGCACGCAGTTCACGAGCAGAAGCAACCTCTAACTGTTCTCGGAATATTCCTCTTTCATGGATCCACTGAGATCTCTCTCGATCAAATTTTTCTTGTATATTCTTTTCAACTTCTTGTAGTTGCTGTCGGTGAGATGGGACAAGTTCTACAATGTGTGACCCCCTAGTGGTAGCCAGTTTGATTTGTCCCCGAAGTGCAACCTCAATATCTGCTGATTTAGCTTTCTTTTCAGCAAATTCCCTTTGTTGTTTGTCTATTTTTGCTCAGGAATGCTCTAATTCTTCTCTCAAAGCTTGGTTGGCCTCATGATGTTCTCGTATAGCTCTCTCAATCCCTATCCTGATTGCAGCTTCCTAATCTATAGGTCCCCTAACCAATCTTTCTAGTCTGAATGACGCACTCGACTGTTCTTCAAACTATTCATGGTAATCGGGGTGCACTTCTCCTCTCTCAAGCTCTATGACTATCATTTCAATCCCCAAGATATGGCAACTCTCCCAAATCTGCTGGGCCAATTCCTCCGAAAGTGGGATCTCTGGGTTGACCTCAAATACAAACTCGGTCATATTTTCCGTAATGGGTATTATTTGACGTCTTCCAAGCTGATGTAAAACTTTCAATGGAATATACAGTTGAACACCCCTAATACTCATTAATAATAAGAATGGCCGAATGACAGAACTGTGTATGACTTGCCTCCAAGGGAATCAAGGGAGATTCCAAGTGATTTTATCTACTGTCAGAGAATGAAAAAGCTTATCCCAATCTCTAACTCCTTCTGGGCATTTATATTTCTCTAACCTCTCTTTGTAATCTTTGATGCGATTGAATCTTTTCGGATTAAATCTTGCCATTGTAGGACGTCGGTAGAGATGCTCCATAATCCACATCTGTAACAAGATATTACATCCCTCGAAAAAACTCTTTCCTTTCTGACAAACAGTCAAAGCACGGTAGATATCTGCCAGGATCATTGGCACCATTGTGTAATCTTTCTTAATTAGTATCTTTACCACTCCTGCTAAACGAATGTTAATTTTTTCTTCTTTCCTCGGAAAAACCATAGTGCCTAGAAAGGCTACCATGAATGCAAATCATCTATGAACCTTCCAGGCCTCAAAATTCTCCTTATTATAGAGCTGCTTACAGTACATTTTGAACCCCTCTTGCCTTCCGTATCTATCGTACAAAAACTGTAAGGAAACCCAACCTTTTTTCATCTATTCTTCTTTTGAGTTCCTTATGTTCATGAGTTTGCAGAATTTATTTATCGAAATGAGTCTTGGGGCTATAAGTTTCTTCTGATGCATATCCCTATATCCAACATAGGCCGCTATCTCCTCTACAGTAGGAGTTAACTCAAAATTCAAAAAATGAAACACATTATTCTTCAGGTCCCAGAAGGTTAGTAGCGCATCAATCATCTCCCTATTAGGCTTTATTGTCATAATACTCGTCCAAAAACCCAAATACTTATGTATCTCATCATAATCGAATGTATCCATTTCGTTCCACCATAACCAAAGCTGCAAAGGGGTACAATCTATAACCAAAAGCGGTACACTCCCATCTCTCTTTCTCTTTGGACGCTTTCCACGAACAGGGGGAGACATTTTATACCTATTGACAAAGACATGAAATTAATAAATGTTTAGCTTTAGGCTAAACTTAATTCATTAATTTTGAAAAGAATTTTTTAACTTGACTTGTGAGAACTAGTACGACTCTTAAATTGAGAGTTAGACGTAAAGAACAATTTTATCAAAAATCAAAGCGAGAGAAACAAGACTGATAATATTTTTAAGAAAAACACTTATTTAAATTGACTCTCTCAAAAAATTTGCAATAACAGACTTCTAGACAATTTTACCTATATGTTTGAAGACAATACTCCCTAAGTACATTTAAAAGAACAAAAATAAAATAAAAAGATTTAGAAATAAAGAAAAGAAGAATGATTGTTTTATGTATGAAGTTGTACAAAATTTTAGTCTCACGACCCCTAAAGGTTCAGTACTGTTAAAATATATGTTTATATATTTTATTATTTTACAAAAATTCAGCTCATGACCCCTAAAGATTCAGGCTATTTTATGTTAAAATTAATTTTGAAAATAAAAATAAAAAGTAAAATAAAGATAATAATATTCATGAAAAAAATTATTTTTCTTCTTATTATTATTTTTATTATTTTTCTAAAAATATCCTTTGATAAATCTGTGAATAAATATATTATTATTATTTTTTAAATAAATGGTCGTATCCTGGGTAGAACTTCCTACGTATCTCACAAAATTTTACTAAAAATTTTTCTCTTTTAAAAAATTAAATTTTTCTTTCAAAATGATTCACTAACTATGACAATAATTTAATCTCTTGCATTTTAATGTTTCCTAAAAGCCGGTCAACACACAAATAGCCTTCTAAACAAATGTCAAAGAGCACGTAGGATGTGCATGTTAGTCTTTATAAAGTAGGTTACTTGTCCTAGACAGAATCGGCCCCTGTGTCGAGTTCCGCTAAGTCAAATGCATATGATGCAAATAAAGCGGCACCTAATAGGGATAACCAAATTCTGAGTTTTCAGTTCTTCTAAGTTTAAGCCTAATTACGATAGGTGTCTAGACTATTTTAATCGAGTGGACACCCGAGCCGGGAAGGGACAACTTGGTCGGTAGCAGGACAACACCGTCTTTGTTTTTTATTCGAACCCCACCTAACATATGTGGGTATATCCTTCACTAGGTGCCTTGACACTCCGGCTATCTCAAAAAGAAGGTAGGATGCATATGCTGTATTCCCTCTATCATATTTCAGAGACTCAGAATGGGTACACGAGAGAAGACAATATACAATACAGTTCAAATAATATCAAAGCAGTAAATGAGCAACAAGTAGCACATAAGGCCAACAAACACAATATCAATAATAATTAAAGCAAGCATAAGTCAATATAAAAAGCTCGAATTCTTATAACTCCCCAGCAGAGTCAACAGAAATGTCACATCCCTTTTTTCGCTCAAGGGTCGAGGTTGAAGGGTTTTTCTAATTAAAGTGACGATATTGCATAGGGATTAATTTTTATCATTTTCAGAGTCGCCACTTGGAATTAAGTTATGGTATTCTAAGTCACCTTATTGAATCTCTAATCAAAAGAAAATGACACTTTATTATGGTCTGCAAAAACAGAAGACTAGGTAAGGAATTTTGTTGACCGAGGGGAAGGTGTTAGGTACCCCTCAAGTCCTGTGGTTCTAGCACGGTCGCTTTTATTGACTTATACTTAACTAAAACTATTTTGATAAATTGTGTTAAGGCCTAAATTTGCTCATTTTTATCATAATGAGAATTTGTCTATTATCTTATATTAAATAAATCGTATGAAATTTAATTTTAGAAAAATATTTGTCGAGGTACATTGTTGCATCCTTGAATTCTAAAATATCCCAGAAAGATGCATATGTTGCATTCTTAATTGAGACGAATATTTAAACTTATGTTTGCTTAATATTTAAAAGATTGCCTACTCGAAGTGTTATTTAACCTCAACAATAAAAGTTGAGCGAAATTCACTTAATACGATTAATTGTTTTAACAAGTAAATATTAAGCTTTATTAATGACAATGAAGTAAAAATAAAAATAAAAATACAATGAAAATAAAATTAATACAAATCACATATTAAATAAATCACATATTTAATAAATCAAAATTCAAAGGAAAAGATTAGCTAGCATGGAAAATTTATCTGTTTGTGATACAAAAAATAAAAATTGTAATCTTGAATAACTGACATTTAAAGTAAGATTAACATTTTTACTTTGGATGATAAAAGTGATAAAAACATATATTTTTAAAAGTTACATCTCTTACAATAATTGAATGTGAACATATGGTGCTACTATATAATCTATGATTCATAAATATCATTTAGGACCCACTTTAATTAATATCTAATAAAAGGTATAAGGAATTCTTTTATATTTGCTTTTTTAAACTAAAGAAAATAATTCAATAAATGAATACTTTTGTTTGTTTTCTATCACCAATATATCATGTTATACCAGATAAGATTACAACTAGCACTAAAAAATAGTTAAATTATGAGAATAAGTTTTGACTTTTGAAACAAATTAAACTTTTTGAGATCTGACTCGTTTTCAGTGAATTTATATCCGAATCAAATATATACATGCATTTTTCCGATATTTAATCCGGCGATAATTTCATTGTTAATGGTGTCTCCGGTGGCTGGATATTAGTTCAACGTTTTTGGTGAAGAAGGAAAAAGGGAAGGGAGGCAGTGACACGGGGAAGGAAAATGCCGATAGTCGGCTTCATTTCGCAAACCATGGCTTCGACATTAATGGCGACGTCGGCGACGGAAATGGAGGAATAATGGTGGTGGCAGATCTGGATGGCGCGCATGAGGGGGAATTGGAGTATAAGCACCGAAAAAGGGGTGGTTTCCGACGATGAACAAGTTTCTGATTGTTTAATCATCGGGGAAAATGATAATTTTGAAGAATTAAATCTAAACAACGTTCTATTCTCTCTGATTTTTCTATCCAATTCTAGTCTATTTTTTAATGATTTTTATGAGATAATACATGAACAATAATGTCTACATATATGAGTGATGTAGGTGTGTGCAGTATTATATTTTTTAATGCTAGATAAAAGTATGCATACGAATTCATGTGAATATAAAGATTTTTTTATGTACAAATACATTCAGTAATTTAATATATAATACAAAATGACAAATAGATTCACATAATAACAATTCATCAAATCACTAAAAAAATCATATTATTATTCAATTTATAGTAAAACTTACAAAATAAAATACAAAGTTGAACAAGAACCTGAATAATTTAAACTGAACAATGAGATTCGTCACCGGAAATTTCGAACGAAATTTCAACTTTTACTTCCTTCTTTTCTCCTTTTTGTTTTCTTCTTTAGAGTTTTTTTTTTGCTGTGTGTTTTCTCTCTGTATTTTTATTCTCTCAATCTTTTTCTGATACAGTGTGTTGGTGAATTTCTCTACGTAGTTTCTCTAGAGGATCTTCAAGTACAGAGATTTGGGGGAAGTAGTTACCTTTTGGGGGGAAATAACTAATGGTTATATAAGATGGGAATTTAAAATTTAAAATATATTATTTATTTATTTTTATTATATTTTTATTTTTTAAAGAGAAGATAATAATTATACCAAAATAAAAATAAATAAATAAAAATAATAATAATTGATTAATTTTTATATTTAAAAAAATATATTAAAAATTTATAAATAGTCAAAATAAATATAGTAAAATAGTATTAAAACTACCAATTTATTTATTAAGATTTAAAATAAATTATATATATCTATATTTGGATTTTTTGAATTATTTTAAAATTAGGATAAAAATAAAAATAAATAATTAAAAATAAAATAAAATATCTCTAAGTTAAATTTATTTAATTATTTATTTTTAATTAAAAATTTATAAAAAATAAAAATAATAATCAAAATAATATATGATTAAATATAAATATTTTAAATTGAGGGAGGATAAAAAATCATGTGTCTACAATTATTAATTTCAAGAATTGTTTGGATTATCACTTACCGTAGATCGAGTTTGCCTCTAATAACAGTTATCACTCCAATATTCAGGTGACTCTATTTGAGGTTCTATATGGGAGGAAATGTAGGTCACTTATTAGTTGGTTTGAGGTATGTGAGATTGCGTTGATAGGGCTAGTTATGGTGTTTAAAGATATGGAGAAAGTTTAGTTAATTTGAGAAAGGTTAAATGCAGCCCAAATCTGACAGAAATCCTATGTAGACGTAAGGAGGAAATATCTAGAGTTTCAGGTTGGTGACTTGGTTTATTTGAAAACCTCTCCCATGAAGGCAGTGAATAGATTTTTCAAAAAAGGGAATCTTATTTCCTAATATATTGGTCTTTATAGAAACTTGAGTCATTTTGGAAAGGTAGTGTATTAGCTTGAGTTGCCTGCAAATTTGGCATTAATGCATCTGGTGCTTCATGTCTCCTAATTAATGAAGTGTATTGGTGATCGAGCTTTTGTAGTTTCTCTAGAAAACATAGATGTTAAGGATAGCCTTTCCTATGAAGAAGTCCCCGTTGAGATCCTTGATCATCAGATCCGTAGACTAAGGAATAAAGATGTTTCTTTAGATAAGGTGCTATGGAGGAATCAGTCTGTTGAGGGAGCTACTTGGGAAGCAAAAGCAGACATGCAAGCAAAATACCCTCATCTTTTCTCCACAAATTAAGACTCAACTTGAAGTAATAATTTTCCTTAAATCAACTCATTTTGATCTTTGTTTAAGCTATGTATCCATTCATGTATTAATGAAAATAGTTTAGTCTATGTATCATGTCTATGGCTCAGTTGTTTAATCACTTTTCAATTCATGAACATTCAGTGTATGGTCTCAAATTTCCATAGCACTCTCAGCCTATCTAGTCTCATTTGAGGACGAATGTTTCCAAGATGGAGATATTATGACACCCCATTTTTTTGAAGTCACTGAACAATATATGACTCATGCCTTTGAGTCCTATGGACAACATACAAGTAGTATGTTCAACTCGTACCCATGTTAGTGTGTGATGGGTAATATTCTATTTAATGTATGAATTAAACCTTAGAAGTCGTAAGGTGATCGTAGAAGTCATACATAGTTATTTGTAACCAAGTCAGTGCAATGTGAGATGAGCTTTGTCTAGCTTATAAGAGGATGAGTGCTAGTCGTATGAATTATTACGAGTCATATGATATGACTCGTATCCTGATCAGAGAGGAATCAAAGAATCAATCTTCATGTTTTGGTAGCTTTATAAGTTACTTAAACATATATTAAGTCCTCGAATAGCTCCTAGCCAATGACCAAGTCAAAACCTCCCTTAGTGATTAAATTCCTTAGATGTACGTAACTATAGTCATCTTCAAACAATCATAGATTTTTTATTAGGAATTTTTTATCCAAAGACCCACAAACATATAGTTTATTGAATTATATTTTCAACAATACCAAATTTTCTTAATCCGACATCGGGGTGAAAAGTTATGGCTGAAATACTAAAACACTGTCAAGTTGTGTCACACACTGTCTAGCATACGGATTGCCAAGTCTAACTTGTATCCAGACCATACGAGTTGTATGGTGGACCCGTAAGGATTGTCAAGACTTGTCTATAAGTTTATTTTAATGGCTTTTTAGTCTTTTCACCCCTTATAACTCCCAGACCATGACTTATAACCCTTGAGGAGCGTTATTTTTCACCTATTACGTCAGTTAAACATCTCAAAATCCTCTCATATCTCTCTCAAGAACAAACCCTAATCATTCCACCCCAAGTTCATTCATTCCATCATCTACTCTTCTAGAAAAATAAAGAATTAAGTCCCTTAATCCAAAAATTTCAAGAAAAAACAAGAATTAAGTTTCCTAATCCAAGATTTTCAAGAAAAGCTTTCAAGATCATCTCCAAGGCTTTCAAAGTAGAAATTTATCCACCAAGTCAAGTGGATTAAGGTATTTCTGTGTTTCTATTTTCTAAGTTTTCTTCATTAATTACTTCTTGTTTTTCATTGATTTCTAAATTTTTTGTATTTATTAAGATTTCTGTATATGTTTCTCTATCTTCTGAATCATAATTATCTGTTATATGCTATTAGGATATAGGTTTGAGTTCTCTATCCTAGCTAATTAGCTAGTGACATTCCATTTAAGAGTCCAACAACTATTGATGAGTTCTAAAGATACAAGGACATTGAATTTCTTACATCTAACATTGGATCTATTCATTTTAGTTTTAGTTTTTATTATCCAGAGCTATCTACAGGTTTGTTTTAATAACTCATCAGATTAGTAGAAGGATTTTAAGAGATGAGTTAGATAGATCAGTTTTATGGTTCTATTACTCACTTAATTCTATTTCTTATATTTTCATTCACATTCTATTCCTCATAAATACATTTTTAAGCTTGTGCATCATTCTTTTAAGGTATGTTTAATGTCATGCTAGTACCATGGGTTATGTTGGGACTACTTGTAATTTTACGTATCGTGTTGCTTCTAGAGTGTAGCTCATGAGAAACTTAGTATCAGAGCATCAGGTTTAAAGTATATTAGGGTGTATAAAAGTCACATTAATTAGAGTCTTCATCATGGGTGTGAACTGTGCCATTATTACGAGGAATGTTATAAGGGACATTTTATAAAACATTAAACTTTTTCTCGTTCTATATCATGCGATAGATCTTGACACTATTTTCTTATTTTAACTTGTTCTTTACATATTTTTAGATAATCCCTCCATGCAGAAATAATGGAATGATACACGGGCAAAATGCTAATAAACTGAACAAACAACCCTTAAGATCATGTCTGAAAATTAACCCAAAATTCATCAAAATATGACTCAGGCAATAAGTCATCGTTAGTACTAATAACTTATTTGATGAGCCATCCAAATTGTCTGACCGTAAGTCCTAAAATTTTTTATTTTCCCTATTGGCGATGAGTCATTGCTAGTGATAATGGTCATCCCAGCATTCATTCTGAGTGAAATTACCTAAATTACTAAATGATGGAAAACCCATGCCATTGATAATGTCTAATAACGTTGAGTTGTAGTCTTTCAGGAGAGTTTTCATTTGTCTCATCCTAAGAAATCTAGTGAAAGTTTAAAAATACTTCCCAATAATGATGATATCTGAAAATAGGTCATTGGGTGTTGTAATGAGTCATTTTGAGAACCTATCGTCAAGTTGCCGAGTACCAACTCCTTTATAATGACTTAAACAATGAGTCATTTCAAGTGATGATGAGTCATCATAAGATTATTTTGTCATGATTCAGAAACTTTTAAATACATTTTCCCATGGTTATTTTTATACATTCCTTATTTCCTAGAGCTATACTATATAATTTTAAGTTTTCTTTCAGAGGGATTAACATAGATTAGTAAATACATTACTCTCATTCTAAAAAAAAACACTTAGAAAATAAATCAGATATGTGATTAAACTCTATCTAGTCCAAAAAAGCTAGCGTTAATCTTGAACTTCAAAATCTATCAAGGTTTTTATTAAGAGCAAACTTTTCAAGTATGTGGTATTTTATTAATAGGTTTATTTTCACCCATTGATTCCGAAATAACTTAGAGTTCTCATTTTCACATAGATTGAAGTTAGTGTTTTCATGTGATTTATGATTTCCCTATTATTCAAGTTCCCTCGTGATTCATATATAACAAATAGGTATTTTTATGATTTTTGTGTCTTATATAGTTTTGTACTTTTTAGTTTGGCACTTAGCATGATTTAACAATACATTTAGATGAAATGATTTTTAGTTTTATTGTTTGGCGTGTTATGAAAAACTGATACCAGTAAAAGTACTAATTTTAGCATGAATAAAACACAACTTCAGTTAATCAAATATTAAAAATACTTTAAAAATAAAGTATTTTTTTACTAAGTCCCAATATATCATACTTATGAATTTACAATTAGGAATTAGATTATAATCATGCATACATTGGCATGGTGTATTTGACCCTTTGGATAAGGTGAATACATCAAACTCCACGTTTTACTTACGTGGTTTATGTCAGTTAACATGCACTCCCACAGTTACATATTCAGACTTAGATTTTGTACATGATTGACACAACCCGAACCATGGCCTGACCATGTTGGGTATCTCAAGTCTAACCAGAATCGGAGACCACCCCATATATCCAAACCATTGACCACCTTACACCCCATGTTGGATGAATTTTGAACATATAACAAGATAAGATAATATCATTTAAGGAAATTATAATAAGTGTATAACATAAACCAACTTCCACAACAAAACATCCAACCAATACCAATATCAATGCAAATATCAATACCAATATCGACATCGGCCAAGCTCATCGTAGTTCGACAAAGCCTCTAATCAAAACCAAAAAATATTCAGTCGGGACATGTGCCCGATAATATCCAAAAGAAAGACCAAAGTAGTTGTAGGTAAATACAGAAATCCATATCATGAACTAGGGTCTTTCGAAGTATGTAAGCTCACTGATTTAGTTTGACTCAATAGTTAACCCTGAATCACCTGGGCATTGAGCAGAAGGAGTGGAAGTATGGTCGGTTCCTGTATCGTGTATAGATACAAAGATCGATGGTAGTTGGGAGAAGGGGATAAATTTTAGCATGTATCTCAGGGATAAAGATAAAGTAATGCCATCAATCTAAAACCAAGTCAAACAAATGCACATCACCACACGCAAATACATATATAAATATAGACCATGTCGGGATATGGAACAAGACTTAGCATGCACTTTAAAACCTTAACATAGGTTGTGTAGCCTTCCCATAATAAGTTCACCCACAGTATATATGGCTCTAGTATTACAGCCTTAATGGGCCTAGTGCACGAACCAAAGATATTATAAATGGCCAGGTGTTCCCTTGTACCCTTTTCCCTATATGATACATACATACGTGTATAGTCTTGGAAGATTCCCTTTATAAGAATCCACAAAGTCCTAGCTATTTCAGTCCTATATAGCATGCCAAAAGAGGTACTATACTTATAAAAATTTAGCTAAGTGTTAAGACTTAGAAGTATTTTAGCCTTCGTAATTGGATGATTTTATTTTTGATTCATACGACCTTAGATTGGTGAGTTTTAAATTGATTCATGATCAGGAATGTCAATAGTTCATATTGGGTGAGTTTCAAATTTTTTTGACATCGTTAAAGTCATGTTTGGACACCCAAAATAGTGCATCGACACGATCAGGCTGTGAAGCATCACTAATCGCGTCGACAACATCAGCATGGTGCGTAGTTATTTACGTCGACCCTACCAATACGGTGTATCAGGTATCGTGTTTCTGGGAACAGTTTTTCTAATGAAACTCTAACTTTTCAAGGGCAATTAGGTCCTTTTACCCTTATCAAATTTAGCTAAAACACGAGATTAAACTCCCAAAAAGGTAAATTACAATCATTCTTTTAAAAATCTTCTCTAGAACAATATCGTATTTTGTTCAAGTTCAAGTCCAATTTCCAAAAAATCCCCAAAAATGTTCACAAAATCAACAACCTAGCTATGTTAGGAGTTCATCCTTTGGTTTTCTTTGACCCTTTGAGTTCAAAAACACTTTTAAAAACTTGAATTATGATTACCATGTTATGAGTTGAATAATGCTCATGTTTCTGTTGTTGTATGGTTTTCAACTCAATATTTAATTATAAGTTTCATGAACATAAGATAGCATGTATATTTTTTAATGTAATTCCCATGTTAAAACCCTTGAAATTACAAGTTTATATTGTATTCATTATACTTATGCATTATTCATTACCATGTGCATTAATCATACTCCCTAAGTGTTTGATTGAATGTCCACGTGAATTGAATAGCGTATTCATGACATGTTATCATGTGTTCTCATTCATGTAGAAGTTCATGACCTCCAAGTGTTTGACAAAATGTCTCAGTTATTAAAGTGTGAACTATTGACTATTGTTATACTTTCAAGATTAGTTATGTTTTATTATTGATGCTATTGAGTCTTAAGGGTATTTATTACCCAAAATCTAGTTGTTTACTTAGTTCCAATAGTTATAGAATAGTCCCAGTAAAGGTCAAGAACAGTAGTACTTAGTTAGTATAAAACTCAGTGAAATCAGTCCAGCTCAGTCAGTCAACACAATCAGTGTCAATTCAATCAACCTTAGTATAGACCAGTGATCAGTTCAGTGTCAATTCAGTTAGGAGTAGGATTCAGCACCGAGGGAACCTAGGGATGGGGTAATTCCTGCCAGCAGAGGGTTTGACCTTTAGTAGCAGTCCCTGTATTACAGAATTACGTAGCTAGCATAGAGTATGTCGTCCTCCTTCCAGACTATGGCTGATGCCATCATATATATTTCATGAGTCTTCATGCCAAATTAGGGTTGACCCAGTATTATTAGTATCCCCTGGCAAGGTGATAACACCCTTAAACCTGGGGTCACATGTTTGACCCCAACTCAGTCTATATTAAGGTATGTCGGTTAGATGAACACTCTCACAATTACAGTTTTAGTTTCTATATTAAGTAAAGAACTCAGACAGTTCTAAAAAACTATGGCTATCAGTTATCAGTTACTCAACCATCAGAATTTAGTACTTTGTTTCAGTATAATCTTAGATACATGATGTATATCTTCATGAACAGTATAGTATATTCAGTATGTTTAGTATTTATAGTATTGCATGTACACTTATCTAGTTACTTCATGATGTTCATTTGGTCAGTTATCATCTAATGCATATGAACCCATGTATATCAGCCTTACCACACCGAGCATACATGTAAATTCCACATAAAAATGCGTACCCTTTTTTGTGCTATATTTTACATATCATAGGTTCGGACGCTTAGGGTCTTGACTGTACTTAGCAGATCAGGATATCAGTGAAAGATTCAGTACTGAGCCCTCATCCATCAAGGACATTATTTTATCTTAGCATTTCAATAGATTTAGTATGTTTAATAGTCGGGGTTAGTTGGCGACTTGCCCCATCAACCCTACATTCAAACAGTTAGTGGATTTCAAACCAGATTACTTTAGACAAGTGTTCAGTATTTTCAAAATTATTATCAGTATTTAGTATTTTTTTTCAATTTATGAAACTTATGGCATTTTTAGCCTAACATCCGCATATGTTTTTAGTATTATTATTTCGTTCTCATAACAGGTACTAGTCATGGGTTAGCTTGTGATCCTTCAAAGTCGTAAGCATTGTGTGATGTCTAGGGTGTAGGCTTAGGGCGTTACTAACTTGGTATCAGAGCCTAAGGTTCTAAAGATTCCTAAGGCGTCTGAAAGACACGTCAAGTATAGTCTTGTGCATGG
The DNA here is from genome assembly GCF_002878395.1 of Capsicum annuum. Lineage (NCBI taxonomy): Eukaryota > Viridiplantae > Streptophyta > Magnoliopsida > Solanales > Solanaceae > Capsicum > Capsicum annuum. The sequence goes on from NC_061118.1 coordinate 97,315,150, forward strand.
CTGTGTAGCATGCCACACTTATGAACAAGAGGCTATGAAGCATTTTTAGGAAAAGTTTCCTTCTTTCAGCATTCATGTCGTGCGAGTAAGCATGAGCTCAAGTTAAACTCTCTATATAATCTAATTTTCCCTTTTGTTTACAGAATATGCCTCCTAAAAATACCAATTGAAAAAGAACTAGAAACCAGTCAACACCTACACCTATTCAGAAAGATCTCCTGAATAAGCATGTCTCTCACACAGAACTCAGAGTAGCTTTCACCACTCTAGCCCATTTTGTGCAGAAGGTAATAGATATTATGGGGCTAACCGCTAGTGAGAGTGCCGAGTTAACTGCCTATTATTTATGAGATTTTTCTCATTTGTTGTTTAAGCAGTGGAAGGTAAATAGGGCCGCAGATGCTGGGCCTATAAAACAGGACGAGTTTGCTACTTTCTTTCTTGATAGGTTCTTTCCATTAGAATTGATAAGTCTAAGATGAGTATGTTTCTTTCTAGTGTATCCGACAGTGTGGTCAAAGAGTGTAGGACCAAAATACTAATTAAGGATATGGACTTAGCTAGATTGATGGTCCAGGCTCAATAGATGGAGTAGAATAAAACTAAGGAGAAAGAGAGTGAAAGAAAGAAGGTTAGAATAGGTAGCTTTAGTTTTGCTTAGCCTAAGTTAAAGGATGGTAATTATCCTCAGTTTTGCCTAAAATCTTCAATCCCAGATTCGTCATCAGCCAGTGCTCCGGTGCCTAAATTTAGAAATGGTAATAAGGATAGGGCGCCAGGTTCTAAAACTTAGGGTAGTGATAGTAGTTCCCAAACAAATCCTCTTTGTTAGAAGTATGGCAGAAACTATCAGGATGTCTGTAAAACTGGTAGTGTTGTAAGTTTTGAATATAGAAAACAAGGCCATAGGATCAGAGAGTGTACTTAGGTGGGTTTACAGAGTCAGCATAATCGCCCTCCATCTCAGTTCGGTCGCCTGTACCAACAAAGTGCCTCTTCTAGTGCCACTAGTGGGCAATTCCCAAATAGGCTTTATGCACTTCAGTTCTGACAGGATCAAGAAAGTTCTCCTAATGCGATCACTTGTAAATTACAATTTTATCATTTACATGTTTATGCTTTGCTAGATCCAAAAGCTTCTTTCTCCTTTTTAACTTCTTATATTGATGTTGACTTCAGAATCAGTCCCAAAATCCTAGCAGAGCCCTTCTCAGTCTCTACCACAGTGGGTAAGTCTATCATAGCCCTGCAGGTATAAAGAAACTGTTTGGTTATGGTGTCTAAGAAAGTTACTTCAGCAGACTTAGTATAGTTAGAGATGATGAATATTGACGTCGTTATCAACATGAATTGGCTCCATTCATGTTATGCCTCATTTGATTATAGAAATAGAGTTGTCCATTTCCAGTTCCCAATTAAACCTATCCTATAGTGGAGGGGTAGTACCACATTGCTTAAGGGTCAGCTTGTTTTATACCTTAGTGCGAGAAAAATGATATTAAAGTGGTGTGTCTATCATCTTGTACAAGTCCAAGACTTTAGTTTTGAGACTCCTAACCTGGAGTCAATTCCTGTCGTAAGTGAATTTCCAGATGTGTTTCACAAAGATCTTCCTGGAGTTCCTCTCAAAAGGGAAATTGACTTCGAAATAGACTTTGTTCTTGATTCTTAGCCTATTTTTATTTCTCCATACAGAATGGCTCCAGATAAACTTAAAGAGTTGAAGGAACAGTTGAAAGATCTCCTAGATAAGGGATTAATCAGGCCTAGCATCTTCCCGTAGGGCGCACCAGTTCTATTCGTATATGAGAAAGTTGGTTCTCTCAGAATGTGTATTGATTACCATTAGTTGAACAAAGTCACCATCAAAAACAAGTATCCACTTCTTAGAATCGATGACTTTTTTACCAACTTTAGTGTGCTAGTTACTTTACTACGATAGACCTCAGATCAGGCTATCATCAACCCAGAGTCAGAGAATGTGACATTCCAAAAACAACTTTCAAAACTCGCTATGGTCAGTTCAAATTTCTAGTTATGTCATTTGGTATTACCAATGCCCCAATAGCTTTCATGGACTTGATGAACCGCGTTTTTAAGTAGTACTTGGACATTTTCATCATAGTCTTCATACATGACATTTTTGTCTACTCCTACAATGAACATAATCACACAGACAATCTGAATATAGTATTATAGACTCTCAGAGCCTATCAGTTGTTTTCAACATTTAGTAAATTCAAATATTATCTAATGTCAGTAGCTTTCCATGGTCATATAGTTTTGTAACACCCCAAATCTGGTACCCAAAATGCTACATGATGCTCATGACCCTGAAGGACGACAAGCTAACCCATGGCTTATATATGTAACTGAGAATTGAATAATATACTATAAATATGCGAAATAGAACCTGTAAGGCCGTGAGATTCAAAACTGAACTAATACTAAATATAAAATAATGTTTGTAGTGGGGTATAACAATACCAAAAACTAAAATAAACTGTCTGAAATATGCTGTAGTCTGAAAGCCTCTAAGCTGTCTTAAATTTGTGGAGTTGATGGGATATGTCCCAAACTAACGCCGAACTACTGAAATAATAAAGTAATAAACTAACCATGCTATCCTCGAATGATGAGGACTCACTGCTAGTCTGGCTGTTGAATGTCTGATCTACTAAGGATGCTCGGGAGCTCATACTTCTAAACTTATGGTATAAAACACCATAGCGCAAATACGTCAGTACGATTGAATATACTGGTATGCAAGTGTGGTAGGTTGAATGCAAAGGGTTTAAATGCATGAACAATGCTGATTGTACAATATGTACGTGAGAATACATACATGAATAAGTGACTGTGACTGAGATCGTGATAATACTGACTCATGAATTCTGATAACGTGGATTTTCTGATAACTGAGTACTAATACTGGGATATTGAATGACTAAGTATATGAGTACTGAGGAACTGATATCCTATTACTGATAAAGAAATGACTATTTTTGACAGTTCTGATTATGAAGAACTAATCTGATTAATTGTATCTGACATTTTTGAAATCTGAATACTGGTAACATAAATTTTCTATTATTAATATACTATTAACTAGATGACTGTGTTTGACAGTCCTAAAATCTAATATAACTAGCTGAGTTCCGTACTGAGCTGAGCGACTGGATCTAACAGTCTTAATTTTTATAGAACTGGACTGAGTTCTATTCTGAAGACTGAATCTGAAATTGAAACTGTGAGAGGTAATATAGCTGAGTTGGGGTCCAATCTATAACCCTATTTGGAAGGGTGTCAATACCGCGCCACTAGTAACAACAAGGTGTGAGTGATCCCTCATATAGAAGGTACTAAAATGAGAATAATGGGACACTCATATAACAGGTTAATCCACCTCATCTACCCTCAAAATAGTACGTTTGATGTCTCAATCTATGCTGGTTACGTAGATCTGGAGCGCAAAGACTACTTCTAAGAATAACACTCTCTAATAACAGGTGAATTTCCATCCTTGGGCTCACTAAGTGATAACTGCTACTCCCATCTGAATAGACACCTAACATGATTAACTGAACTAAACTGGACTGAGTTCATGGAGTTTTATTTACTGATGGAATACTACAGAGATTACTGAATTATTGAGCTTTTTGAGATTTACAGGGATTACTGAGTTTACTAAATTTTTTGAGTTACATGACTGGCTGAATTCTACTAAACATGGATTGACTGAGGATATCATAAAAACATGACACTGGCTCTAGGCACATAACTAAATTTTTGGGTACAAGTACCCCCAGGACTCAATAAAAGGAAACTAACAAGGCATGACATTCTTGAATACACGACCAACATCAACAATCCAAAATATAATAAGTTGGGAATTTCATGGAGTACATGGTTATCATAATTTTGTACATGGAAGGAATACATATAATCAATGTCATATTTCCATATTCTAGCATCATGAGCATTTCAATAATAGCTATATTTCACATCAATAGCATGGGAGTCATTTGAACAAAAGGGTAAAACATGAATCCATCCCTTAAGTCACAATTGAACTATATTACATGATTTCTAGTCTTCTAGGCATTTTATCAAACACCTTACATGCACCACTTAGGGCATAGGTATAATCATCAATTAACACCTCATAAACCACTCAATTCATGGATTTAAACTCATATACTAACATAATTCCATAAAAACACATTAAGATTCCAATTTAGGAACCATACAACAACAATCACATAAACATAATCAACCCACAATATAATATTCATAATACATGATTTAAAACTTGATTCTTGGGCTTCATGGAGAAAGGAATCCCTGAATGATCACTATGCATACATGAGGTAGTGAATTTGGAAGGATTGATGGAGAGTTCTTGTGATTTGGCCCTTGAATTTGAGATCTAGGGTTCTTGTTCTTGAGTAGAGTTGATTTTAATTTGAAATAATAATGCAAAAGTGAGAAAATAATGCACTCTTAGGGTTAAATCCTGTAATTGGACAGAATTGAAGTAAGGGGAAAAGATCAAATGGCCCCTAGGATTTAATATCGCAAAAACTGGAAAATTGCCAATTTTTATCCTTGGCACGATGTGCCACTATCATTCCAAGCCACTAAAACTGGATAATTAGGAATCTGCATGGTGGCACTATGCAGAGCTATTGCATTGCCACTTTGTTTGTGGCCTGGAAGTTTGGCGCGACGCGGAGACATCATGGAGATTTTTTGGAAAAGGAAAATTATGAACTGGCCCTTTGGTGTGACGCGCCACTATCGTCGAGCTATATTAGAAATTGAAAATTTCCATTTAACCTGGCTCTGCGACTCGCGGATCTCTTAGGTGAAACACTGTCTCACTAAAAAGGCTCTAACTCTTCGCCTCGGTGTCGAATTTGAGCAAATTTTGTAACAATGGAAAGCTTATTCAATTTCCCACACAACAAAAAGTAAAAATAATGAAAATTCCACATGTATAAAATCATTTCATCTTTTAAATCAAGTCTTTAACAATTTTGAGATGATTTTAAGCTAGGTAGAATTACGGGGTATTACAAGTTTTCGGTGATGGCATTAGAGTTGATCCTCAAAAGATCAAAGTTGTGAAAAACTGGCTTTAACCCATCTCTCCATTAGATATTAGGAGTTTCTTGGGTTTGGCTGTCTATTATTGATGGTTTGTTGAAGGATTTTAGTTTATTGCATCTCTCATGTCCAGATTGACTTAGAAGAAAGTCAAGTTCCTGTGGTCAGATTCTTGTGAGAAGAGTTTTCAAGAGTTGAAGACTTGACTCACTATAGCCATAATTTTGACTTTGCCTAATGATTCATATGGATTTATTGTATATTGTGATGCTTTCAAAGTTGGATTGAGGTGTTTTTTATTAAGTCCCCGCAAAATTCTAAGCTTAACTCAGTTTGTTAAAGGTTTAAAAGAGGACCCTAACTTAGAAATTTCAGCAAAGTGTTTATACTTAGAATCATTTTTAGCCTTCATAATTTGGTGATCCTATTTTACAAACCTTATGACCTTAAAACTTCGATCCTTCGATTAAATCATGATTAGGTGGGTTAATAGGTCACTCCGACTGAGTTTTGGATTTTTCTAACCTCGTTTGAATCATATTTAGGTGACCAAAATAGTGGGTCAACGTAATCTCGATGCATCGCATCACCCATAGCATCGATAAATAATTTTTCCCTAGTATTTAGTGCAATTTTAGTGAACTAACGCAAACTCAATGTGGTAAGTTGGTCATTGCGTTGATGCCATCGACGCGGTGCATCGGTCTGTGCATCACTGGACACATTTTTAGTCATTAAAATCCCATATCTAGTGGGGTAATTGGGTTATTTTCAACACATATTGAGCCCCCAAAACACGATATTAAATCATTCCTAGGCCAAAAACACTCACTTTCTCTCAAATTTCTCTAAAAAACAAACCATAGGGCTTTTGATTTCAAATTTAAACTTAAAGAACTCCCAATCAATCTTTACGAATTCAAGCATATGCAAGGCTCTATATTAGAGAGTTATTTAGGTTGCACGGTGTCCCATTGTCCATTATTTTAGATATAAGTACTCAGTTTACCTCTCATTTTTGGAAAGCTTTTCATAAGGGTCTTTGTACCCGAGTTCAGCTCAATACAACCTTCCACCCTTAGATAGATTGTCAAGAAGAAAGGACCATTCAGACCCTTGATGATATGTTGAAAGTGTGTGTAGTTGACTCTAAGGAGAGTTTGGATAACCACTTGCCTTTGATTGAGATGACAAATAATAATATCTATCATTGTTGTATTTAGATGGCTCAGCTTGAGGCCTTTTATAGGAGGAGAAGTAGATCTCCCATTGGTTTGTTTGATGTTGGTGGGGCTGCGGTAGTGAGGATGACTTGGTGTTTGATGCTTTAGAGAAAGTGACGTTAATCTAAGAGAGGCTTAAGGCAGCTCAGAAACAAGAGAAATCTTAAACATATGTGAGAATGAATGAGATTGAATTTGAGATTGGTGATTATGTGTATTTGAAAATCTCTCTCATAAAGGGGGTGAAGAAGTTTGATAAGAATGGGAAGCTTAGTCCCCGATATATTGGTACTTATAGAATCCCTAGTCATTTTGGCAACGTACCTTATGATCTTGAGTTACCTGCAGAATTAGCATCAGTGCACCCAATGTTTCATGTCACTTGCTAAAGAAGGGCATTAGTGACTTAGTAGTTGTAGTCTCTATAGAGAGTGTAGATTTTCAAAATAGTCTCTCTTATGAGGAAGTCCTAGTTAAAATCATTGATCATCAGATTTCTAGACTAAGGAACAAAGAAGTTCCTTTGGTCAAAGTTCTTTGGTGAAATTAGTTCATTGAGAAAGCTACTTGGGAAGCAGAGGCAGACATGCGAACCGAGTATCCTCACCTATTCTCTGTAAACTTAGACTGAACCTAAGATAACAGTCTTTCTTAAATTTACTCTATTCCATGCTCAGTTACAGCTATATAACATTCTCATGTCATTCATCCATTCATTTAATAGTTCAATCATGCATCATGTGCCAAGAATTCAATCATGCTTCAGTGATGCATGTCATTGTGAATACAGTTCCTCAGTTCCTCTCAGTTCAGTTAGTCTCATTTGAGGATGAATGTTCCCAAAGGGGAGATATTTTACGACCCCTAAAAGTCCTAGTAATTTTAGTCGTATATAGCATGCTAAAAGAGGTCCCAGACTTGGAAAAATTCAACCAAGTGTTAAGACGTAGAGGCATTTTAGATTTCTTAATTGGATGGTCTTAATTTCAATCCTTACGACCTTAGATTGACAATTTTTAAATTTCTTTATGATCAGGGATGTCAATAGGTCATAGTGGGTGAGTTTTGGAATTTTTCAACATCATTAAAGTCATGTTTGAATGCCCAAAATAGTGCATCTATGCGATCAGGCCGCAATGCGTCAGTAATTTCATCGACAACATCGACGTTGCGCATCGCAATCACATAACTAGGCATAGTTTACTCACCTAAACTATGACTTTTCAATGGCAATTAGGTTCTTTTCCCCTCACCCAATTCAGCTAAAACATGAGATTAAACTCCCATAAGGTTAAATTACTTTTATTATTCTCAAAATCCTCTCTAGAACAAGCCCTAGTTTCTTCAAGTTCAATTCCAAGTTCTAAGAAATCCCCAACAATCTTTACAAAATAAACAACCAAGATATGTTAGTTGTTCATCCTTGGGTTTCTTTCCACCCTTGGAGTTCAAGAACCCTTTTCAAAACTTGAATTATGATTCCCATGTTATGAATTGAATTATGCTCATGTTTGTGTTCTTGTATTGGTTTTAACTCAAGATTTAATTATAAGTTTCATGAAAATAATATAGCATGTATGTTTTTTGACATAATTCCCATGTAAAAACCCTTGAAATCGAAAGTTTATATTGTATTCAAGATGCTTATATGTTGTTTATTACTATGTGGATTAATTAAGCCCCCAAGTGTTTGATAGAATGTCCCTGTGAAATGAATAGTGTATTCATGACATGTTATCATGTGTTCTCATTCATGTACAAGTTCATGACCTTCAAGTGTTTGACAAAATGTCTTAGTGATTGAAGTGTGAACAATTGACTATCATTATACTTTTAAGATTGGTTATACTTTTTTATTGATGGCATCGAGTCATATGGGTATTTATTACCCAAAATCTAGTTGTATACTTTTTTGAAATAGTTAGAGAATAGTACCAGTAATGGCCAAGAATAGTAGTACTCAATTAGTAACCAAACTCAGTGAACTCAGTCCAACTCAGTCATTCAACACGATCAATGTATATTCAGTCAAGCCTAGTACAATCTAGTGACCACTTGATTGTCTATTCAGTTTAGAGTAGGATTTTGCATCGAGTGAACCCAAGATGGGGGCATTTCTACCAACAGAGGATTTGACCTTTAGTGTAAATCTTTGCATTATAGGACTACATAACTGGCGTAGCGTTGATATCATCATATATATTTTATGAGTCTTCTTGCCAAATTAAGATTGACTCAGTATTGTTAGTATCTTATGGCAAGGTGCTAACACCCTTCCAAGTGGGGTCATAAGCTGGACCCCAACTCAATCTATATCAGAGTACATCAGTTAGATGAACAATCCCGCAGTTGTAGTTTAAGTTTCAGTATTTAGTAAAGAATTCAAAAAATTCTATCAAACCATGACTATCGGTTATAAGTTACTCAACCATTCGCATTCAGTACTTAGTTTAAGTATAATCTCAGATAAATGATATATATCTACATGCACAGTATCGCATGTTCAGTATGTTCAACATTTACAGTATTGCATGTATAGTTATCCAGTTACTTCATGATGTTCATTCTTTCATTTATCATCTCATGCATATAAACCCATGTATATCAACCTTACCTTACTTAGTATATGAGTACATTCCACATACTGTTGTATACTCTATCTTTTGCGCTATGATGTCTTATATCATAGGTTAGGACTCTCAAGGTCCTGACCGTACTTAACAGCTCTAGATATCATTGGAAGATTTAGTAGTGAGTCCTCATCCATTGAGGACATTATTTCATCCCAATATTTTAGAAGATTTAGTATGTTCAGTTGTTAGGGTTAGTTGGGGACTTGTCCCATCATTCCCACATTCAGACAGTTAGAGGCTTTTAGACTAGATTACTTCAGATAGATGTTCAATATTTTTATTATTATTATCAATATTCAGTATTTGTTTTTAGTTTACGAACCTTATGGTATTTTTAATCTTACTTCCACATATGTTTTTAATATTATACTTAGTGCTCACATCAGGTACCAATCATCGGTTAGCTTGTGATCCTTTAGGGTAGTAAACATCGTGCGATGTCCAAGGTGTAGACTCGGGACATTACAAACTTGGTATCAAAGCCTATGATTCTAAAGCGTACTAGGGTGTCTGAAAGTCATGTCAAGTAGAGTCTTGTGCATGGCTGTGTAGTGCACCATACTTATGAACAAGAGAATATGAAGTATTTTTAGGAAAAGTTCTCTTCTTTCAGTATTCATGTCATAAGAGTAAGCATAAGCTCAAGTTAAACACTTTGTCTAATCATATTTTCCCTTTATTTTACAGAACATGCCTCCCAAAAAGACAAATGGAAGAGGAGTTGGAAATTAGCAAGAACCTACGCACGTTCAGGAAGAACCCCCGAATGAGTATCTCTCATGCAGAATTCAGAGCATATTTCACTATACTAGCCCATTCTGTGCAGAAGGTAATAGACATTATCGGGGTAATTGCTAGTGAGAGTACTAGTTAGCTGCCTATCAATTATAGGATATGGCTCATACGTGGTTTAAGTAGTGAAAGACATATAGGGCCATAGATGAAAGGCCTATAGAATGGGAGAAGTTTTCTACTGCCTATCTATATTGGTTCTTTCCATTAGAATTGAGAGAGACTAAGGTGTTAGAGTTTATTAACTTGAAGTAGGGAAATATGACGGTGAATGATTATTCTTTTAAGTTTACTCAGTTAGCCAGATATGCTTTTAATATTATAGCTGATAGCAGGTCTGAGATGAGTATGTTTCTGTCTGGTGTATCCGACAGTATGGTGAAGGAGTATAGGACCGCAATACTAATTTAGGAGGGCTAGAACAAGTATCTTCAGTTTTGCTCAACCTAAGTTAGACGGTGGTAATCATCCTCAGTTTCTCCCAAAATCTCCTATCCCAGCTCCTTCCTTATCAAGTGCTCTAGTGCCTAAATTCAAATATAGTAATAAGGATAGGGCGCCAGGCTCTAAATCTCAGGATAGTGTTAGCAGTGCTTGAATAAATCCTTTTTGTCAGAAGTATAGCAGAAACCATCAGGATGTCAGTAGAGTTGCATTGATGTATGTTTAGGATGTCACAAGCTAGGCCATAGGATCAAAGAGTGTATTCAGGTGGGTTCACAGAGTCAGCATAATCATCTCCCAGCTTTGTCCGATTGTCCATCCCAGCAGAGTGCCGCTTCCAGTGCTACCAGTGGGCAATGCTCAAACAGTCTTTATGCACTTAAGTCCTGATAGGATCATGAAAGTTCTCCTGATGTGGTCACTGGTATGTTATAAATTCATCATTTATATGTTTATGCTATTCTAGATCCAAGAGCTTCTTTGTCCTTAGTAACTCTTTATATAGCCGTTGACTTTGAAATCAGTCCCAAAATCCTAGCAGAGCCCTTTTTAGTATCTACCCCAGTGGGTAAGTCTATCATAGCCCAATGGGTATATAGGGACTATTCAGTTATGGTGTCTCAAAAAGTTACTTCAGCAGACTTATTAGAGTTAGAGATGATAAATTTTGACATCATTCTCAGCATGGATTGGCACTATTCATGCTATTTCTTAGTTTATTATAGAAACAAAGTTTTCCATTTCTAGTTCCCGAATGAACCTGTCCTAAAGTTGAGGGGTAGTACCACAGCACTTAAGGGTCAGCTTGTTTTATACCTTTGAGTGAGAAAAGAGATATCTAAGAGGTGTGTCTATCATCTTGTGTAGGTCCAAGACTCTAGTTCTAAGAATCCTAACCTTTAGTCAGTTCCTGTTGTAAGTGAATTTCCATATTTATTTCCTGAAGATCTTCCTGAAGTTCCTCCCGAAATGGAAATTGACTTTTGAATAGACTTTCTTCCTGATACTAACCCTATTTCTATTCCGCCGTACAGAATGGCTCCAGCTGAACTTAAAGAGTTGAAGGAACATTTGAAGGATCTCCTAGAAAAAGGATTAATAAGGCCTAGCATCTCCCCATCGGGCACACCAGTACTATTCATACACAAAAAAGATGGTTTACTCTGAATTTGTATTGACTACCATCAGTTGAACAAAGTCAACATCAAGAATAAGTATCCACTTCCTACAATCAATGACTTTTTTAACAAACTTCAAGATGCCAGTTACTTTTCTAAGATAGGCCTCATATCAGGCTATCATCATCTCAAAGTTAGAGAATGCGTTATTCTGAAAATAACTTTCAAAACTCGGTATTGTCACTTTAAATTTTTAGTTATGTCATTTCGTCTTATCAATGCACCATCAACTTTCAAGGACTTGTTGAACTATGTGTTCAAGCAGTACTTCGACATGTTCATCATAGTCTTCATAGATGACATGCTTGTCTACTATTGCAATGAATATGATCACGCAGACAATCTCAGAATAGTATTACAAACTCTTAGATCTCATCATTAGTTACCAAATTTATTAAATGCAAATGTTGGATAAGGTCATTAGCTTTTCTTGGTTATATAGTTTTCGGTGAGAGCATTAGAGTTGATCCTCAAAAGGTAGAAGCAGTGAGAAATGGGCCTAGACCCATCTCTCCATCAGATATTAGGATTTTCGTAGGTTTGGATGGTGATAAATGATGGTTTGTTGAAGGATTTTCATTTATTGCGTCTCCTATGTATAGATTGACTTAGAAGAAGGTCAACTTCCAATGGTCAGATTCTTGTGAGATAAGTTTTTTGGAGTTGTAGAATCGACTCACTACATATCCAGTTTTTACTTTGCCCAGCAGTTCAGATGGATTTTTTTATATATTATGATGCTTTCATAGTTGTCTTGAGGTATGTTTTGATGTAGAAAGGTAAGGTCGTGGCCTATGCCTTATGGTAGATTAAGACCCATGAAAATAATTATCCCACCCATGATATTTAATTAGTAGTAGTTGTGTTTGCCTTAAAGATTTGGGGCATGATTTGTATGGGGTGTGTGTTGCTGTGTTCACAGACAACAAAGACTGCAGTATGTATTTTCCTAGAATGACCTAAACTTGCATAAGAAAAAGTGGTTAGAGTTGTTGAAAGATTATGACATGAGTGTTCTTTGTCACCCGAGAAAGGCCAATATAGTGGAAGATGCTCTCAGTAGGTTGTCCATGCGTATTGTTGCTTATGTTTAATATGGTAAGAAGAAGTTAGCTTAGCAAGTTCATCAGCTTGCCAGACTAGATATTCATTTAGTTGACTCGACTGAGGGTAGTGTTTGGGTGCAGAATAGTTTAGAATCATCTTTTGTTTCCAAAGTAAAAGAAAAGTAGGAAAGGGATCCTAGTTTGGTTAAGCTGAAAGAGTCAGTCAGAGACCAGAAGGTAGAGGTTTTCTCCTAAGGGGGAGATGGTGTGTCGCATTATTAGAGTAGATTATGTGTGTCATGTGTGGATGGCGTGATACATCGGATTCTTACAGAAGCGCATGGTGTGCGTTACTTTATTCCTCAAGGGGCCACTAAGATGTGCTATGATATGTACGAAGTCTATTGGTGGAGTGGGATTAAGAGAGATATTTTAGAGTTTGTAGCTAAGTGCTCCAAGTGTTAGAAGGTTAAGATTGAACATTAGAAGCTTAGTGGGTCGATACAGGAGTTTATTATTCCTATTTGGAAGTGGGAGGAAGTGAATATGGACTTTGTGATGGGCTTTCCTTGTACTCGTCATCAGCATAATTTGACTTGGGTCATTATAGATCGGATTACGAAGTCTTCCTATTTCTTGACAGCTCATACCTCTTTTTCAGCTGAAAACTATGCCAGTCTCTATATTAGTGAGTTGGTTAGGTTGTACAATGTCCCATTGTCCATCATTTCAGGTAGAGGTACGCACTCCACCTCTTATTTATGGACTGCTTTTTAGAAGGGTCTTGGTACCCGTGTTAACCTCAGTACAGCCTTCCACCATCAGAAAGATGGTCAAGAAGAAGTGACTATTCAGACCCTTAAAGATATGTTGATTGCATTTGTAGTTGACTTTAAGGGTAGTTGGGATGACCACTTCCCTTTGATTGAGTTCAAGTATTGTAACAACTGTCATTCCAATATTCAGATGGCTCCGTTTGAGGCCCTTTATGGGAGGAGATATAAATATCCCATTGTTTGCTTTGAGGTAGGTGAGGTTGCAGTAGTGGGGCCTGACTTCGTGTTTAATGCTTTAGAAAAAGTGCAGTTAATCAGAGAGAGGCTTAAGGCAGCTCAGAGCCGACAAAAATCTTTTGCAGATGTGAGAATGAAAGATCTTGAATTTGTGATTGGTGATTATGTGTATTTGAAAATCTTTTCTATGAAGGGGGTGAAGAGGTTTGGTAAGAGGGGAAACTTAGTCCCCGATATGTTGGTCCTTACAAAATCTTGAGTTATTTCAAAAAGGTAGCTTAGGTGCTTGATTTACCTGATACTTTGCATCTGTGCATCAGTGTATGTCTCCTTGATAAAGAAGTGTATTGGCGACCCATAAGTTGTAGTCCTTATATAGAGTGTAGTTCAGAACAACCTCTATTATGAGGAAGTCCCAGTCGAAATCCTTGATCATCAGATTTGCGAACTAAGCAACAAAGAAGTTACTTTGATCAAAGTTCTTTGGAAGAATCAGTCCATTAAGGGAACTACTTGGGAAGCATAGGCATACATGCGAACAAAGTATCCTCTCCTATTCCCGCAATCTCACACTCAGCCTAATGTAACAATCTTTCTTAGATTTACTCTATTCTATGCTTAGTTATAGCTGCATAACATTCTCATGTCATTAATGCATTCATGATACAGTTCAGTCATTTGTCATGTCTTAAGAATTCAGTAACACTTTAGTGATGCATGTCTGCGTGAATACTTCTCCTTAGTTCCTCTCAGTTTAGTTAGTCTCATCCGAGGGCGAATGTTCCCAAGAGGGAGATATTGTAAGACCCCACAAAGTCCTAGTCATTTCAGTCCTATATAGCATGCCAAAAGAGGTCCCAGAAATAGAAAAATTCAGCTATGTGTTAAGACTTAGAAGCATTTTAGCCATCTTAATTGGATGATCTTACTTTTAAATTGATTCATGATCAGGGATGTCAATAGGTCATATTGGGTGGGTTTCAGAATTTTTCAACATCGTTAAAGTAATGTTTAGATGCCCAAAAAAGTGCATCTACACGTCAGTAATCACATCGACAGCATCGATTCGGTGCGTCGGCAATCGGGTCGACACCATCGACGTGGCAGTCGGCAATCACATCGACACCGTTGACATGATGCTTTGGGTATCACATCATTAGGCACAGTTTTCTCACTTAAACTCCAACTTTCCAAGGGTAATTAGTTCCTTTTCCCCTCACCCAATTCAGCTAAAACAAGAGATTAAACTCCCAAAAGGGCAAATTACATTCATTATTCAAAAAATCCTCTTCAGAAGAAAGCCCTAGTTTTTTCAAGTTCAGGTCCAAGTTTCAAGAAATTCCAACCAATCTTCACGAAATCAACAACCAAGGTATGTTAGGTGTTCATCCTTGGGTTTTCTTCCACCCTTGGAGTTCAAGAACCCTTTTCAAAATATGAAATATAATTCCCATGATATGAATTGAATCATGCTCATGTTTGTGTTGTCTTATGGGTTTCAAATCAACATTTAATTATAAGTTTCATGAACATAAGATAGCATGCATATTGTTTGATGCAATTCTCTTGGTAAAACCCTTGAATTTGCAAGTTTATATTGTATTCATGATGCTTATGTGTTGTTCATTACTATGTGCATTAAATATGCTTCCCAAGTCTTTGATAGAATGTCCATCTGAATAGAATAGTGTATTCACGATATGTTATCATGTGTTCTCATTCATGTACAATTTCATGACCTCCAAGTGTTTAAAAAAATGTCCTAGTGATTAAATTGTGAACAATTGACTATTGTTATTCTTTCAAGATTTGTTATGTTTTATTATAGATGCTATCGAGTCATGGGGGTATTTATTATAAGAAATCTAGCTATTTACTTAGTTGCAGTAGTTAGAGAATAGTCCCAGTAATGGTCAAGACAGTAGTACTCAGTCAGTAATAGAATTTAGTAAACTCAGTCCATCTCAATCAGTCTATACGAGCAATGTCAGTTCAGTCAAGCCTAGTACAATGTAGTGATCAGTTCAGTGTCAATTCAGTTGGGAGTACGATTTAGCACCAAGCGAACCCAAGTATGGGGGCATTCCTTCCAGCAAAGGGTTTGACCCTTAGTTGTTGTCCCTGCGTTATAGAACCACGTAGCTAACGTCATCCTCCTGCCAGACTTAGGTTGACGCCATCATATATTTCATGAGTCTTCCTGTTATATTAGGGTTGACCCAACATTATTAGTATCCATTGGCAAGGTGCTAATGCCCTTTCAATTGGGGTCACAAGTTTTAACCCAACTCAGTCTATATCGGGGTATTTCGGTTAGATGAACACTCCCACTGTTACCGTATCAGTCTTAGTATTCAGTGAAGAACTCAGACAGTTCTACAGAACCATGGCTATCAGTTATCAGTTACTGAACCATCTTAATTGAGTACTAAGTTTTATTATAATCTCAAATACATGATGTATTTCTACATGTATAGTATTGCATGTTCAGTATGTTCAGCATTTACAGTTTTGCATGTACACTTATCTAGTTACTTCATGATGTTCATTCAGTCTGTTCTCATCTCAAGCATATGAACCCATGTATATTAGCCTTACCTCACTTAGCATACCAGTACATTCCATGTACTGACACATACTCTCGCTTTTGCACTATGTTGTCTTATATCATAGGTTCAGATACTAGTACTTAGCAACTCAGGATATCAGTGGCAGATTCATTAGTGAATCCTTATCCATCGAGGACATTATTTTATCTTAGCATTTTAGCAGATTTATTATGTTCAGTAGTCGAGGTTAGTTGGATACTTGTCCCATCAACCCCACATTCAGACTGTTTATGGATTTCAGATTGGATTACTTCAGAAAGATGTTCAGTATTTCCAGTATTATTATAAGTATTCAGTATTTCTTTTTAGTTTATGAACCTTATGGCATTTTCAGCCTATCTTTCGCATATGATTTCAGTATTATTATTCAGTGTTCACAGTAGGTACTAGTCAAGGGTTAGCTTATGGTCCTTCAAGTTTGTAAGCACCGTGTGACGTCCGGGGTGTAGACTCAGGGCATTACACCCTTGTACCCCCCAAGTGCATGGTTATCAAGATCAACTCTTATGTCGCTAAACTTGAGTTTCCAGTGTCTGTTTATCAAAGTCACACCTTCACAGCTAGCTATCACAACCCCTATTATTGCCGAATTGAAATATTTAAGACATAACAAAACCACAATCCCAGGAGTCAATTATTAAGACATTATTAATTGGTATCTTCATACCGATTATAGCTTGCAGGAGATATATTAGCCAACTCTTAGGGTATTCCAATGTACCCTGCAAACTTCATTATAAAAATCACTTGGGGATTCAGTTGTACCCCATAAGGTTTTTTTAACCATCCTTAACTATATAACCATTTATACCATGCATTAGTTTCAAGAAACAAGCCAAGCCAAGTGAAAATGCATAAATCAAAATCAATAATGTAAGTGGGTTAAGTATATTACCAATTTCCATACAAAAACAATTAATTTAGGGATTCCATTGAAGCACTATTTCCATAACCATTGCCACGCACCCAAATTCATTTACCAACCATTATTTTAAGCACAATTGTTTCATAAATATCAAGGAAGAAACATTTAAACAAATTATATTAACAACCTTTAAACTAGAGTGAAAAATCCGACATCAATATCTCTAGAATGATAATTTAAATCACATGCATTGAAAAAGTTTACAATGCGGGATGAGTAACATGCCTTAAACACCAAGTTGTATGAAGAAAAATCACCCTTGGAAGCCTTAATTGATTAATATCTTGGAAACACTAAATGTTCTTGACCTTGAGGATTTGAGAGTGTTTGAGAGTCTATTTGATGTGTTTATGAGTGATAAAGATAACCTAAATAGGTTATAAGACCTATGATTCAAGTTAGGCAAAAGGGGAAATATCTAGAATGCCTTAAAATAAAATCTAGAAAAAATGTTGCCTTTGACTACGAGAAAACCATAGACTTATAATCCCTCCTTATGACTAGTAACTGCAAATCGTAACCAAGACAATGACCAAGATCCCTATAAACTGTCAACCTTATGACTCAGTAAGATTACTCGTAACAAGACTATACGACTAGTAAGGCTAAGTTGTAGTTACACAGAACTTAATTAGGTTGAACACTGGATATCCTTTGATTTCATCTCACGATTCATAACATATCCTTACGGCTCTTAGTGAGCCACTTGTAATATTAGAATAATCAAGCCACAAACTTACAATATTTTGTTATGTCTCCTCCTAGTGATTTATCATGACCCTTTTTGACTCATTTCCTCAAATCGTACCCAAGATAGAAAATTTACACCACACACAAGTCACTTTACGACTAGGTTCACCCGACATGTCAAGACACCCTACGAAATTTTCAAGGGCCAAAAATCTAGGGTTTTTTAAATCTTCCTCACCCTTATATCATTATTTCTCGAATGATGGGACAAGGCATTTACAGGTAAGATTAAAACCTCAAACATTACTACTCTTACCCTTAAGAAAGAAAAAAAGAATACCAAGGAATTTACAATTACCCTTTAACAAATATGTTAAGATCAATACATACCTAAACCACGAATTTTTAGAGTAGGTAATAAGAACGGATACTTGGAATTCATGTTCTCGTCAGCTTCCCAACTAGTCTTTTCAACCTTGTGGTTCCTCCATAAAACCTTTACTGAACCTACCTTCTTAGTTTGTAACCGACAGACTTGCCAATAGAAGAATTCAATCAGGAGTTCCTCATAAGACTAGGAATCTAAAATACCAATATCCTTGATAGGCACAATCAGGTATGGATCACCCACACACTACCTCAACATTGACACATGGAACAACAGCTGAAAGAAGCTCAAACTAGCGGGCAACATTAACAACCCTTTTCAAGACTAAGTATGAGCTGACATACCAGGGATTGTGCTTATCTTTCTTCCCAAACTGCATTACTCCCTTAATGGTAGATACCATTAAGAACACCCAATCTCATTCCTTAAACTCTAACTTCTTTTGCCTTACATCTATATAAAACTTTTGGTGCTTTTGAGCGGCTTTAAGTCTATCCCAAATCACCTTCATCATCTCCATGGCTTAGTGATCCAAATTCAGGCCAAACAACCCTGTCTCACAAACTTTAAACCCCCTAATAAGACACCTACACCTCCTACCCTACAAAACCTAAAATAAAACTATTCCAATACTAGACTGGTAGTTATTATTATATAAAAACTCTATAAGAGGTAAATTATCAACCCAACTACAACCATAGTCAATGACCTAAGCTCAAAGAATATCTTCCAATGTTTGAATTGTCTTTTTGCTCCTCTAACTACAAGTTGAAAGCAGTACAAAGGCTCACCTTAGTCCCCAAACCCCTTTGAATCGAGTGACAAAAGTCTAATAAAAACTGAGCACCACGATCTACATGATTGAAATGGGCGCCCCATGCAACATTAGAATTTCCTCAATGTACAATTTTCATAATCCTGTGCTAAAATTTTTTCCTCACTTCCAAGTAGTGACAAGACTTAGTCATCCTATCCATGATGACCAAGATCAAAACAAACCAATTTTGAGACTGAGGATGACCGGTAACGTAATCTATATTAACTAATACCCACTTCCACACAGGAAACTCAATTTATGATACAAACCTTTGGGCCTCAAGTGCTCAACGTTCACTTGTAGACACACCATGAATTTAGCCACAAAATTGGACACATCTCTCGTCAAATTGTTCCACTAATAAATCTCCTTAAGATCATGTTACAACTTTGTAGAATAAGGATGAATGGCATAACAGGACTCATGAGCTTCAACCAAAGTCCTCTGTCGCAATCCTTCATCATCGAGAACAAATAACCTCCCTTGGAAACTCAATATACAATCATCCACAATCTTGAAGACATCTTCCTTTATATCTTTTAACACATGATCTAATACCTGGTTCTCCTTTATTTTTGTACCAACAGATGACCACGCCACCATTTTCCCAAACACACCACCATAATTTGAGTCCAAAAGATGAACTCCAACATTATCCAAACAATGAATGTCCTTCTCCAATTCCCAATTGTACTAATCCATGTGATCTAGAATACCCATGGATAACCTACGTAGATTATCAACAAACACATTAGCTTTACCTAGATGGTGGTGAATACTCATAACATAATTCTTGAGTATCTCTAGCCATCTCTTTTGCCTCAGATTTAGCTCTTTCTAAGTGAAAACATATTGTAGGCTCTTATTATTAGAAAAGATATCCACATGCACTCCATAAAAATATTGATGCCAGATTTTCAATGCGAACACCATAACAAAAAACTCCAAGTCATAAGTTTGATAATTCTTCTCATGTACCTTCAACTATCTAGAGGCATAAGCCACTACCTTGTCATGCTATATCAAAATGCTACCAAGCCCTAACAGGGATGCATCACAATAGACCCCAACACCATTAGTGACTTCAGGCAAAGTCAAGACAGTAACCGAAGTCAGCTTATCCTTCAGCTTCTCAAAACTACTATCACAAGCATCAGACCATAAAAGCTTCTTCTTTTTCTATGTTAACTTAGTTAATAGGTTAGGTAAAGAAGAAAAGTTTTCCATAAATCTCCTGTAGTAATAGGCTAGACTGAAGAAGCTCTAGATATTGGTTGGGGTAGTAGGTCTATTTTATTTCTTAATCACTTCAACCTTATGTGGATCCACCATGATCCCCTAACTTGATATGATAAAACCTAAAAAGTAACAATGTTAAACAAAAACTCATACTTAGAGAACTTAGCAAATAAATACTAGTCTTTCAAGGTTTGAAACACAATAAAAAGGTGATTGGCATGATCCACCTCACTGTTAGAGTAAAGAAAAATATCATCTATAAATACAGTGACAAAAAAATCCAGAAACTAATAAAAGACCATATTCATCAAGTCCATGAATGCAACTAGGGTGTTAGTCTTGTGTCACGACTCAATTTTTGAGTCATGATGGCACCTACCATAATACACCAGTAGGTAGGACAACACCATAACCTAAAGATAATGCAATGGGTTACTTTGTTAGAAATGTCCAACGCAGACCCTATAGGACAACAAAATATAACAATGACATTCCACAAAGGAACAATTGACATTTAAATACCAATCCCATGACCTAATAGTGTTAGTATAAGAGCATCTCTACATTCCAAAATAGAAATTACAACTCAATGACTAATAGTCATAAATAGTCTCATACGTTCGTCTCAAATACAAAATACAGAATAGGGATAGAAGGAAAAAAGGGAAATACAAACTCAACGACCTCACCCTATCTCTTGATGTTCAACACTACATGATCTTGACTTAATGACAGCAACTAAAACTCAAGTCTGCACTATAAAGGTACATAAGTGTAGTATGAGTACCAAAACACAGGTACTCAATAGGCCTCATCGGTCGACTGAGCTAAATTATAATATAAGGATAATGTAGTAAGACAATAACTTAAAGTTAAGGTGCAGAATAGAACCTAAATTTTCTTCGATATCACTATCTAAATAACTAATCAACTAGAACAATAGTACAACATTGCATATCCACCTATACCATAACTTTTATGCAACATTAGTAATCTTTTTGGAAGCGTAAAGCCACATGTATATAATAACAATCATGTAATTAGCATAATCAATAAAGCTACCATTATTAGGGTATAAAGAAAAAGAACTTACCACGACATTGCACATCACTGGGAAGTACACCAATGGAAAACAAATAAAGAACTTGTCAATACGTCCCATACCACTGGAGAGTACACCAAAAGATAAATTCATCATCATGCCAAGGCACAACTACACAAGAAAGTCACCAAAGTCGTAGGTTGTACATTCCCGCCATGGCCTTTTACCAAGGTTTACAATCATCATCAATACCGCAATTTGATACAATAAAGTTGATATCACCATCACATGGTTATAGTTATTTAATCTCTAAATCATTATTAACTCCATTCCTAGTCTATATTAGCTATCCTTTTTCAAGCCTTATAGTTTACTAGTCATCACATAAAGACAAGATAAAAGTTACCAACACTATTATTTATTCACCCTTCTTCTAGTTAGCCTCCTAACTATATAAGTCATCAATTATGACACCAGGACATCACCTATAAGATAGAAACTTAACCACTCATCTTACAATACCTGGTCTATTATCATTGAGCATGTCACAACCCTAAGGACTAGTTTCTATATTCTAGCTAAGTAATGACCACCAACTAGTTCACTAGGATTCTAGCCTACAAGTCATAATCATTTATTAGAGACAACTAGTTATCACGTAAGCCACTTTACTAGGAAATATTTTATAACTTACCAATTATCCAAGTCAAGTAGATTTACTAGGTGAGCCATTGGTTCTACGTAAGATTGAACATATCAATTAGCCACTACCCAATACTTGGAATAATATACTTCTAGTTACTAATTAGAGTTAACAAGGGTCACACCTTTAATCTACTGATTACTGGTAAAAAATGGATAGCAATTTACCAAAGAAGTTATCTTATCCCAAGTACACAAATGGGTTTAGCCACGTAAGTCATAAGCTTATATACATCCATGTAGTCATATATACTCACCAAAAATAACATCATCATAACATCTTTACCTCTTCCGAATTCTTCGAGAATTATTATACATCATTACCTCTTGCAAATTCACCGAGCATCATCATAACATCATTATATCCTATGGATACATCGGGCATTATCATAACATCATTATATCCTATGGATTCACCGGGCATCATTATAATATTATTATATTCTTTGAATTCACTGCGTATTATCATAACATCATTATATCCTCCCGATTCACCGAGCATTATCATAACAATATTACATCCTCTAAATTTAATAGGTATCATCGTAACATCATTATATCCTCCCAATTCACTGGGCATCATCATAACATCATTATATCCTTCCGATTCACCAGACATCATCATAACATTAACACATCCTCCAACAAAACAATATAGTCATACATATGTAGTCCAATCAAGAATCATATACAACCCTTAATGATAGAGTATAAGTAGTGTAAGGTAACACATAACATCATACTTTACTAATTATCAATACATAATATAAGTAGATGAATGAGCATGAGTATCTAACTGATATATGCAATCACCACTTTTCAAGGTTAACGTGTTTATTAGCAAGTCAATTATAAGTCAAGCGAATACTCTCTTGATGCCTTTTTCACTCCAACTTTTCACAAAACTAGCCCCAAATGAAAATCCTTCATATAAACATTAGCTTAATCATTAGGCATGGGTTATAGCAAGAGTGGTAAGATAATTAGAGGTACACTTAGTGAACTCATCAATAAGACAAACAATAGTTTAATTATAGGTACAATTTGCAAGACTTTCCAAGGCTATCCATATCATGAAAACAGGATAGTCAATAAAGTATAAACATTATTCAACCATCGACCACATGCATATCCGATAACTTGGGTTAACCATTATAACATCAATAACATAACTTAGATGTTTCTCAATTATATAGGTCACTAAAGAATTACATAGTTCAATCTTCAAATGCCACTCTTAAATTCTAATAATGCTAAAGTTCACTTATGCAAGATTAACTGTAAGTTGGAATTAGGTTAGGTAGTCTAAATCACACTATAAGGGCTTATCAATACTTACTAGGCCTATAAGGGAAAATCTTCATCAAGTATCCTTTATATGTCACCCCAAACAATAAGTACAATTCATAACTTGTCATATCTAGGTCAACATACTCTTAAGGTTATTGAACAATATCATTCTCCTCTACTAGAGCAACTAAAGTATTCTCATACTACTCAGGAGACTACACGTAGAACTATCGAAGGTTCTAGGCTATAGTCAAGCATCACATTTTACAAGTTTAATAGCCTACGAGGATCAACTAATCCTAATTATCATCATTCACCCATTTATCATCTAAAACCCCGCCCAATCTCACAAGATATCATAATTATAGAACAATTATGCTCAATCTAACTACAAGTAAGCCTAACCTACTTGGAGTCTAATTTTTTCATGAACCAACGAGCTTTGCCTTTCTTTTTCTTAAAGCTTCATCCACAAGCCAAGCAATCAAAAACATAATCTAAGAATCATTACAAAATTAACAACACCCATTATGGTGCCATTATATCATGGGTCCAAAATGATAAAAAACCCCAAGTGGGTCCCTAATGAATGGTGTTTTTACCACCCATTCATACTCATTACTCATGCACAATGCCTTGAGTTGACTACATAAATTAGACAAACTTAAGGTAAGATACACTAATATCCACTCGGCATAAGGTAATAAGTAGAGGAGGTCAAAAGATATTGATTGGAGCTGAAAATGATGAAAAGGGAGCAAAAAAGAGTGCACCTGAAGACCTGGACTATGTCAGCCCCGGTTACCACAATAAAGGTCCTCTCTCTACAATTACGGTTATTCAAGACAGTCAAAACAAAGTAGTTGCAGCACTTAACCATGGTTGCATAGGAGCAACCGCGAACCACCATGTGAGACCACAGTTAAGTCGGAATATGCCCAGGAGAAGATTTGTAAAAGCACTTAGACACCTCCCAAGCCATATTTATGTAAACCCCCCCTACTATTTAGTTAGATTAGCTCATAAGATATTTTGGAAATCAAGACTTGAAACCCTAATCTTGGGCAAGTGTGTAATTAATTTTGGAGGCTCAATTTCTTAGGTTCTTGGTGAAGAATGGATGCTTTAACTAACCCATATGGTATATTTCTCTTTAAATTCTTCATGAGTAGCCAAGTTATTTGGTCTTGAGATTATGTTGAATAAGAGTGTAATTGTGCATGGGTATTGTTACCTTTACATAGATTTTGATGGGTCAAAACTCTAAATCTCCCAATGGATTATTGAGTGAAATCTCCAAGTAATAGAAACCCGTTGTCATACTTGAAAGAGGGATTTAGATGAATATCAGGTAGCCCATAAAATCTTAGAAAGAGGGTTATAAGGGGATAGAGCAATGGTGAACAGCTCAGTCTATGGTTTACTACCCTTTGCAATCTCGAACATAGGTGTTTATGGGGTTTGAATTATGTCAAGAGAATTATTGTAGAAAATGGGATACTTGGTTGAGGTTTTGTGTGGTTTTATAAAATTCACACTTATTAGGTACTCGAAAGAGCCAATGGGTGAAATCGTTGGGATTTTATTAAAAAATTGATCCTAATTATCTTAGATTATCCTATCCATTAATTAACATTTAAATTCCATAATAAACCAACATCATCTTGCATACTTCACCTCTAAGGAGGTATAATCCCAAGATCTCTCCAAACCTTGAGTTCAAACGTAAGATAGCATTTATCGCCTACTTGTTGATATTTGTGTGACAAGTTTTCAAACATTCCCCCCACTTATTTTTAAATGTTGTTTTCATTAGCATTCAGGGTAACCTTATAGTAACTTGAGAACCTATAGTTATAAAGTCTATGACATTCACTCATTGAGATTTGACAATAGATTTACATTAGGTTACTTGACAACGACCGCCTCACCCCTCCATCATAAGAGTGAGTTGAATGATATCAAAATGGCACCATTGTCGGGGAGTGAAATATAGATTTTTCTTGTGTGGTGTTATTCTTACTTGGGAGTATTCAGAGTTTCGTACTTTATTTTCTTTGTTATCTTTGAACAAGAGTGGAGAAAGTAACTTAAATGATAGGTATCATGTAGGTGAAAACCGCATCCCACCTAACCTTGGGAATGTGACTAGCATAATGCTCCATGTGTTGCAAGTAAAGGGGATACAAGTAGGCTAAGTCCATGAGGATCCTTAAGTTCATTTAAGAAATTTTTTGGAAATTCTTACTCCATTCAACATTTCTCATACTGCTCAAGAAGCCTTTTGACTTCGTCTCTTCCCATTCTTACTAATGGGTGAAACATTGTTATGGTTCTGAGCACTCCCTTCGGCTCAACGTACTTCATGAAATAAGCTCACAATGGTGTTTTTAGCTAAATAATTCTCTCCATCCAGGGTATGTGACTCAAGAGATAAAATCATGGATTTTGACAAAATAATGGCGAACCACTTCATTAAGTATGGGAAAGATTCCATAGGATATTGACCAAATGCACAAATCATGAGATCCGGGGAAGGTAGTTCTCCTAATATTCTATAGGGCACTAGACCCATTGAACCAATCCATGGTAGACAATACGGCGGAAGGTCCTCTCCTAAACTTGCACTTTTATTTGGCTACAGAATTGTTGAGAGAGGTGACAAAACATAATCGGGAAGGTCACACTCAAGTCACCCACATCTCAAATAGCCTTATGAATAAACCCATGACTAATAGAGACCAAAGGAAATGGAAAAAGGATCAAGAGCTAATATTGGCAAAGATCATGGCTCAACTTGAGCTACTAAATATGCACATCTTGGGTGGACCCACCAAACATGGCAAGACATATGCCACTAAGAGCTTATTACAAAAATGAAGGATCTAGGGGAATGAGGGAAGAAAATTGGTGCCTAGATAACCACTCGGGGGAGTCTCATCCGGCCTATCAGAAGCATGGTGAGAATCAATGTTGGACAAACCTAAATAGTGGTGGATTTTAGAGAGAGAAGGAATGTGAGTGTTGCCATTTAGTGCCCCACAATGATTGAGGTTCTAACAAAGAGTCAAGCTCCTTGGAGGATGATAGAGCTAGGACGAAGGATCTCCTTGTAAGGTTTTTGAGTAAGGTTGAACGAATGGACGAATTGGTCTGCAAAGTAAATGAGAACTTTGTTTCACTTTCTAAAAAGGTGGCCTCCCATTTGGCTTTAATCAAAGATTTAGAGAATCAAATAGGACTAATCTCCGTGCATCAAGATATTAAGCCTAAGTGTGATTCCATTAGTGGTGAAAACATAAATCTTCAAACCGATGGTCAAATTTTGGCATTTCGTGCAACAGATAAAAATCCAAAGGAGGAGCACGTGATGGAGAAATTCGAGGGAAAAATGCCTAACACCAAACCAACAGAGTGGATGTCCCAAAGTCTAATAAGTAAGGAGAAGAAAGAGGTGGAATGCATTGTTGAAAGGATGATTGATGAAGGGGAGTTTGACAAGTTGGGTCCTGTGGATCGTTATTGATGAGTTGATGCATGCCAACGTCATGAAAAAATATTAACTACGTCGTTGTGTGGGAGGAAACCCACAAATTCTATGAGGATAACTTGTATCCGTTTTATCATATTTTTCTAGTATAAATGTTAGATTTTACATATGAGTAACTCATGCAGGTGTGACACTATGGAGTGCTCAACTTAAGTTTGGAAAGGGTGAACTATACAAAGATTTGAGTTGAAGATCTATCAATGGGAAAATAGGCACCAAATGAGAAAAAAAGTTGGATGAAAGAAAAATAGAGGAGAAGACATGCCCTCATTTATCACAACCGCGGCCCAAATTTGTGATAGCGGTTGCCCGTCTGTCCGCGATCGCGATCAGATGGTCGCGATCACGGATAATGAAGATAGCTAGTTCAATGACTACAAACCTACACTTATCACACCTATGTTAAAGTTCTTGAATACAGGACTAGTCCAATCTTAAGATAAATAGTGGTACAGAGCCTGAAGACGATAACAATCCCTAATAGAGTCTTAAGGAGCACCCTTATCTCTTTGTTAGCCTTGGTTATTAATGTAGTGGGGGCACTTCTATATTTTATTCAGAGGTGTTTCCTTACCTATTTCATCCATACACTATAACGCCTCGAGAGTACACCTTGGGCGCCACACGAAGCCTACAGTCCCAAGGGACCATAAGCTAACCCATGAGCTTGAACCTTCTGTGAGCACTGAGTAAAATGGATAACAAAAGATCATATGTAGAAATAAACTAAGGAATGACATAAGGTTTTAATTAATAAATATATTAAGTTTGTAAGACAATACTGATAGTGCTGATAATACCTACTAAAATCTGAAAACTGGCTATATGTCGGTACTAGTCTGAAAGCCTCTAAATTGTCTAACTGTGGAGTTGATAGGACAAGCCATAACTAACTCCAACTAACTAAATAATTGAACTACTGATATAACTAAATATAAAATAACTCGTCCTCATAGGATGAGGACTCACCACAGCTACTACTGCTGATGCGCTGGAATGTCTCAGGGCGGTTAGGAACTTAGGCGTCCAACCTATGGTCTGATAAATCATATCGCAAGAAATGAGTATGCGATCAATACTTTGAATGTACTGATATTCTAAATGAGGTTAGGCTAATATGCATCATTTAATGTGCATATGTAATAACTGAATGAATGAATATTATGAAGTACTGAGTAAAATGCATGAAATCTATAAAGAATGAGAATGCATGACCAAGTATAAAACATGTTCTAAATATAGTTTTTAAAATTGAATACTGAAATACTGATAACTAAATAACTTATAATTGTATGCTATGGTCAAGAAAGACTAAACTGAATTCTTAATTGAGTACTAAAACTAAAACTGTGGGAGGTATAATCTAACTGATATGCCCCAAAACTGAGCTGATTGGGGGGGGGGGTCCAACCTGTGACCCCTGTTGGAAGGGTGCTAGTACCGTGCCACGGGTACTAACAATGGTTGTGATTCAACCCTAACTGGCAGGAAGACATTCTATCAATCCTCATTAGTGGGAAAACTTATGAGAGATGTGTCAACCCTTATATGAAAAGAAGATATCTCAACCTACACTGGCTACGTAGTTCTGTAACTCAGGGATTTCTACTAAGTTTCAAACCCTAACTGACAAGAATACCTCTATCCCTGGGTTCACTAGGTTCTAAATCCTACAAAACTGATACTGATTACTGGACTGACTAAGCTTATTTGAATGGGTAACTGATCATGATGACTAACTTAGCGGTAATACTCATGGTTTATCTTAAACTATTTTAAGACTATTGAAATTCTATAAATAGATAAGTTTTTGAGTATTCATAATCCCCAGGACTCGATTGAAATAATAGTAAAATAGTACTAAAACTTTGGGGACATAATATGAAAGCATTTATTCAAAATTCATTCTTCTAGGCATTTCATCAAATACTTAATATGTATAGTTTAAGATAAGCATGGGAATAGTTGAAAGCTAGTAGTAATAGCATGATTTCACACCAACATCACTAATTATTAATTAAATTAGTGAGTGCAAAGATTAAAACATGTGGGGTTTAATAAAAACAACAATCTTATGTAAACATAGTATATGATAAAGATTCATGGGTATTCGTGGTAAAAAATCATAATAACTTGTAAACATCACAACTTGAATTTAAAACTGGATACTTAGACTCCATGGGTGGAAGGGACCCATGGATGAATACTTAACATACCTAATTGAAGAATTCATGAAAGTTCTTGAATTGGGAACCTTGAATTTGAATTATCATGGAAAAAATAGTGAATTTTGGAGTTTCTTGTAGTTGAATATTGAAGCTTAGGGTTTATTGGAGAGAAATTTTTGTGAGTAAGTAGTGTATTTTTATTATAATAATGTCTAATGTCTTGTTTTTATGAATTGGGGGTTGTAGGGAAAATACCTAATTGCCCCTCACACATTTAAACTAAAAAATTCATAACCCAGATTGCAATTTTGAGGCTTACCGTTGAGCGGTAGTGATGCCACCGCTATTGCACCACTGAGCAGGATAATAGCAGTGACCTACTACTTTTTGACAACTCCAATTTAGAGGTTTACCACTGAGCATTATTGGCTTCACCGCTATTGCACCACCGAGCGGTGTAGTCGTGGCAGCCCACTACTTTACATGAAAAATGCTATGAATTTTCACTTGGTTATCAGATTTAGGAGAAATTGGTATCCTTGGAAAGATAATTAAATTATGTATATTTTGTTGGGTCATGAGATAAAAAATTCTTAGTAAATCAAATGATATGCTTATTTGATGTTTAGTATAGCATCATCCTTCTCGAGAACTTAATCGGTAAGGGATATTTTGATTCGTTTAATAGCTAAGAGTTATTTAAGGCCTTAATATACATCAAACTCACTCATAAAACTACCAAAACACTATAATTTAATTCTCATTATCTTGAACTATGGCCCTAACATTGTGTTGGATTTCTTTGGGATATTACATGCACATACATTTAATATTGTTGCACATCTCTAGACTCATTTAGATCATTCTTATCTTGTTTCTTATTTTGGTTGTCATATTTGGGCACCTCGATGGTGCTCATGCTAGCATGGATTTGTTATTTTGTTCTTAGTTTTATATTTTAGTTTTATATTCATTAAGTGAGCTTTTCCAACTTTGTTAGGTTTCAATCCATAGATGCAAGGGAAGTCTGAGTACTCATGGCATCAAGGCTATAAAATGCAAGGGAAGTAAGAGTACCTGTATCATTAAATCTTAGGGAGCACATTCATATTCATTCATGAAGTTTGAGTAACAAAATATGTAGTTCCCCCGTACTATGATTCACAATGTGAGACTATAACTTTAGTTTTTACCATTATTAGAAAATTATGCATCGTGCAGTACAAAGGAAAACACCCCCTCTATCCAAATTTTTTACAAAATTTGAAGGCATGGACGTGACCAACTTTGTAATGATATTTTCCTTCTTTTTATGACTCTGAGAGTGGACTTTGGAAAAATAATGAATACCCAATATTTATCTCAAGCGGGAAGAACAATTGAACCCTCTTGATGATATTCGCATGCCATGTCTGTAAGGTTGATTGTACTAATCTCTTGTGTACTTTTACTATCTAGAATTTGCCACTTTAGTATTTCAAAGCTAATTTACATTGTATTTTGTTGGAGAAATGATCTTAGGCTATCTTTTTGATATTGGTATCCACTTTAAGCCTAAATAGCCTACCCTTGAATATTTATAATCCCTAGTTCCCACTTCTAGCCTCTGGACCTTTCTTTGGCAAACACATTACAAGTCATGAACAATTATTTTTATCCCTATTTTGAACTATACCCTTCTTTAACTTATAAATATAATTTGAGGCAAAAAGCATAAGTTTTGGTGGTAATGATTGATGAAAGAATGTTTGGTGCCACATAGATTTAGTTTGTTCCTAATGTGCTGTAGTTTTGAAAAGAAACTCATAGAAGAGGAAAGGACCCAAAAAAGGAATGATAGCTTTAAAGTTACAAGACAAAGAGATAAAAGAAGTTGGGTGAACAAAGGAAGAAAAAAGTAGGCATGATAAAAGAAAGAAAGCTAGGACAGTGGCCCATAGTTATAAAGAAAAAGAAAGAATTGTGAAAAGTGTGATGTTGATGTTCAAGAAAGCGTATATCCATGTTGTTTCCAAAATAAAATCCTATTTTACAAGCTTAGAAAGTCCTTTGGGATCTTTAACCACTTACTTTCTTTGTTGTGGTGATTGAAAATTGGGGAAAGCCTATGGTATGGTATTTGTTTAAATGGAGAGTTTCTTAAGAGAGTAAGGGCTTAAAGTTAAAATTCCTTGTGGCATGATTACTAACTAGGTGTGTGAAATGTTTCTTTCTCGTCAGGAGGCATGTTAACTAGTTGAGGTGGGTGATTTTGTCATCCCCTGCACAATGAGGTAAATAGGGTTATAGCATGCAAGTCATTTTTAGAGTGTTAGTAGTTTTTACATGGTTGCTCCTCAATGTATATTGTATCCTTCGCTATTTAATTTCATGATGAGGGGAGTAGTTAAAAATGTACTGTCCCATGTGTAAAATGTTTTTAGAGGTGCCACTCAATGTTAAGTCATCAAGATCATTGATTGCTAGACTGAGGGCACACATTATCTCATAATATAGGGGTAGTATTGGTCGAGGACAAGAAAATTCTTACATTAGGGGTGTTGATGAGTGGTGTTTTTACCACTAATTCATACTAATTACTCATGCACAATGCCGTGATTTGATTGCAAAAATAAGACAAACTTGTGGTCAAATGCACTAATATCTACTTAATGCCGGTAAAAATCTGAGGAGGTCAAAAGATGTAGATTGGAGCTGAAAATAATGAAAAAGGAGCAAAGAAAAGTGCAACTAAAGACCTAGACTACGTTAGCCTTTGTTACTACAACTGTGGAGAGAGGACCATAGTCACTATCAGTCAATATAGTTAGAGCAACGTAGTCTCAGCACTTAACTGCGGTCGCATAGTCGCAATCGTGGACCATCATCCACGACCGCAGTCAAGCAGGAATATACCCAGAGGAATATTTGTAAAAGCACTTAGATGCCTCCCAATACATATTTAAGCAAAAGCACCTTCCTATTTAGGTAGCTTAGCTCATAAGATATTTTTAAATTAAAGACTATAAACCCTAATCTTGGGCAAGTGTGTAGTTAATTTTGGAGGCTCAAATTTCTTAGTTTCTTGGGGAAGTATGGATGCTTTGAATGACCCATATGGTATATTTCTCTTTGATTTCTTCATGATTATCTTAGTAATTTTGTCTTGGGATTATGTTGAACTAGAGTGTAATTGTGTGTGGGTATTGTTGTGTTTACATGGATTTTAGTTGTTAAGTATAGATTTCACCACTGCTTGAGATTATGTGTTGGAATTTGATGGATGAAAACTCCAAATCTCCAAATGGGTTTGATGAGTGAAAGCTCAAAGCTCTTGAAACCATTTTTTATCCTCAAAAGAGGGATTTAGGTGAATATTAGGAAACCCATAACATCCTCGAAAGAGGGTTATCTAGGGACAAAGCAATGGTGAACAACTAAGCCTGTGGTTTAGTACTCTTTGCAATCTTAGACATAAGTTCTTAGGGAGTGTGAATCATGTCAAGAGCATCATCCTAGAATTAGGGATGCTTGGTTGATGTTTTGGGTGATTATATAAACTGCACACTTGTTAGGGGCTCGAAAAAACCAATGGGTGAAATCGTTTGGGTTTTATTTGAAGATTGACCCCAATGATCTTATACCTAGACATTCCGTTAATTGACCACTAAATTCCATATTAAACCAACATTATCCCGCATGATTCACCTCTAAGGATGCATAATCCCAAGATCTCTCTAAACCTTGTTTTCAAACTTAAGATAGCATTTACCGCCCACTTGTTGAAGTTTTTGTGGCAAGTTTTCTAACATTTCCCCCACTTATTTTATTTATACATGTTTGTTTCGTTAGCATTCAAGGTAACCTTATAGTAACTTGAGCACCTATATGTTTAAAGTCTAAGGCATTTACTCCTTAAGTTGGACCATAAATTTACATTGGGTTACTTGACAATGACTGCCTCACCCCTCAATCATGGGAGTGAGTTGACCGTTATCAGTCCCACCTTTAGTAAATAAGTTTCCAAAACCAACCCGTTGTCCAATTATCATTAGGGAGCTATAACCCTCAAGAAATTTGAGTTTATCAATCACATTAATGGCTACACTTGAGCCTCAAACTATTTGGAGTTTTGGGTCTACAAATCAAGAAATTAACACAAAACTTGAAGTAATCTTACCTTAGATTTGTAGAAAAAAATATATTACACAAGTTATTCAAACTCCTAATCAACCCACAAAACTCACTTGAAGATTTTACACTCGATTAGGGTTTAGAGCTCAAGTGGGAGGCATAAAATGGCAAAAATTTTAGGCAATACAACCGTTAAATAGTCTTAGCCCATGACTCAGGTTACGCTATCGCGAACCCCACTTGGCTACAGCCGCAGTGCCGCATTCGCACCTGTGTCACCTTGGTCATGGTATCTCCCTTTATTCCAGACTATGGCTGAAGCTTGGAAATTGGTTCTGGGCTTTGGCCAATTCCACGAGGTGCATCCGATGTCCGTTTAAGGCTAATGAGATATGTAACCACATAGATTTTCATGTTCTGAAAGCATTGGCAAAGTTAAATTTCACATTTAAGGCCGTTTAATTAATGTTTTTACTTAGTGGTCAATTAGAACCGATGAAGACTTCAAATTGGGAAAGTTGTCCTAAAAACCAAACGAACCGCCAAGTAACCAAACTATCATTTCCAGCATGACAATAGTGACTTAGGGAAGCTATGGAGAAGCTCTATCTGTGAAAAAATGCAACAATGCATACAATGACTTAAAGGGTCATTACATCAGGACATATGACATGACTAAGTACACAAAATGTCTATATCATGTACGGAATGCCGTCTTAGTTATATACACCTCTCAAATCTTTAAATGATGATACCTTGATCAAATATTAATCTTTGAGAAAATCTTATCACCCTGAAGCTGATCAAATAGATCATATATCCTTGGAAGAGGGTACTTATTCTTTATCGTTATTCTGTTCACTTTCCAGTAATCAATAGACATCTAAATGCAACCATCCTTCTAGCGCACAAAAAAAATAGGTGTACCCTATAGGGACACACTAGGATAGATGATAACCTTGCCTAAAATATCCTTTAATTGCTTCTTAAGTTCCTTTAAATCAGCCTGAGCCATCCTATATGAGGGAGTAGAGATAGGAAGAGTGTCCAGAATTAGATCAATCCCAAGATTAATCTTCCTATTGAGAAGGACACAAAGAATTTCATCAGGTAAAAATTTGGGAAATTCATTCACCATCAGGTTGGATTGTAAGAAAGGACCCTCCGAGTGAGAATTAGTAACCAGAACCAAATGATAAAGGCATCCTTTGAATATCAACTCTCGAGATCTAAGATATGAATATCCCCTTCATCTCTAGATAACCCTCTTCCTAACCATTGACTGATTCATTAGGGAAATTAAAAATTACCTTACGGGTTTGACATTCCGAAGAGTCATTGCATGGGTGCAACCAGTCTATCTCTAATATGACATCAAAATCAACCATGTATAATTCAAACAAATCCACCAAAGTCTCTTTACTACCCAGGGATACCACATTACCTCTATAAAATATCCTAAAGACCATAGAGTCACCCACCAGGGTTGAAACAAAAAAAAGGTCCTAAATACACTTAGGACCAAAACTAAAATACATAGCCATAAATGGGTCATATAAGAGAGAGTGGACCTTGGATTAATTAAATAGTACACATTATGAGAAAGGAGTTTTAACATACCAGTAACGACATTAGGCGATGCTTCAAACTTCTGACGGGTAGTGATTGTAGAGAGTTAGTTCTAATAACTATCGGAGACAGATGGGGAACCCTTTGGTTTAGAAGCTGATAAAGAGGCAACAAAATCCTTGGTTGCCAAGAATAAACCTTAGCCACAAGATAGATTTGAATAATATTCCTTGGATGACCTATATGAAATACCTGTCCCTTCCCTCATGACAAAAATCCTAATGTAATTGAGCACAAAATCTACTGAGAGGATATGTTAGAGCTTATTGGGCCCTAGTAGCCTGATATTGGGCACCATATGCCTTAAACCTACTATTATGTGGTGAAAAACAATCAACCGATGACTTTGGATAAAGATCATAAGTCGTAGAGTAGTAACTAGAACTCCTCCACTTCTTTTTAGAACACTTTCTACTATTTTTACTGTTCTGCTACTGACCTCCTCCCTGATCAGAAAAACTAAACTTCTTATTCTGCCTCTCCTCTATTTTAGTTTACTTTATCTTCTCTTCCTCAGCCTAACAAATATAAACCACAAGCCAAGAAATATCCATATAATTTTTCAACAAGAAAACCTTACTTTATAAAATCAAATCATCGGACAATTAAGAAAAAATTTCCTCACTCTAGCCCTAACGCAAGACACCAACTCTGGAGCATACCAAGACAATTGATGAAAAGTCAAGGCATACTCCTAGACTATCCTCCTTTATTGCTTTAGATTCACAAATTCTTTATCCTTAGCTTTCCTCAACTATTGGGAAAGAAGCGATTCAGAAAAGCTCTAAAAAAAGTCCTCCCATAAGATAGACTCAACATCTACACCCCTGAGCTGCTCCCACTCTTCATACCACTAATGATATATGTCGTTCAACTAATAGCCTTAAAACTCCAGACCTTCTATCTCACTAACATACATCAAATATAAAGTTTTTTCCATTTTATTTATGAAAACCTAAGGATCCTCCTCAATAATCATACAGATGAAAATAGGGGGATTTAGCCTCATAAATTGGCCAACTCTAGTGGTATCAGATGGTAGAGAAACAGAATCCTCACACTCAGTTTGAGAGGAAAATAATTAAAAGAGTAGATAGATCAACTGGCGAAACTTAGCATTACTTATGTTAGCTTGAGATGTCTAAATAGGGATAGAAGAAACTGGTGGAGCTCTATTAGGATCATCACAGGTAATGTCCCTAAACCTAGTGTGAACCCATGGAGTTGGGCGAGCTCCATTTCTATTATCCTTAGATGGGATAAAAGTTTTCTCACAGACATCAGATTTTCTTGTAGGTGTTGTCTAAAAGGAAAATAAATAGGAATTAGAGAGATCTAATACCATAGACTCTACAAACAAAAAATAAAACACTAGAAAGAAAAATATTCCTAAATGCCTCATAGTCTCTCCCTTATGAGTATGATGCGCTACATATCCGTAAAAGAGACAAAACTTGAACTATATTTTTGCACATCTAATTGACCATGAACTTAGGATCTAATACAAATTTTAAACTACTCAAAACAAGGCCTAGCCATATCGAATAAAACACCCAAGAATGTGTCTTTGCAAAATTTTTGGGAGATTGGTGATTATTATGATGTGTTGTGTTATGTCCTTGTGATGTGTATGTTTCTAACATGTGTAAAGGTTGGTTTGTACATGTTAGTATGTTAACTTATGTTTTTGCTTGCCTAGCCCATCATTCGAGGACACACAGTAAAAGGGGGAGGGAGAGAATTCAAGCACCTAGACTTGAACCCTTGAAAGAACAACTTTTTATGTCTCTGGAGTTGGTACAGTTGGGTGCTTGAGTCATACCATTGGTCATGAATCTTACCCACCTTGAACTACTCTTTAGTATATTGGTTATTCTATTAGGGTAATACACTATCCTATAAATGAAATGTCCTCACCTTGGTCGTAACCATGAGTCGTATACTACATGGTCATATGGAGTAAGGACCTACCCTAGATGGGACTGTTTTGGTTATGGGTGAAGTTTATGAGTTAGGGGTTGAGTCATGCCCCTTGGTTACGACTCAAGGGTGCCCTTTGTACCCGAACCAATGTGGTTGACCTAGGTGTTACGTAGTGTATGAGTTAGGGTACCACTTTGACCCTAGGTCACGATTGCTAAGTTAATCGTATGGGAGAGTCTAACCCCTGCACGTGTAGACTTTCCAGCTTTTAACAAAGGACCTTTTGGTATTTACCCATAGATAAAAGCATAAACCCTTTAACTATATAAGGAAATGTAGCCTTCTATGTTTTTATTTATAAGAATCAAACACTCCTAAAACTATAAAGGTTTTTTAAAACTGGATTGGGGGCTAGGGTTTGGAGGTGCTCATCTAATGGCAAAAATGAGTAAAGATTATTGTTGTGTCTTCTTGTTTAAGGCATGTATCTCTTCCCCTTTACAAATAACTCTAAACCCATGTATTTCACACTTGAATTAGTAAGTGTACATAGTGGTTTTGAATAAAATAAAAAGGGTTTTGTTACCTAACAATGAATAATGAAGATTTATACTTGTACTTGTGTTGATTCATGTATTTGACAATAGATTGTATGTGTTGGTTCTTTTTCTATCTTTTTTAATATGAGGGTATTGAGTAACCCTAGTCAATATGATTTATACCATAAAAATAACCTAGTCCATGGTATGAACACAAGGTGTTTGTGAAAATATCTAAGTGAAATGACTAGCTGTATGATTGACAATGTGTTAAGCAAGGGAAATAGCCTAAATGAGTGTAAATAATTATTGAATAATATTGTAAAAGTATTATGAGTCATGTATTGTAAAATCCATAACCATATTGGTAAATGGTTATTGAGAGGGTGAAACCCTATGCATGAAAATACGCTTATGTTGTGTAGTGAACCAAGTTGAGTAAAATTATGATTAAACATTGCTAATGAAAGGATAATTTATTGTGTGGTTCATGATGACCATAACTTGAATTGTGTGATGAAATGAGTTAAGCTTTGTCCTATTTGAATGGTTGAGAAATGAAGGCCCTCATGAGGGCTATGTAATCATGTAAAAGGTTGAATTTGGTTAAATGTGTTAGAGCTGATATGTATGGAATTAAATGAGTGTAAATTCTTGGTAAATATTTGGTAAAGGCCTTGTTGTCCACATAATGACTAAATACATAACCTTGAAGATTTGTTGACTAAATTGTCAGTCCCTAAAGTATGAATTGGAATTATTTTTGAATAAAAGGTGTGTATAAGATTAATAAGTATGAATGATTATTGGTAGGAGTCTTGATGACCATTAATGAACTTGCATTGATCTACAAACTATGGCTTTGGGTCTAACCATGTGATCAATGAAGAAATGGGCTGGTAAAGATCATATGATGGTCTATGGTATTGATATGTAAGTTTGATGGATTGAATGCCATGAGATGGGTTGAGTTCCTATTTGACTAATTTAATAAATGCCAGTATGTATGTAGCGATATGCTGGCTTGTGGTCCAAGTTTGCTTACCATATAAGGTATGTTGGTTTGAGATCTATGTCCGCTTACCATATAATACGTGATGTTTGTGATCCAACTCCACTTACTATATAAGGTGTGTTGACTTGTGATCTAAGTCCGCTTACCATATAGGGTTTTTTGGTTTATAGTCTAAGTCTACTTACCATATAAGGTGTGTTGGTTTGTTGTTCAAGTCTATTTACCATATGAGACGTGTTGGTTTGTGGTCCAAATCTGCTTATCATGTAAGGTGTGTTGGTTTGTGGACCAAATTTACTTACCATAAAAAAGGTGTTGGCTCGATGCTCATGTCCCCTTTGCCTACTGTAGCATAAAGGATCCTATGTATCTAAAATATAAGGGTAGATGGTTGGTAGTCCTTAACACCATGTCTCATGAATGAATGTATCATAAATGAATGTTACGACTTGTTTCATGATTTGACTTGTTGTGTCGTTATATGTATATATGTTTTAAATATGCCTCTTCTTTTGATAGCCAATGATTGATTTACATGGATTTCAATAGATGTACTAGTTTCTCCTTATTCTTGAGTTACTTGCTAGCGTTCCAATTACTAATAGTCCCTAGATGCTACATGGCCATGCGACGTAGGAATCAAAGCTTCTTCTTCTCTTCTCGCACAATGATTAGGTGATCTAAACAGATCATGCTCTGACTTGT
The DNA here is from genome assembly GCF_002878395.1 of Capsicum annuum. Taxonomy (NCBI): domain Eukaryota; kingdom Viridiplantae; phylum Streptophyta; class Magnoliopsida; order Solanales; family Solanaceae; genus Capsicum; species Capsicum annuum. The sequence continues at coordinate 97,353,932 of NC_061118.1, forward strand.
AGTGGTGAGTTTTCTTTCTTTTGCAGACATTCATCTTTTGGTCTTTTATGCTTAGAATTAGTCTTTATTGGACTTGGTTTGGCTATTATTGGGTGCTTTTCCCGACATATACTTTTATTGAAATCGATTTTGTATAGAGGCATTATGAATGGCTATGGACTTGGGTATATTATTTAGTTTGATGAACCTAATGAAATGTATAAATGTATCATAGGTATGAATTTTTTTGTTGTTTTTCTGCTACCTTAACTTTTGGATTTGAGTACCTTCATTTTCTATGATTTGATGAGGTGTTTAGGTTGGGTTATGAGGTGACCTCCTGCATATGTATTCTTGAGGTGCCCATATGACCTGAACCGAAGGTTGGGGTGTGTCAAGTAGGTATTAGATCCTAGGTTAATGGTCAGTTGGGTATTCAAAATGCCGTGTCAAGTAGAGTCTCTTTTATAAGTGTGAAGCACGCCACACATATAAAAGAGGTGCTACGTGACATCTTACGAATGTTTCCCTTTCTTGTGTTTCAATCTTAAGCTATAAATTTAAAGGTGTTGAATTCCTCTAATTTTGTTTACTATCTTTCAGATCATGTCTCAAAGAAGATCTGAGACTCAGTCAAACACTTCGTCGCTTACTGAGAGTCCTATGGATAAAGCTCATCCAACATCAGGAGTTCAAACCCGGGCTAGAGCTGTGGCATCTGGCCATTTTCATAGGGTTCCACCTATCTCTACATATCTGGAATAGGAGAGTGACCTCTCTACCCAGTCACCTCAAGAGAATGATATTAATGCAGAGGTTTGTCTCTTCATCAACCTCTTGAACAAATTTGTAGCTTCTAAATTCAGGAAAGGTACCTCTTTTTATCCATTCTCTGAGGCCATAAGGGTTGGCCAATTTATGAAGTTGCACCCTATGATATTTATAGGTGTGAAAGTTGAGAAGTATCCCTAAAGTTTCATTGATAAAATGTAGAAGATCTTCCGTATTATGAATGCACCAGAGGTATAAAGTGTCAAGTTTGATTCTTACCAATTGAAGGATATAGCGTACAAATGGTATGAAAAGTGAGAGATGTATAAGGGTAAGGCTGCTAGTCCAGCTGAGTGGAAATATTTATCTAGTGCCTTCCTTGACCTCATGTTTTCTCAAGAGTTGAGGGAAGCAAAAAAAGAAGAGTTTATGTATTTGAGTAAAGGTGAGATGCCAATCAAGGAGTATGCTTTGAGATTCCACTAGTTGTTAAAGTATACCTTTGAGATAGTGTCTAGCATGAGAGATAAGATGCATAATTTTTTTTAGGATTTTCTCCTAAATTGGTCCTTAAGAGTAAGTGGCCTTGTTGATTAGCGATATGAACATCTCTAGGTTGGTTGTGTATCTGTAATAAGTGGAATAAGAGAAAAAAATAGGGTGAGATTAGTGAGAAGAAAGTTAAGATGTCTTGACCGCCTGAGATAACTAAGGGCCCGTAGTCTAGTAGTAGGTTATCTAGAAAGAAGAAATGGGTGAGTGGTGATTCTTAGGCCAATGGGGCCCAGTCAAAGAAGACCTACCCTTCTATTAGGATTTTGTGTTTAGCGTCACTGTAGTTAGTTCGATAAGGGGAAAAATAGATATTTCCATTGCAGAAGGTTGACAACATACAGTGACAGTGCCACTATTGAGTGGCTGCTCAGGATGACAAAGCCCCTATTTCTACTTTATCTACTCCTATGCTAAAGGGTTCTATCTTTGCTTTTGTTTTTAGCACCGGCATTGGCCGAAGTCACTTGTATCCACTTTCTTCTCACCTAGGGTCCGATTCGTCTTCAAATGTTGTTATTGGTATGTCAAAAAGTCCTTCTTTGTGTCACGTATGCTTATGATTTGCTTTGTATGATGAACCTCATCTGTTATTTTATATTTAAATTTAGTTCTAAGTCATTGGAGCTCCCTTTTCTATTTCTACCCTAAAAAGAGACTCTGTGGTTGTAAGGAGTCTATCAAGAGTGTGTGATAACTATTGATAATAAATAAAGTCTTATTTATTGATAGAGGTGGACATAATTGTGTTTGATATCAATTGAGGGTAAATCAGTTGCATTCGTGTAATACGTTCTTAGATTGTTGGGACCCTAAGGTTGTGCTTTCCCTAATATATTTTTCATTGTACAAGAAGAAGGTCCCTTAAGTGGCTAAAGGGATGGTTCTCCCTATAAGGGTCCTAGCTTAATTGAACATTCCCTCTATTATGAGCCCCATTCGTTCGATGTTCCTTGTCATCATATTGAGGGCATACATGATCCTTTATTCGTTGTTCCCTTATAGGACATTGGTATTTTAGGTTCATTGAATTTTTAGGAGACCCCCATGGTGGTCTTGGATTGGAAAGTTGGGGTGACTTGGTATTTGATACCTTAGAGAAAGTTCAGTTGATAAGATAAAAGCTCAATATAGCTTAGAGCCGCTAGAAATTGTACGCTGACGTGCAAAGAAAGGATCTTGAGTTCAATATTGGCAATTTTGTGTATTTTAAAATCTCTCCCATGAAGGAAGTGAGGACGTTTGGCAAGAAGAGAAAGCTCAGTCCCCAAAATTTTGGTCCCTTAAAAATTCTAAGCTGCTTCGGCTAAGTAGCTTATGAGCTCGAATTGCCTTCAGATCTATCTTTAGTCTATGCAGTGTTCCATATATCCTTGCTTAAGAAGTGCATCGGTAACCCAACAGTCGTAGTCCCTACAGAGGCCCTAGATATTCAGAACAACCTCTCTTTTGAAGAGATTTTTGTCGAAATCCTTGACTATCAGACTCATAGATTGAGGATCAAAGAAGTCCCTCTAGTCAAAGTTCTTTGGCGGAATCAGTTCATTGAGGGAGCTACTTGGGAAGTAGAAGAAGATATACGAACCATGTATCCTCACTTTTACTCTGCTAATCAAGACTCAGCCTAAGGTAAAGGCTCTTCTTAAGCTTATTCAGTGTCATGCTCAGATTTTCATTAAAAACTTAGTATTACAATTGCATGTTCAGTCATATGTTAGGAGTCAGTTTATTCATGCATTAATGCATCAGATGTGCATGATCAGTATGAGAAACATAGCTTATCAGTACTCCTAGTCATGCATTCATGAATCATCTCACTTATGTATTCATGCATCAGATATGCATGTTCAGTATGAAATTCAGCATGGGAGTAATATCAGTCCTATTGTCATGTCCCAGATATTCATGTCCAGTAAGTAGATTCAACCTATAAGTACTCCCAGATCAGTAAGTATCATTCATGTATAAATGTTTCTAAGGGGGAGATATTGTAAGACCCTACAAAATTTCTAGCTTAATTTTGTCCTTTAAGCTTGTTAAGGAGTCCCAGACTTAGAAAATTCTAGCTAAGTTTCAAGAATTAGTTTAGTTTTAGCCTTCGGAAGTTGGAAATCTCATTTTGTGACCTTAAATTCCTTCAAATGTCTAAATATTAGTTAATTCATTATGAGGAAGGTCAATAGGTGTTCCCGGACAAATTTTTTATTTTTTGGACCTCGTTTAGACCATGTTTGGAATTTCAAAATAGTGGACCAAGGCGATCTTGGCACACCGCGTCGCCTATCGCATTGGTTAATAGTGTCCCCAGCTACAAGCATGTCATTCAAGTCACCCGGTATGATTTTGGCGTGACGTGTTGGATTTAGCATCGTATATCACATTGGTAACCCAATTTTACTCATTAAAACATCGCATTTTTGGGGTATTTACGTCTTTTCCCCAGACTCTTAGCCCCTTAAACAAGAAATTCATCCCCTATAGAGGCATAATTCAATCATTATTCATAAAATCCAAAAGAATAAAACCCTAGGGATTTCAATCCAAGAATCAAATTCAAGAGATTTTACCATCAATCTTTTCAAATTCAAGCAATAAGGTATGTAAAGTGTTCATCCAAGAGTCCCTTCCACCCTTGGAGTTCAATAAACCTTTTTCAAAATGGAAATTATGATTTCCATGTTGTGAATTAGATTATGTTCATGACGATGCTATGGTATGGTTTCTAAGTTGGGTTCTCTATTGAATTTCATGAAAGTATGTTAGCATGTTTGTTGAATTATGTTTTCACCTAGTAGAAAACACACAAATTGTGGATTAATGGATGTAGTCATAATGCATCAATATGGTATTTATGCCAAAGTACAATATTATGCCTTCTAGGTGTTTGATAAAATACTTAATTGGATCAATGGTGCATAGGTGATACCTTGGTAATCGAAATTTTGATTTCATGATTACAAGGTGTTTGAACTTCCAACATGTAAAGGATATGCCTTCCAAATGTTTGTGGAATGCCTTTGTGAAATAAATGGTGTATTTTAATACTTTAGCATGCATTCCTATGCATGAAAAAGGTCATGACATCAAAGTACTTAATGAAATGCCTCATTGATTTTATTGTGAATGGTTGACTATTGTACTATATTCAAGAATTGTCATGTCTTATTATTATTCATGCTATCGAGTCCTGGGGGTATTCATTACCTGACAATTTAGTTGTGTTCCTAGAGCCAGTGTCATTTATAGAACAATCTCAGTCATATCACGATCAGTAGTACTCTAGTTTAGTTATGGAACTCAGGATAACTCGGTATTAATCTAGTCTCATTCAGTATTAAGTTCAGTCCTCCGTAATCTCAGTCAGCTAACAGAATTCAGTAGTATTCCGTCAATTAGCGGAACTCAGTAAACTCTGCTCAGTTCATTTCTCATTGCAATCAGTAATACAGTCCGACCAAGTATGAACTAGGAAACCTGTCCAGTGTCTATTCAGTTGGGAGTAGGATTCAGTGCCGAGTGAACCTAAGGATAGAGGCTCACCTGTCATCAGAGGGTGTGATCCTTAGAAGCAGTCCTTGCATTCTAGAACTACGTAGCCAACATTAGTTAAGATATTACCCAATAGTATAGGGTTAATACATATTATTTGAGTTTTCTTACTAGCGAGGGGTAGACGGAAGAGCTTCCTGTCAGAGAGGGTTAACTCACACCTTGTCTTTACCTGTGGCACGTTATTGACACTCTTTCAACTAGGGTTGCAAGTTGGACCCCAAATAGTTCAGAAAAGGGCATGTCGGTTAAATGATTACATTCCACAGTCTCAGCCTCAGTCTTCAGTAGAGAACTCAAATAGTTCTACAGAATTCAAGACTGTTAGATACAGTCACTCAGCACAGTATGGAACTTGGCTAGTTCTATCAGAAATAGGACTATCAGACAGAGTCACTCAGCATATAGCATATCAGTTATCATTTATTCCAGTATTCAGTAATCTAAGTTATTAGTAAACTCAGTATTTAGAATCCTCATAACTTCAGTTACGATTGTGTATTTATGCATGTATTCTCATGCAGTCATGTTCATATTCTTCAGTCAGTTATAGTTTATGCTTATGAACCCTTGCACTTAGCGATACCTCACTTTGCAAACCTGTACATTCACATGTATTGACGCATACTTTTCTTTTACGCTATGGTGTTTTATACTATATATTCAGACGTATGGGATCTAGAGCACCCTTAGCAAATCAAACTTTCAGCCAGTAGCAGTGGACTAGTAGTGAGTCCTTATCATTTGAGGATATTCTTTTATTTCATTCTCTCATTAGATATAGTAGTTCAGTAGATGGAGTAATTTGGGGGATTGTCCCATCAAATCCTTATTCAGTTAGTTCAGTTTAGAGGCTTTTAGCCTAGATGTTCAGACAATTGTTCAGTTTTTCAGCATTGTAGTTCGTTTTGGTATTGAGATACCTATTTCAGTTTTATTTCAGTTTTGAACCTTATGGTATTTCTACCCATTATTCCGCATTATTCAGTATTATTATTTAGTATCGTCGCAGGTACCAATCATGGGTTAGCTTGTGGTCTTTTGGGATTATGAGTACCGTGTAGAGTCCGGGGTACCAGACTCGGGGCATTACATCATCACTCAATGGTAAGACTTCAATATTATTTATGTTTTTATTATTATTATTTCTGTTTCAGACGGTTTAGAGTTAGCTAGATACTTTTCCTAAAAACCCATCATTTTGAAGAGGCTTTCAGATAGATAGTTGACTTTTTAGATTGTGGTATCTTTTAGGTTTAGTTTTATTTTAGTCCAATTTTGATATTTAAGACAAATCAATTAGATTTAACTTTTAGTATTTCAAGTATATTCAGTATTGTTTTTGTCAATCAAGACCATTGGTAAGCTTACGATCACTTGTGTCTCTAACAACCGTGTTATATACACGATGTAGTCTTGGGTCATGAAAAACATGGTATTAGAGCATATATTTTAATTTGTCCTAGAGCTTATTAAAGTTATATAAGTATAGTCTCCTTCATGGGTGTGAAGCATGCCACGCTTATGAGGGAGAGGCTATAAAATGTTTTTTAAAAGTCACACTTCTTTAATGTTCATATTATGCGATAAAGTGTAATCTCTATTTAATCTCCTTCAAATTCATGCACTATGGGTTTTAAAAAAAACTCCAAGAAAAGCTAAAAAACAATGGAATGTCAATCGAAATTATCTAGCACCACCAGCTCTAGCAAATCCCTTGTATCCTCAAGTCTTTCATGTTGAGTTTAGGGCAGATTTCTAAGTGTTTGCTCAGGCTATGACTAACCAGGTCAACTAGCAAGTTGTTGCACCCCACTAATCCTAATAGGAATGAAACTTCTATGCAAATCTAACACTTTACTATGTAAATCCTCTAGAGTATTGTTGTTAAAATTGGAGGAAGATCTACATGATTTCATTAATGTGGTTTAGAATATCACAAAAATTATGTTTAGACTTGGTTCGACCAATGAAAGAAGGTAGGCAAGCAAATGCAGGCCTAGTTGATATGGATGTGTTTATGTCTATTTTTTGGACATATTATTTCTTCATAAATAGAGGGAAGCTAAATGTGAAGACTTCATAAACTTGAAGTAGGTTCCATGACCCAATTTCACAAGTTATGATGGCACCTACTTTAACCCGCCAGTAGGAAAGCCAAATCGATGCCCAAAATTACAAGTACTGGGCAAATTGGTTCAAAGTAAGGTAAATACCAAAATTATGCAAGTTATTATATTACAAGCAATAAAATATAGGGATAACAATGCAACTAAAGATAAAAAAAGAAAAATAGTAGAAACATCCCATAACTTGGTAAGGTTGGTACAGAAGCCTCTAGATAAAGAACTAAAGTATGATAAGTATCAAATGTACAATAGTCTCTAATATATACACCATCAAAAAATATAAGAAGGAGAGAAAGTCAGCTCCAACTTTGAAAGCTCACCCTATCATTGAACTCCGACAAGCACTAGTACAAACGTCAATAGCAATAGCTAGTACATGAATCTGCATAAAAATTTGTAGAAGTATAGTATGAGTATCAAAGCAATGGGTAGTAAGTAGGCAATATCGGTCGTCTAAGGTACATCACAATATAAGTACAATAAGATGTGAGAAAATATCCAAAATTAGGGAAAAAGGAAAAATATGGAATAATTCTCCAAATACTATATGTAAACAACTAAGTAAATAATATCAAAGAGAACATGACTAACTATTGCCTAACCGGCCCCCCATAAGCCCAGAAGGCGCAAAAAAACATAAATAGTCTAACTGGGCACCCATAAGCTCGAAGGATGCAATCAAGAAAGAAATATCAACTATAATAACCTTAAAATAAGCACATAACTATAGCCTAAAATTTTTCCATTCCATAAACACCAGACTTAAACATGTTCCATAGCCATCAAAAGTAACCCTTAATGTCTGGCTTAAACAAGAATTAGTATCTCATATCCCAGGCAAGAACAAAATTTAACACCATCATAATTTTTAAACTTGAACCAATCTTAATATCACAATTTTTGGACTCAAAATGGTCTTAATAAATACAAAATACAAGCCTAGAACGAGTTTGTATATTGATAAATCCTCCTCAAGCTCCAGAATATCAATAGGATGATGGGAGGAGTCCTATTAAGTCTATAAGGTGCTAATTATTTTCTTGACCTAAAGTTGGCTTGAGTGGCGTACTTCTAACCCTAAAAATCCATTCTAATTCAATTTCTACCCCAAGCTAGACTAAAATTCTAAAATCCTAATTAAAGGTTCTTCGTAAGTTTCATTAAGTCTTAAGATAGAAATTCAACCAATGGAAAAGGTAGTTAGGTCAAATCCCCAATGATACAACATACTAACCAGCTAAATACTCTAATTTTTACTTATTATGCAATCAACTCATAATTACCAATATAAGACTAGCATAATATCATTGATATACCATAATGACAATCAATCTAATAGGAGAATAAGTCTAGCCTATCTAGAAACCTATGAATTTTCAATAATGTCTGTTAGATTGGAGATCTTCCTTTTTGAGAATCCTCCGCGTAATGACACACTATCAAGTAGTAATCTATACATTAATATGAGAATAATGATACCCGTATTGTAATTTAATGCTTTGTGAATAAATCGAGTCAATATGCCATATAGCACCAACTGGTGGAATCACAAATATTGGAAATGACAAAGCATCCCCTTATGCTTGAGGATCATTTACCCTTAAGAACGAGCAAATTCCGAGCTCAATCGACACTCAATTAAACCCATTATAGAACTATGTATTTATGACTAAATCAGATAATTAATCACAAATTAGATCGCAACATTAAAGTAGTATGATGAGGAAAAAACTTTCCCAAGCTCACCAACACCCCATGATTACCCAAGCATTAATATCCCATTTTGCTAAGCTCTCTATGAATTTAATTCTTTGGGGACTTGGAGAAAATGTAAGAAAATTGGGTGAAAGAGGGAATTTAATGCCGCTACAGTTACTGCATAAGCAACCATTGACCGCTTAACCATTAACTACTAAAGCAAGACGTAGTTTCTTAAGCAATACCTTCACCTGGCCAACCTACACTTTAGCGAGAAACAGATCGCTTAAGCAACATTTGCTAAAGTGGTAGGGCCTCTGCTAAAGCGATTGGGTAGGAACTACACTTAGCCTATAACATGACCCATTGGATACTAAACCAATTAGTACTAAAGAGACCAAATTTCCACTTAATAAATTTTACCAGCAGCGTCGATGCACCAGTTGAACTTGGTCTTAGCCAAATTTTAATCAATCCCTCTAGATTCATTTAGAATCTCTTAAATCAAAACAAACTATGCTACCCTATTGAATTTGACATTATGGACTCAATGGTGACATGTTAATTTCCATCCAGAGTTATTTCAATAAAATATCGGCCCCACACATAAGGGCCACTTATATAAAAGTCCAACCCGTAGCTGTAAATGAGTCCTAAAGCTTTGATTGCTAAACCAAATGACCTCTTTGCCTAATGTTGACAGTCCAGAGCCGATGAAACTACTAGAGTTAGCATAAGAGGATATTAACCTTAAATTTATTCTTAATAGCCAATTGTTACTAGTGAATACTTCACATAGGGAATTATCTCTAAAATAAAAAATGAACTGCTCGATAATCCAATTGTCTTCTCTAGCATGTCATGAAGAACTTGGTGTATCTATAGGTACGCTATAAATGAATAAAAGGAGAGGTAATGGTAAAAATGACCTAGAGGGTCATTACAATAAAAACTAAAAATAAACTTTCATCCATAAAACTTGAGGGTTATGATGTACCTTAAGGCTTGATAGGTGGGTGTACTGGGCTAATATCTCTTTCTCCCTCTCAATCTTCCACGTAGCATCTTCTACTAAATGGTGTCTCTAATGAACCATAAAAATTAGATTCTCCATAGAGAGAAACCTCAAAACATCCCTATCTAATGTGAGAATTGGCTCCTTTACGAAGGTCAATCTTTCATCCAACTAAATCAAGTCCTATTGAAGTACATGTGATTCATTAGATATGAACACTACATGATAAAAACATTAATACATGATGAATAACGAAAAAATCTTGGGGCATGTTCAACTCATAATCCACCTCTCCAACTACACAAAGGATTTTAAAAGGACCAATATACCTTGGCTGAGCTTACACTTCCTTTTGTACCTCATCATGACCTTCATGATCTATACTCAAAGGAAAACTCGATCTCAAAATCAAAACCTCAAAGCATAAATTCATTTATATGAATAATCTTTCTTCCTACTCTAAGCTGCCCTTAGCTTATCTAGAATTACCTTGACTCTAATAGGTGACTCTAGAAGTAAGTCAGTACCACGGGGCCTATTTATTGAGGTTTCAACTAACACATAGGAGATTGACCACGCCTATCATATATTGCTTCAAATAGTTCCATATCAATAATATAATGGAAGCTATTATTGTATGTGAACACCACCTATGATAAGTATTACTCCCATTTACGTTCAAAGTCCATAAAATAAGCTTAAAGCATGTCCTCAAGAATTTTAATAGATCGCTTCTACTTCTCCTTAATATGAGGGTGAAAGAGTTGGTAAGATCCACTTGATTAGCCAACTTCTTAATTAAATTACCCTAGAAGGTAGTAATGAATATCTAGCACCTTTCTAAAATAAAAGATATTTGTACTCCATGTAGGCAAACTATCTCATGTATATCGACACAGGCGAACCTCTTGGTACTGAAGGATATTAGAATAGGAAAAAAATATGATAATTGAGTAAACCAATCCACAATGACCCAAATATTATCAGATCTATAGTAGAAGAGAGACAACCATTAATGAACTGGATGGTGATCTTCTCCCACTCCATTCATTAATAGGAAACCTCTAAATTAGGACACCAAGCCTCTGATACTCAGCCTTTACCTGCAGACAACATAGGCAATGAGCTACAAAGTCTTCTATATATTTCTTCATTCCACAACACCTATAGTGCTTCCTCAAATAGCTTTATATCATAGATATCCTGGGGTGAATTAAGGATTTAAAGCTTTGAGCCTCATGCAATATTAACTGAATCAAGTCACAAACCCTTAAAATGCAAATACAACCATCATATCTCAGAATACTAATAGAATTAATAGTATCCCTTATGGACTCATGCCTCAGCACATGACAACCGATGACACAAAGTCCATTATCCTAAAACTGACGACTTTGAATATTCTTAAATAAGACAAAACTAGCCTCAAAACTAGCAAGGATCCTCTTGGATTCTGAAATATAAAGTCGCACCATAAACTTAGCTAAGAGAAATATGTCCTATACCAAGGAACTCTAAAAACTAAAAGAGAATGCAAACTACCCATACTTACCACCTTCTGGCTCAAGAAATCCACTAGTATATTTGCCTTGTTGGGATGGCATAGAATCAAGATGTCATAATCCTCTAGAAACTCTATCAACCTACATTCTATCAAATTAAGATCTCTCTAAATAATAAGGTGTTGAAGACTTCTATGATCTATGAAATCCATACAAGTAATTGCTTTCAAATCTTAAGTGCAAAAACTATCATCGTCAATACCAAATCATTAGAGGTGCAACTTTACTCGTGAAACTTAAGTTTCTTCAATGCATAAGAAATAACTAAACCCTACTACATTAATACACAACCCAAACTAATGACTAGAGCATCATAATATATGATAACACCTCGCCCTCAATAGGAAAAGTCAATATAAGAGATGAAGTGAGAAAATACTTGAGCTTCTGAAAGCTCGGCTCATACTTCTCCGGCCACTAAAAAGAAGCCTCCTTTCAGGTTAATCTAGTCATCGGTGCAGCAATAGTAGCAAAACCCTCAACAAAACCTCTAAAGTCATATACCTAACTAATAAAGCTACGAACCTCAAATCCAGATATAGGTCTGGACTAATATCAAATAGCCTAAATCATTACTAGATCAACCATAATCCCATATATAGCTAAAATGTGTCCTGAAAAGGTAACCAAGTAAAGCCAAAACTTAAAATTTATGTATATAGCAAGAATCATGTGATCTCTCAAGGTCTAGAACACAATCATTGAATGTTGCATATACATCACTATACTCCTTGAATACACAATAATGTTAATGTGGAAAAGAAGCATGAAGGAGTCCAAATAAGGAGTGAACATGCAATTCATAAAACCCATGATTAAATCTACGCATTGGTCAGCCCAAAAGTCATTACCATGATCACATAATGATCATAGCATGTCCTAATAGAAATATTTGGGAATTGCTCAACTCAAATCATTAATAATGGTAACTGAATGTCAAGTCAATTTTAGAGAACATTGCCCCTCCCTGAAGTTGTTCAAATAACACATCAATCTGAGGTATAAGATACCTATTCTTCAACTTCAACTTATTGAGCAAGTTATGATATATACAAATACGCAAAGAACAATTATTATTATTACAAAATAAGAAATGAGAAACCTAATGTGGTGCCATTGGCCTAATTAAATCATTACCATAATGATCATAAAGCTCAAAATTTAGCTCCTTAAGATCGGCAGGATCCAAACAATATATTGCCATAGAAATAGATTTGTGTCTAGCTTAAGATCAATAATAAACTCAATATCACGCTCAACAGAAAGACAAAGTAGTTCAATAGGAAAGTTATTTGGAAAATCATAGATAATTGGGAAAGATGAATCAAAGAACACTCTGCACAAACACAATGAATAAAAGAAAGATAATACCCACAATATCTTTATATATGTCTCCTAGCAAGAACATAAGATATAAACCCCACTGGACTGTGGCTAATAGATCCCTGCCAAACAACTATGGGTATGATGGGCATAGCTAAGGTAATAGTTTTCGAAAAACAATCTAAGACTATTGAATAGGGCATAACTAGTCCATGAACACAATCACATCAAAGTCTACCATATCTAATTCTATAAGATTAGACTCAATATCAAACTATCAAACGATTACAAGTAATTATGATCTAAAAAGCTGATCCATTACTAAAGAATCACCTGTAGGATTGGAGACACTCGATGGAATAGATAAAGAATATTTAATTAACCCTAACAACGATGTATATTAAGTAAGAACATATGAATAAATGGATCCTAGATCAGATTAATAAAAATACTGATGATGTAACATTTATATCATACCTATAATGATCACATTTGTGGACTCTGGGTCCGATCTACTAGTTATAACATATAGATAACCTCACCCACCACCTAGCTAGGCGTGTGACAAATCTATTGTCTTACCTACCTCTTGTCCATCTTAAGTACCATGGGGACCACCCCAATGACCCACATACCACCTTCAGTTAGGTATGTTACTACCCTAATCAATAGAATACTTTAATTTATAGGTATAATTATCCAAAACTAGGGATATTCTCTAGAAAAATGGTTGAAGGCCCCAAGCTTATAACACGCCCCATGAACTTCATTATTTCTAGAAGATTCAACTAGCTAGGAATAGCCACCTCGACTAGATAACTTTGAATATGCATCTCCAAAATAATTATTATCACTCTATCCGGGTTGATTACTATAGATAAGATGACTTCTATCAATAAGCAAAAGTAAGACATAAATGGGTCTACTAGACTGAACTTTATGTTGGTAAGTCTAGCATAGATAGAAACTACCCTAAGTACCTCTTCCTCTAAGCTATGATCCACTTTGGCTCCAACTAATACTACACTAGTAATGTGATCTCTTATCACTGCACCTTGGGCCTTGCAATGCTTCTACTCCATTGTTTAATCAAAATTAAAGACCACTATAATAGACTTACCAGCAACGTCCAAACTCTATGTAGACATGCAAAATGAAAATGTCATTCCAAGAAAAAAATTATGTGTCATGGAAACACAACACTTGTGATGCTTAAAATGTGAAATTATGCTTGAACTTAGGTTATTTTAGTAAATATGATGTGTTTTTCTGGTTATTGCAGGTAAAACAATTCAATAAACTATTTGACTAAATCTGGAAGAAAAAGACCTAAAAAGATCAAGTTACAGAAGGTACAAGTCTTCTTACGAGGCATAAACACCACATATGACTTGGCGGCTAACTCATAAGCGCAAAAGAAACCAAGGCCAGGAAGAAAAACCATGTGTAGAAAAGATACGAATGAGAGTATAAGACATAAGATAAGGGTATGAGCAAAATCATGAAGTCGTACATAGAGCAAAACCGAATAAAGAAAATCAAGTGTTAAAGTTTTAGGAGAATACGAGTCTGAAGTTTGAGTATAACTCATATAGAAAATTCATAAGCAGAACAATGTTCAAAGCATTTGAAGAAAGAAGTCCCAGGTAGATACGATTGAAGGCAATAAGTCATGTGATTAAGGTAATACTCGTAAGCAGGAGTCATAAGAAAAACTGAAAGTTGAATCTTGGAAGATCAGACACTAGAGTGGATATGAGAGGCACAGTAGGACTATTAATAAGACTTATGAGTGGACGAGCGAGTCATACCTTATTCCAACATTACCTTTTCCTTTTATATTTTTATTAGGATTACTAACTATTTTTGATATACTATATATATCCTAGGGTTTATCTTTTATTAGGGTACTTACATCAACTTGCTTTAATATTTACTCTTACAACTTTTACATACTTTGAAATTACTCTTGGGATTTTGGGTTTTTATTCAATTGAAGACTTTGGATTTTATTCATCTTATTCCTGTGCAATTAATTACATGTTTTTTTCATTAATAATCATGGAGTTTTCATAAACATTAGTGGCTTATTTCCCCAATTAGGGTTGTTGGGACCCTGGCGGATTAACTATATAAAGCAAGTGGGAGATTCAACTATTCTAGGGTTCGTGTATGTATTTGAATCTTCTTTACAATAATTGACCTTAGAGCTACTACAAAAGCTTAGAGACAGCCTGTATTTGTGAACGTCCTCACAAGGGAGTTTGTGATTAGAAAAAGGGGATTAAGAATGTAATTTGAGATTCACTTCCATTTTATTATTATTATTCCATCGTCTCATCTAATCACTTGAGACTGAAAAAGTGAAAGTGAACTAAAAACATAGACAACAATCAATAAGGCAATGCCCTGAGACATACAAGGTAAAGGGATAGATTTATCAACTCGTTCACTAGACAGTTGATAATACAAATCTTGTCAACATTACATATAGGGTAGAAGAAAAGCTAGATTGAATAAGATAAATTTATGGAGTTGATAAGCTAGGGGGAACACAAGACTAGTGTTCATCTCCTATTGTTTACAACTCAAAGCATTCAAGATTCGGTTACTAGTTACTGATAATTCCAAATTCCCTTCATTTAGTTTCTGTACAACTTATGAATTACATTAAGTTAAGCGATGATTCAACATCTTCTCTATGCTATAAAACCCAACCTAGTTGGGTTACTATATTTGTCATCAACTCGAATATACTTCTTTTGGAGCTTAGTTTTAGACGATATCAACTTTTGGCACCATTATAGGGAAACGACGGTTTGAGTTATTAATCGAACTAGTGGAGTTTTTAGGTTTTATTTTCTATTTTTTAATTGGCATATGTCGGTGTATGGAAAGCACTAGAAGAAGAGGCAATACCTTACTCCCTTTTTATCCTGAGAAAGAAAAAATTCTTCAAAGAACTAGAAGAATGTCAAGACCAGTTCATAATGGGTTTCAAGACCCTCGACCTGTTGATCCTAATGTATCACTCCCGTGTGCTCTAGTTGATCCATAGAATGTTGCAGATTTACAGATCCAAAAACTAATTATTACTGCTTAGAAAGTGAGAAGAGAAGTAGAAATAGCCAAATTAGCTAATGAGGCTGGGTTAGCTTAGCAAGGAAAACTAGCCAGCCCTAGATAGGTAGCTGAGCATTAAGATATAGTTCAGAGAGTAGAGCTTAATTGATTCCTTCATATCACCACTTATACCCATACAATGATGAAGAGTTTATGGGTTATGTGAACTTGTTAAGATAGGACCCGTTGTTCCTCCTGATTTACCCCCAAATGTGACGTTTGATATAATAAGCACCATGATCTAATTATTGAACGTGAAAGGTGTATTTTTGGGATTTTCTACTAATGATGCAAACATGAATCTTTCTAATTTTACTTGAATCTGCACATCATATACAATTTTAGAAGTGGATCAAGAAGCATTGAGATTGAGATTGAGATTTTTCCCATTTGCATTGACAGGTGAAGCATCACTGTGATTAGGATAACATTAGAGAGGATTAATCATTGCTTGGCATAAGTTACATCAAGAATTTCTATCCATATTTTTCCCTCCTGCAAGGATACTGTAGTTGAAAGATGATATTTATAAATTTAAAGAGTTACCTACAGAATCGTTATATGAAACATGGTTTAGATTCAAGAAGAAGCTGAGCATGGTAACTAATAAAAAAATAAAAGGATCAAATTTGTTGGAAATCTTCTATAGATCATTGAATCTTGGTTTGAGAGTCATGGAAGATATGATTTTGAGAGGTGTATTCATGCATCTTCGATTGAATGCTATGCAGAATATGCTGGATAGAATTTTAGTGACTAATAGAGGTTGGCATACTTGACATACAGAATGTGGTGTATGTGCATATGTTATTGGAGTGGTCAATGATTATGGATTTGGTAATGATTTTGTAGCACAAGAGGTTGCACAGCTTCGTACTGATATTGTCTTGCTCATAAAATAGTTCTCAATAATGAGTGATAAGAAAGTAAATGTAGTTGTACCAAAAGTATCTACTTCTAGATCTTGTGAGATTGAATATGAAAAGAACTATAAGTATCTTAATCATAGTTTGGAAGATTTTTGAGACCAAGGGCAAGGAAATCATGGTCGGAACAATTATAGTGATAGGTACATAGATAAAAATAGAGAGACATAGTTAGAATAATTATAGTGAAAGACAGAGATAAAAGTAGAGAGGGATGGTGATTGGTAGTAGAAATTGACTATAAGGAGAAGAGTCACAAGTATGTTCCACTAGGTAATCCTGATGTAGAATCGAGAATAAAGGCGTTATTGTCAAAATTAGTCAAAGGGCAAGCAAGTCAAGAGAGCTTTCTTAAGGATAGTATGACAGACCTTTCAAGGCTAAACCAAAAAGTTAATTCACAATATATAAAAATCAATAAGTTAGAACAACAATTAATTCAAATATCAACCATAGTAAATCAAATATAGCCTAGCACGCACCTGAGTAACATAGTTGATAATCAAAAGAATGATTGTCACTACTATGGCATAACAACTCAAAGTTGTAATTGAATCATAGACCCACCTCTAATAGTTGTAGATGAGCAAAAGAATAAGGATGACCCATTAATTTAAAAGCAGTAGCAAGAAAGATAAAGGAAAATAGAGGGTTGAGGTACCTCTTTGAAGACCATTCTGAAACCTCTTCCACCTATTCCTCAAAGGCTGAAAAAGAAAGTAGAAGATGGTATGTATTAGAAGTTTTTATCAATGCTAAAAGAGGTGTTAGTGAACATCCCACTTGTAGAGGTAATGGCGCAAATTCTAGGATATGAAAAATTCATGAAAGATCTAATCACCAAGAAGAGGTACGTAACTTATGAGCCAGTTGACAATATTCATCATTGTAGCATGGTAGCTACTAGATCATTAGTGAAGAAGAAGGAGGATCCTTGCTCTTTCACTATACAACGCACCATTTGATCTTTCAACTTTGCTCGTGCATTATGTGATCTGGGTGCTAGCATCAATCTCTTACCATTTGCACTATTTAACTAATTGGAGTTGGGAGCCCCTAAAATAATAACTCTAAGATTAGTGATGGTATAAATGACAATGAAAAATCCAGTTGGTATTGTATGTGACGTATTGGTAGAGGAGGCTTCTTTTATTTTCCAACAAACTTTGTGATATTGGACTGTAAAATGGACTTCCAAGTCCCAATTATTTTTGGAAGACTGTTCAAGGCTACAGGAAGGACGTTGATGGATTTAAAGATAGGACATCTAATGCTAGACTCAATAATGAATAAGTGGTATTTAATACATGAAAATCTATGAGGCATCCTGATAAGTTAAGAGCGATATCTCTGATTGATGTGTATAATGATGAAGAAGCTTTATTATATGATGCTGATTCAGTTACTCTTTTAGATGATGGTTCTGATGTTGTTGTTTCTATTAAAGAGAGTTTGGGTGTTGAAGATCTGACATTCGTGATCATGAATTTTTATAGTGATGGCATTAGTGAGTATGATGACATGTTATATGCCCGTTATGGGTGTGGTTCGTAGCTTATGCACCAAAGAAGCTTGATTTGGATATAAAGAATAGATATTATCCACTTACTCATCCATCCATTAATAGCCACTTATCTTAGAGTTGAAGGCCCTCCATCTCATTTGTGACATACATTTTTGGGGGAAAACAACACATTATCGATAATAATTCTAGCACATTTGATTAACACAAAGTGGAAGCATTATTATTAGTATTATAGAGATTCAAGAGGTCCATTGGTTGGTCCATTGATGCTTTTGTAGGAATCTTTCCTGGTTTGTGTACTCATAAAATTCTACTTAAATCAAAATGTATTCCAAGTATAAAACATCAGGATGACTCTATCCTCCATTGAATAAGGTAGTAAGGAAAGTAATAATCAAGTGGTTAGATGCTGGTGTAGTATATCCCATTATAGATAGCAAGTGGGTCAGCTTGGTGCATTTTGTTTCGAAGAAAAGTGATATTACTATTGTACTTAATGAAAAGAATGAGTTAGTGTCGATAAGTCCCGTCACTGGATGGAGAGTATGCATAGATTATAGAAATTGAATGCATGGAATCAGAAGGACCATTTTTCCATGGTCTTCATGGACCAGATGTTAGACAGACTTTTGGGCAGAGGATGGTACAGTTTTCTTGATAGGTGTTTAGGCTACAATAAAATTAATATTGTGCCTAAACATAAAGATAAGAAAACATGTACCTGTCCATATGGGTCTTTTAGATTTAGACGGATTCCATTTGGGTTATGCAATTTCCCAGCCATATTTCATAGATGTATGATGTAAATTATCTCTAACATTGTAGAAGACACCATCGAAGTGTTTGCAGATGATTTTTTTGTTTTTGGTGATTCTTTTGGTGATTGCCTAGTTCACTTGGCAAATACACTTAGAATGTATGAAGAATGCATCTTGGTACTTAATTGAGAAAAGTGACATTTTATGATCAATGAAAGTATTAGTCTTAGGCATAAGATTTCAAAAATGGGCAGAGAGGTTGATAAAGCTAAAATCGAAAGGATTGAGAAATTATGTCCACTAATTTTTGTGAATGGAATTCAGAGCTTTTTAGGGCATGCAAGTTTTTATAGGAATTTTATGAAGGATTTCATGAAGATCGCTAATCCTCTTTTCAAGATTCTTTATAAGGACGTAAAATTTGTTTTTGATGATTCATGTCTAAAGGCTCTTGAGATCCTAAAAAAGATGTTGGGGCCAGCTCCAATCACAGTGTATCCTAATAGGTTTTTTCCTTTTAAGGTTATGTGTGATGAAAATGGAGTGGCCTTAGGTGCTATACTAGGCCAAAGAAAAGAAAAGATTCTACATCCCATCTACTATACCAGAAAGACTTTGAGCCCTGCTCAAAAGAACTACATAGTGACTGAACAAGAGTTGTTGGAAGAGGTGTTTGCCTTTGAGAAGTTTAGGTGTTACATAATTGGGTTGAAGGTAGTTGTACCCATAGATCACTCAGTATTACTTGATGGAAAAGAATGATGCAATTCTTAGACTAATAAGGTGGGTGTAATTATTGCAAGAATTTTTTTGATGCCAAGGACAGAAAATGCACGAAAAACCAATATACAGATTACTTGTCTTAAATTGAGAAGGAAGCTTTGTCGAAAGAGGAAGATGGGATTTAAATTAATTAAAGTTTTCTAAATGAGCAGTTATTTGTAGTTTCCCAAGATCTAATTCCATGGTTTACGAGTTCATTAGACATGAAGTATATAATTGTGGCTGTGGATTATGTATCCAAATGGGTGGGAGTAGTTATGCTCCCTAACAATGAATCATGCAGTGTCATTGCATTCCTAAAAAAACACATCTTTTCTCGATTTAGCATGCTACGTGCTATCATTAGTGATGGTAGGTCACATTTTTGTAATTATCTATAAAAATGTCTACTTGAGAAATATTGAGTGAAAAAAGGTGGCAACACCTTATGATCCGTATACTAGTGGACAAGTTGCAATGTCCAACAGAGAAATCAAGTTCATCCCTGCGATGACAATGAATGCCAATTGGATCGATTGGTCACGAAAATTAGATAATCCATTGCGGGCTTATTGAAAAGAATTAAAGACTCCAATTAGTTCTTCACCTTATAAATTAGTGTATGGAAAGGCTTTTCACTTGCCTTTTGATATTGAAATTAAAGAACTATGTGCCTTGAAGAAGCTGAACTTTGAGTGCCAAAATGTAACAAAGTCAAGATTGAACCAGATGAATGAGTTGGATGAATTCGGACTTCAGGCTTAAGAAATTTCTACACTTTACACGGAAAAGATGAAGTTGAATCATGACGCAAAATTAAGAGAAAAATAATCAAAAAAGGTGACCAGGTATTGCTCTAGAACTTAAGGATTCACTTGTTACCATGTAAGTTCAAGTCTAGATGGTATGGTCCTTTTACTGTGCTAAAAGTGTTCCCATATAGTGGTCTGGAATTGAAACAGGATTGTGAAGCCCCATTAAAGGTGCATGGACATAGAGTAACGCACTATATAGATAACATTATGGAAATTAGTGTAATTTCTGAGGTGGACCTTGGTGAATTCTGAGTAACCAAGGCAATTGCATCTTGTCCGGATGTTAAATCAAGTGCTTCATGGGAGGCAACCCATGAGGATAGTTGGTGAAAGCTAAGTATCAAACTTAGCCACATCATGCCTTGACATTAAATAAAGCGTTGCATAGGAGTAAACCCATTTTTTTACTTATTAACTTATAGGGTAATATATTAGTTCAGTGTGCAGGGATAAACATGTAAAAAAGATCAAGAACGTTCAAGTAAATGGGTAATTCAGACACTTTACAAATTGTATCTTATGGTTACAACTCATGAGTGAGAGTCGTAAGGACCTGGTAAATGTTTTTAGTGTCTTTATGATTCTCAGAATGAGTCGTACCGTAAAGGTACAACTCATCACATTTATTTGAACAAAATCCAAAACAAAAGTAAGGTTCTAGGTCTTTACGAGTAAAGGAAAAGATCAGTAAGCATAGGTATGAGTCATACACATGACTCATATCGTACACATGAGTCATACCCAAGCTTACCAGGTCTGGGGTCATGGGTCAACCCGGCCCAGCTCTTGATTTAAAAATAAAATAGGGTATCCGTCGGGGACACGATATCCAAAATACAAGCCCACATCCATTTTTGACCTAATTTGAAGCTCCCAAGGAACAAAAACATTTCAAAACAATTACCAACTTGTTCAAATTCTTCACATTACATGATTGGGCGTGAATTTGAGGAAAAAAATAAAAGTTCAAGTATTAATCTCTATATTGCTCAAGTAAGTATTTAAACTCAATTACTTTATTTTTTAGATTGAAAGCGATAATGTGTGATACTTTTAACTTGTTTTAAGTTGAAAAAACTCAAGCACCCTAATATTTGAGTTGCTCAAGTAAGTATATGAATTCAATTTCTTTATTTTTTGAGTTGAAAATTATAATGTGTGATATTTCTAAGTTTCATTAAATTTAATTTACTTGAGTGTTGCAATTCATACCCCTAGTTCTTAGGTTTTGAAGTTGAAAAAATAATTGGGGTAGACATTGTCATTATGTGTTAAATTGTGTGTGTTTATAATTGATTTGGGGATTGTAATGCTTTGCGATGTTAAGGGTAGTTTGGGAATTGAATTGGGGTGAACTCTAAAGTTTAAATTCTTTGTTACAGTGGATACGAGACCTCTTATGAATCATACCCATAAGTAATGGGGTAGTAACAAGACTCGTACCCACAGACAACATAGCATTTTAATTGAGCATAGACACTGGTATGGGTACGACTAGCTCAAATGAGTTGTACTCTACCTATACGACTCGTACATTAAGTTGTAAGGACTTGAGTAGCTATTATATATTGGAGGATTATTTTTAGACTACTTACAACTATTGGTAATGAGTCATACCTGGTCGGTGCGACATGTTAGAAAGACTCATAAGAAGATGAAAGAATAATCACACATGCACTGTTTAGCATATGACTCGATCATATGAGTAGTACCCAATAGATATGACTATTACCTCCCAGTCGTACCTTTATGGAGTATTCATTCTGATAGTTATTTTCTAATTTTTGGTTTCTTTTCCTTATTAAAATACTAATGTATTGTTCCATTCAGGTACAATGCTTCCCAAAGGTATGTCTTCTTCCAAGCAAGCGGATAAGAAGGGAAACAAACGGCACCATCTTTAAGTTTGGAATAAACTGAGTCATCCAGTAGAAGCAATGATGTAATTGAGTTCCCAATGAATGGTCAGGACAATCCTAAAGGCAAAAGACCTACTCGAGTAAAGAATGTAGTAACTCCAGAGGACACACTTCCATGGGGACCAAGGAGAAAGAATCTGAGTACCTCCTGTCCACACTCACCCTTACCTTTTGAGGCAGAGAAAGATGTTGCATCCAGCTCTAAAGAAAATAGTTAAGAGATTACTAATGTTGCGAAAGAAGTTGTTGTGCCACAGATTGATGTGTAGCACCCTCTATTAGTCCTTACACCTTCTATGGTGCCCACTGTTGAATAGTGAGGGTACCCCGGTATTAAGGTTACCAATAATGATAGCCTTAGTAGACTCAGGAATGAAAAATTCAAAAGAAATTTGTACCTCGGGAGGCACTTGATTACTATTGGGATGGAAAAGTTGCACAGGTTTGAAAAGTAGTTTGAATATTTCAATTTTCAACGAATGACCAAAGATCCTGCTAGATACAGTCCTACACTAGTGGAGGAGTCTTATTCAGTGTACAAAAGAGAGCTATAGATACTGTATCCACAGGGCCAGTTATGGAAAGGTGGTGACCCTATTATGTCATTGGTTATTTAAGGAGTAAGGGTCAAAATTTCCCCACGTACTACTTCTAGATTTTTGTACGGACCAATAATTAACCTCTTGTAAATACATGTGAAATGGATTACTATATAGAGGAGATGAGAAAAATTACTTGGAAAAAGATGGGATTAGATGACAAGATAGGTTACTTCAGGTGGATTATTGGGCATATATTGCCAAACGATGAAAATGCAGAGTGGGTAGTTGGTCGTCCGAGCGTGACATCACATAAGATAGAGAAAAATATGGTCAACTTTGAGTTGAAGCCATGGTGAAAACTAGGTTGACGCAAGTTATGTCCTACAACTGGGGATAATGTGTTGAGTCTATTCAAGCAGCTTTGATAGTCAAATTCATAGCCGGCTATAAATTTGATATGGGAGTTTTTTTAACTCGGGCGATGAGGGACCAAGATATAGGTGGTGAGAATTCACTACTAGTGCACCCATTCATAGTTATGCAGATATGTTTGGATACGGGGTATAAGAGCTCTATGGTATTGATGAGATAATAGAGACCACAAATACGATGGATTTAGGGATAATCAGAGAGGATGTGAAACCACTGGCTAGGCAGGCCTGGCATGGACCAAATATGCTTATGGAGATGTATAGATAGAGTGGTAAGACTGTGAATACTGATGTTTTTGAGGTGGGTGGATAGACTAAGACACCACATACATCTGATGCAGTGGGTACATTTAGTGCCCCACCTATATTGCAGTCTGTACCACCTTATTAAGGAGGTATGGAATCTGTGCTTATTATGATTTCTCAAGCCATGTAGACCGAGGCAATGACATGATTAGGAACATTGGAGATGAAGGATTGAAACATTGAAGGAGGCGTAAAGTCCTGGGTTGATACTCAGTGTGTAAACTAAGATAGACAGGCATAGCTGAGACTAGATAAATTTGTGCTAAGGATGGCTCGATAGTTGAGTAGTGGCACAACCCCAAATATTACATAAATGAAAGTCAAAGTGGCTGAGATAAAGAGGATGGTGGATGAGTTTTACATAAGATAATTTATCTTAGAGCCCGTGGTCACGACTGCTGTTCCTGATAAGAGAAAGCATGTTAAGAAAGTCTTTAAAGAAAGATATAGGAGATAGCTTATAGAGCGGGCAGTACCGACATGTTAGGGTCTAGGAGATTACTGCTGGAGCACGTGGTTCGAGACCAATAGTTAGTGATATTGAGAGAGGTGGTGATGTAGACCCACTGATTGATAGACCTTTGAGTGCACTGGCCACTATTGTTGCCACTATTGCTGACTCAATCCCTTTAGTTGATGGGACTCTTGATGATGTTGATGTGACCCGAGTTGATGGAGCATGTGTTATTGATGTATGAGATGGCGCCTTGAGCACCCAGGTATGTCTTCGATCCCTTACAGTTCATTTTTACGTGCATTGAGTGTAGTGTATACACTTAAAGTTGGTAGTGGGGGTGTTCTAAATTTTGATGGGTTATACTTTCCATGTCTAAAGTCTATGGCCACAATCAAAAAAATTTGGAGATCTGGCATGTTTTGTGTTTCTGTTTTGTATTGTTTCTGTGTTTGTGTGCTGTAAATAGCTGAAATAGGATGAGAACTTATGCTTGTGGTAGTAGACCATTGTCTTGAATAATTATGCTTAAAATGGTTTAATTTAAAAAATTTGATGTTGAAAAGTTGATGCCCCTCATAAAATTTTGTGTAACTATGTGTTATGTGTATGTGTATGAGACTAATGTGAATGTGAAGATGAATTGCATGTCCATTTTCTTATTTTCATGCCTATTGCTGTGATTACAGATTTTGAGATAAATTATCATTGTTTTCATTATCAAGCATGATTATTATGATGTTTTGACATGAGATTGAAGCATGGGTTGTTACACCAAGATTGAATATTATTATTTCAAGAAAGATGATGCGTTAATCAACCTATTATTATATTATTTATAGATTTTTAGTAAAGCTTTAATATTTTGATCACCAGATAAGTTTTGGAATCCACTTTACAGATTTATTAAAGATTTTAGAAAGCAAAATACCTTCATTTACAGATTGATTCAAATAAATTCATAACTGACTTTATAATAAACCCTTATTCTAATTTTAAAGTTGAATTCCAACAAGATGAGCTTAGTAAATAAAAAGGGAGCAATATTTAGCACCGAGTTGGGTATGATTCCAATGTCTTATACCCTAAAACTACGTGCCACCATAGATTTGAGATTTAAGGGCCCATAGTAGGCTGAGATAGTGATCACTTAAGCTAAGGTTATACTCCCTGGCAAGAGTATGACACCTCTGCCCAATGTGAGGTTTCTTCTTTTAGGGGATGAGACATTGGACTCCTTGTAGCTCGCATGATTTATGTCGGTTAGAAGAACCTCCCTTGCAGAACAGTTTTTAAAAAAATTCCCTGCTAGTTAAAGTAACAGATTTATAGAAAAGCTTCTAGAAAACTAAGTGTAAAGGCACACATATTACTCAAACTATGCTTTACAGAAAGATAATAGTTACAGACTTTAGCCTTTAGGTTTCATATTTCAGAAGTGAGCTCTTTTTACACCTAGACAATAAGATTTACAAATAGAATACAAGTACAACTTTTAGAACTAAATGTTATGACTCACTGGATTTCTAAAGTATGATTGATTTATTATTCATGATCATAGTATTTTAGATATTCAAGCTTATGTGAGATATTTATATTTAGCATGAATTGTTTTATAAATTCTGATGATGAGATGATGTTTTACTTATGCATTTCACCCCCATATACTCAGTACAGCCTCAGAGTAATGATCCACATATATGTCTATGTGCTACATTGTCTTATAATATAGGTTCAGGTGATCAGTATCAACAGCGTGAGTAGTCTGAGCATCTCCATCTACATCCTATAGTTGGTGAGTCCTCATAGTTTCGGGACTTGTTCACTTAGATTTTGCAGCTTATCATATTACATAATTTAGCATTTCTTTCAGATAGTTTGAGTAAGCTGGGGGTTTGGCCTAGTGACTCTCTAGTAAAGTAGTATAGGCTTGTCAGACTACTAGTTTTGATTCATATTTTTCAGTATTAATGTTTCAGATCTAATTCTTAGATAACATAGATAGTTATACATTCTAGTATGACTTTTATATCTATATTTCCATCATTATGAGACTTAGGATTAGTAGTATGCAGACAGGGTTAGCTTAAGGCTACTAGTAGTCTTGAGCAATATGTGATGTCTCAGGACCAGGTTTTAGGGTATTACGAACTTGGAATCAGAACCTAAGGTTTCTAAAAGTCCTACGGAGTCAGACAAGTCACATTACATTGAGTCTTGGTCATGGGTGTGAAGTGTGCCACATTTATGAACAAGAGGCAACGGAACATCCTTAGAAAATCATCTCTTTCTTTCATGATCTATTATGCTTACAGTACCTCTATTTTTTTTAAATCATGCCCTTATGTGACAGTTAAGTATGCCTTCTCGTCAAGCTAATGCCCACAGAAATAGTAAACAGCCACCCCAGCCCGTAAATTCATTGAATGAAAATGTATCACATTCTGAGTTTAGGGCTGCCTTTCAGGCATTGGGCCAAGCTGTGACTGCTAATATTCAGGGCAACCATTATAATCAGGATACAGTCCCACTTCAGTAGAATGGAGATTTATCAACATCTAGAATTAGAGACTTTATGAGGATGAACCCGCCTGAGTTCTTTAGGTCGAAAGCAGGTGAAGACCCACAACTTTATCTAGATAAGGTAAAGAAAATCACCCATATTATGCACATTTCTTAAGAGGAAAGTGTAGAGTTAGTATCCTATAGGATGAAGTATGTAGCGTATGATTGGGTAGTTATATGGAGGAATAGTAGAGGTAAGAATGTAGTTCCTATTAGTTGGCAAGTATTTTAGGATGTTTTTCTAGATAGGTTCTTCCCACATGAGATAATGGAAGGTAATATAGAGGAGTTTGTGAATTTAAGGCAGGGCTTGATGACAGTGAAGGATACTGTCTTAAGTTCTATCAGTTATCTAAGTATGCTCCTGATACGATGGCTGATCCTAGGGCTAGTATAAGTAAGTTTGTTATTGGAGTATCTACATTAGTAGTTAAGGAATGTAGGACTACCATGCTTATTGGAGACATGGATCTTGCTAGATTGATGATGTACACTCAGCAGATTGAGGTGGAGAAGTTGGAGGAGAGAGATAGAAATAATACGAGTGCTAGGATAGAACAATTTGAGTATGGTCAGAATAGGTCTCAAGGAGGAAATCATTCATAATTGTAGAATCATTCACCTATGCCAGCACCATCTTCAGTTAGTGCTCTCGCTTCTAGAGGTAGACAGGAGAAGTAGGGTAAGTCCTCTATGTACTAATCTCAGAATAGTGTAAGTGGAAGACCTCATTATTCTCCTTGTGCTAAGTGTGGTTGGAATCATCCCAGTGAGTGCTTGACTGGATAGAAGGGCTATTTTTATTATGGAAAGTTGGGTCATGGAATTAGAGATTGTTCACATGCTAAGCAGAGAAATAGAGATGACCGTCCCCAGACTCAGACTACTAGTGCACCAGCTCTTTTAGGTCACCAAGTCCCTACTCAGGGCGCATCATCCAGAATGTTTACATTCTCTATATCACTGTCAATAGACGGAATCAAACTTGTATATAAGTCATCAATATCTTAAGAAATTACCTAACTCGAACCGATACATATATCTTTAATATCACAATCAATTATTGTACTTGAACTTGTATTTATATTATTAATTTGATAATTATTGGGTTTTACGATAATTACCATCAACTACAAATATCAAACCATCTTGAATATTAACTACCTAGTGTCATCAAGCCTCATAGTAAGCATTTCAAATGTATAACAAACATTTAAAGGTCTATAAAAACTAGTTCAAGTCTTTGACTAATGTAGGCCGAAGGGGCCCACTTCTAATCCCCTAAATCCATTATAAGGAAACTCTACCCAATATTAGGCTAAGGAATCTAAATCCATTTTTGGATTTTAAACAAGTCTTAATTATCCATCAGATAGAAATTCTATTAAGTAACTAAGCAGCTAACCCAACTATGCCCCAATTACATTTTTCGAATAGCCTAATCGATCCCACAAGCTATAGTTATGTCATATGCATTACTAATACCTCAATACCATAAAAAATTTAACATAATATAATATGAATATCAAGAAATAGATCAATTTATAAGGGATGAAAAAATAGCCTACCAGGACGCCAATGAAGGCTCAAAGAATATGCTAAATCACCAATGTTCCCTTCAGATAATCTTCAGTAAGGTGTCACGCAATAAAAATCACAATATACTTATCAAAAAGTGAACAATAATATCAATATTGCACTATTATTCTACTAGTCCAACAAAGTGAACAATAATATCCATATCATACTATTGTTATTCGGGTCCAAAAATATACAAAAATCCCATGTAGGGCCCATTTACTAAAATAACATTTCTTAAACCAATTCGCAGTTCCGCTATGCTTAGGGAACCTTTACCCTAAAATGGGTAAAATTTAAGCTATATTGATAGTAAAATCAAGTCACCAAGCTTTTGGGATTATTAAATGAGAATGAGAAATTCAACAATGAGAATTAAGGAATTTTACCTCTAATTTTAAGAAGAATTGCGTAATTGACCATTACCCAAGATCCAATATGAACCCACAATGATATTCCCAATAATTCCCAACTTTAAAGGCTTAAATATATAAGTGATGGATGAGAAATGGTGAAAAACATACTAAAGATGGGGGCGGGTATTTATAACCTTCCCAGGTACATGAGTATAGCATATGCAATTTTTCGATATAATACGCAATACTTTCCTACTGGTCACGCTATCGCTTACATGATACTCAGTAGTAGCTAATAACACTATTGTCTCACTGTTTAGGATATTAGTTACGCAATGGGGCTGTCACTTAGGCAATACTTTCTACTGGTGGGTTGATTGCTTAAGTAATCGAGGACTCACGAATGTGAGTAGACGCCAACCCCAAGAGATTCATTCGGAATCCCGTTTATGGAAACAAACTATGTTTCAATATAAAATTCTATTTTAAAGAATCAATGGCATAGTGGAAATTTACATCTGAGGTTATTTCGACGAAAAATGGGTCACACACCCAACTTAACATTATCTTAACTTCTGACCAATAGCTCAAAATAAGCCTAGGTTCCTCGAGAACCAAATAAGAGGTCGACCCAGAATAAAATTGGTATTCCAAAGCTGTTGGAATAGTCAGAATTAACATATGAGGTCATTTGACTGAATTTTTTTCTCGATAGCCAATTTGAACCAATGATGACCTGTAGGTTACCAAATTGCTCGGTAATATAACTGTCAATCCCAACAAGTTATTTATGACTAAGGATAGCTATAGGAATGATCTAATGGTTAAAATAAGAGAAAATTCAAAAAATTATTTGTTGAGTCATTAAAACTGTGATACTAATTTGTCGCGACCTAATCTTTGGTTCATGATATCACCTACTCAATCCCATTAGTAGGTAAGTCAAACCATTTCCAAAGCTATATGTAATGGGCTAACTTGGTAAATAATGGTCTAAAAGCCTGAATTTTACAATTAAAGACTTAAAAAACAATAATACAATTATAAAGGTCTAATAGATAGATAGGAAATCAACAACCATCCCAAGTCTCATTAATGTCGGTACAAGAGCTATAGTGAGTAAATTTTGAATACTTAATAGTCAAATGCAATCCATCTTGAACATGAAAGAATAAACATAGATAACTAGAAGGAAAAGGGTAATTCCAAATTCAAGAGCAAACCCAATCTCCTAAATCAACCCTGTATGAATGTAGGAATATAGACGACAACTAGTACTCAACTTTTCATCAAAAAGGTACATCAGTGTAGTACGAGTAGAAAAACCATAGGTCGTCAATAGGAATCATCCATGAACTACACCCCCACCTTAGTATCACTCTGATATGTAGAATGTGGATCATCAGACAATGAATAACCTACCAATACCAAAAGTGTAACCCATGAATCCCTAATGTAATACCCCATATTTTCATGCTGGAATTCTAACCATAATTTTTATGTGTCTAATCTCTAAACCAAGTGATTCTCACATGAATAGAAGTTGCATGATAATCATCCTAGTCTATGGAGTAGTTTAGAGGTGAAAAATGTTCATAGCAATGCCCTAGAATAAATTTGAGCTAAGATCAATTTATTCATCCAAAAGTTTGACATTCGATTCTACAAGGGTCTACTTCAAACGAGTATATCTATTAATATGCATGGAATTTTTCATCCCAAGACCTATTAAATTATATATAATTAAATTAGCTTTCCAAGATACCAATTTTGTAAAAATCCAATACTTGAGCAAAAAGTTATGGCCATTTTAGTGGCTGAGGTAGTAGCACCATGCGATAAGCGTGCAACACACGCTCTATCGCATGCTAATAATTTACACATTTTGTTTCCGCATTTTTAAGGATAAAAGTGGTATTTTCCAATCCCTATCCAGCTATAACACAGGATTAAACTCCCATAACACTAAAATAAGTTTACTTTCTCTCAAAATCCCTATGAAAATTCATTTGGGTTTCAACCTAAAAATCCAAATATCTCAAGATTCAACCGTAGGTTTTTGATAATTTTTCAAGATTTGAATTTCCCATTCCGAGGACTATGAGAAGCACTCAATAATCTCAAGAATAGCAATCCAAAGTTAAGAGTTCATCCAAAGCTTAAATTTCAAGGTATGTGTGGTTTGAACAAGAACACCCTTTCGTTCTTGTGCCCAAAACTTATTTTAGATTATAAATTACGGAATTTTTGATTATTTTTCAAGAAATTCTAGTTTGGGTTATACACATGGTTGTTAATTAAAAGCTTATAAGGTTCCCAATGATTTAGAAGTGTAATTGTATGACTAATTTCACATATTTATGCAAGTAATGTGATTTTTCAGATTTTTTCAAGTGAGTTTAAGCATTATATTGTGGTTCTTGATTTCTATATTTTCATACTGTTGAAGTATTTTCAAGAAGTATATTGAGTATGATGTTTTTCTATGATATTACATGAGTATGTTTATATTTTCATGCTTATTGCTGAAATTTTCAAATGTTGAGTTGATTCATCAATATTTACCTTATCAAGCATGAATCTTTTGGTGTTTTAATACGAGTTTGATATATGGGTCAGTAACCCCTATTTAAAGATTCTTATTTTGAGAATGAGTTATAGAGGACTTCTAAAGAATTCCAAGAAGTATGTTTATATTTTCATTATTATGAGATCTTTAAAGCTTTGATGATGAGTCTATCAAGATTTCAGAAAAGAGTTGTTTTTTGAACCCAAGTAAGAAAAGAAATCCACATTTTATTGATTTATGATAAAGGGGTAGCATATTTTGTCCCGATGTACATTATTGAATTGTTTATTATAGATTTTTTTTAAGTTCTGAGCTAAGTCTGGGAGTAGTATTTAGCACCAAGCGAGAAGTGTGGTACTTCTCTAGAACTACGTGCCCACGTAGGATGTGAGCCTAAGGCTGATATAGTGATCACTAATGAACTAAAAAGTTAAGGATCTATCTGATGGAAAGGATAGGACAGCTTTCCCCAACATGGGTAAGACGTTGGACTTCATGTAGCTCACACGGTTTATGTCGGTTAAGAGAAACTCCCAAAGTAGCCCCCCACTCTATCTAAGATAAAGGTATATATTTTTCAAAAGCTATGATTCCAAGATTTCTAAGGTTGTTAAGTGTCAAAATCTTTATGTTTTCAAAGAAGTTCTTAGTTTTCATGAGGTTAAAGTGTATGTTCAAAAAGATGTTGTTTTAAGACATTATCTATACCATAAGTTTGAGAACAAAGAAAGAATGCAGATTTAGAATGAAGTTAAATGAATCACGATATTTATACTAAATGTTTCATTATTCTTTATTTATGAGATTTATATTTCAGGTATCATTTAAGCTATGTGAGCCATTTATGTCAGTATACATAATACCCTGTATTTTCGTGCTAGAATTCTAACCGTCGTTTCTACGTGCCTAAGCTCTAATCCAAGTGATTCTCACATGAATATAAGTTTCATGATCATCATCCTAGTCTAACGAGTAGTTTAGAGGTGAAAAATATTTATAGCAATGCCCTAGAACAAATTTGAGCTAAGATCAATTGATTCCTCCAAAGTTTGACATTCGATTCTACAAGGGTCTACTTCAAATGTGTATATCTCTTAATATACATGGAATTTTTTTTTATCCCAAGACCTATTAAATTGTAGATAGTTGAATTATATTTCCAACGATACAAATTTCACAAAAATTTGATACCTGAACGAAAAGTTATGGCCATTTTAGTGGCTGAGGCAGTAGCACCATGCGATAAGAGTGCGACACATGCTCTATCGCACGCTAATAATTTTTAGGTTTTGTTTCCACATTTTTAAGGGTAAAAGTGGTATTTTACAACCCTTATCGAGCTATAATACGGGATTAAACTCCTATAACACCAAAATAAGTTTACTTTCTCTCAAAATTACCAAGAACATTCATTAGGGTTTCAACCTAAAAATCCAAATATCTCAAGATGCAACTGTTGGTTTTCTATAGTTTTTCAAGATTTGGATTCCCCATTCCGAGGACTATGAGAAGCACCCATTAATCTCAAGAATAGCAATCCGAAGTTAAGAGTTCATCCAAAACTTAAATTTCAAGGTATGTGGGGTTTGAACAAGAAAATCCTTTCATTCTTGTGCCTAAAACTTATTTTAGATTATAAATTACTGAATTTTTGATTTGTTTCCATGAAATCATAGTTAGAGTTTATACCCATGGTTGTTAATTACAAGCTTATAAGGTTCCCAAAGATTTAGAAGTGTAATTGTATGACTAATTTCACATATTTATGCAAATAATGTGATTTTTCAGATTTTTTCGAGTTTAAGCATTATCTTGTGATTCTTGATTTAAATATTTTGACATTGTTGAAGTATTTTCAAGAAGTATATTGAGTATGATGTATTGCTATGATATTACATGAGTATGTTTATATTTTCATGCTTATTGCTGAAATTTTCAGATTTTGAGTTGATTCATCAATATTTACAATATCAAGCATGAATCTTTTGGCGTTTTAATACGAGTTTAATAAATGGGTTACTAACCCTTGTTTAAAGATTGTTATTTTGAAAATGAGTTATTGAGGACTTCGAAAGTATTCCAAGAAGCATGTTTATATTTCCATTATTATGAGATCTTTAAAGCTTTGATGATGAGTCTATCATGATTTCAGGAAAGAGTTGTTTTTTGAACCCAAGTAAGAAAAGAAATCTATATTTCATTGATTTATTATAAAGGGGTAGCGTATTGGCTCCCGATGCAAATTGTTGAATTATTTATTGTGGATTTTATTTAAAGTTTTGAGCTAAGTTCGGGTGTAGTATTTAGAATCGAGCTGGAAGTGTAATACTTCTCTAGAACTACATGCCCCCATAGGATGTGAGCATGAGGTTGATATAGTGATCACTAATGAACTGAAAAGTTAAGGATCTATCCAATGGAGAGGATAGGATAGCTCTCCCCAAGGTGGGTAAGACTTTGGACTCCATGTAGCTCACATGATTTATGTCGGTTAAGAGAAACTCCCAAAGTAGTCCCCCACTCTATCTTAGATAAAGGTATATGTTTTTCGAAAGATATGATTCCAAGATTTCTAAGGTTTTCAAGTGTCAAAATCTTTAAGTTTTCAAAGAAGTTCGTAGTTTTCATGAGGTTAAAGTGTATGTTCGAAAAGATGTTGTTTTAAGACATCATCTATACCACAAGTTTGAGAACAAAGAAAGAATACAGATTTAGAATAAAGCGAAATGACTCACGGGATTTACACTAAATGTTTCATTATTCATGATTTATGAGATTTATATTTCAGGTATTATTCAAGCTATGTGAGTCATTTATGTCAGTATGCATAATTTTATAAACTGTGATGATATTGAGATATTATTTTATATATGCATTGCACCCCCATATACTCAGTACATCCTCAAAGTACTGATCCATATATACTTCTATGTGCTACATTGTATCAATATATAGGTGCAAGTTTTAGTATGCACATCAGACTCAGACAGTTGCAAATTTCAGCCAGCAGATGATATGTCCTCCTACTTTGGGGATTTAAGTTAGATGTCATTCTATATTTTCTTTCTTTATTGTCTTATATATTGATTAGTGATAGTTGGGGTCGCATCCTATCTATCTATTGTCAGTATTAGTAGAGGCTTCATAGACAGTCAGTAGAGTCATTGTATTTATCTCAGTTTCTTTATAAAAGCAGAGTTGTAATCATGTGAATTAACTTTTGTATTGATCAGATTCAGAAAATATGTATCTTCCGCTTACTTTGTTCAAATTTATCTATCTTATTCAGTTGCTTATGAGTTATGCTAGTAGAAGGGTTAGCTTGGGGTCACTTGTGACCCTAGGCACCGTGTGATGTCTCAGGACCCAATTTTAGGGCGTTACACCTGAGCACATAAGAAGAATTAAATCTCAATAGATCTTGGGCTGGTCCCTGGCCCACAACTTGTTGTGGAAGAAAAATCTCTGGCTCGAGAGTAGGAATAGAGTCTGGTAAGGCCCCTTTTCCTACCCCTTTGCTGGGGACATATCGCTAAGCAGTGGACTACCTCTAGGTTATCCATAAATAGTACCAGGATCCTTAGGCTCCATCTTGTGACCCTCTTCTTGTATAGCAGTAGCCTGTGTCCTAACACTATGCAAAACATTGAAACAAAAGGAATGCTTTAGAAACCAACTAATACTCTTAGCACAAAATAAGTAAAAGAAGTAAAGAACTCCTTACAATGTTCTGTATCCTCCTAAAGATATGAAATGGGAGACATCATTCCAATCTGTGGGACTTTACTGGACATGTGCACTTTTATCAATAATACTAGTAAAACCTGGGCCCTTGTCACAACCCGATTTTTAAGTCATGATCACACATACAATATCTTGTTAGAAGGTAAGCTGAATTATAGCTCATAGATACTTGAAATAGGCTAACTGGTGGGAAATGAACCACAACTGCAAAATATACAATATAACTTATAAATAAGTAAGGCAACCAAAAAGTCTAAAAGGTAGACACAACATAGAAAACTATCCCACGACCTAGTTGAATCAGTACATAGCAACTAAAAATACACAAGTTCTAAAGTAGGAAATACAATTTTTCTCAAAACAAAAGACTAAACATTGATAAATAGAAGGGAACAGGGGAAACCTTAACTCCAAAAGCTCACCTATCTCAGAAATCCAACACAATATGATTTTAGATTCAGTGGTGACAACTAGTACTTGGATCTGCACCAAAAAGGTACCAAAGTCTAGTATGATTACAAAAAGCATGGGTGCTCGATATGCATCATAGGCAGACAAAGCCAAATCATTATGTAAATTTTATAAGATGCTAAATACTGTAACTAATTCAAAATAAAGGGCAAATCTTGAAGTAACTCCTGTATTATTTTGCACAATTAAATACATAAACTAGAATAAAACATAATGATAAAGCAATTATAACTAAAAGATTCTCCCCCATAATCCAATAAATATGGAAAATAAAACAACCCAACACAAGCCCCCATTAGCTTGGAGGATAAAATCAAAGAAAAATATAACACATATAAATGAGCACAAAAAATTTTCCAACCTTTGTGCTATCACTTGGAACCAATCCATATTATGTAAAACTAAGAAGTACTCCCCTTACCAACCTATGTTTACATCCTCAATATTATAGTCAATAGCAGGACTCAAACTGGTATATATGTCATCAATATCCAAAGCAATTGCCTGACCCAAACCAATACATATATCTTATATATCAAAATTAATTACCGTACTTTAATTGGTATTCATATTATCACTATCATAACTATGGGTGTAATAGCCCGATCATTCCTTAAGCTTAAATCTATCTTTTTGAATGGATATGTATGACTTCCAAAGTGATTGATGTTTAAACTATATTTTATTTCTCTAATTACCACTTTTTTCATGTAGATCATTGGATAATATTTCCATCGATACCAATTTCATCAAAATTTGACATCGAAATAAGGAGTTATGGCCGTTTAACAAAATGATATTAGAACGCCCAGGTATGACGGTCGACCTGGTGGACCATCAGGTCCTTGGTAGACCGTCAAGTATCCTATCAAGATAAGGAAATAGCTCTCTTTTTGGGATGTCATGTGACGGTCAAAGTGGTGGTCCATCACAAAGTTGACGAGACCATCAAGGTTTCCGTCAGACCGAGATAGAATGTCTCATTTCTGTCCCTCAGGTGACGGATGACTTGGTGGACTATTACTTTTCTGACGGAACGTCAGGTTAGCCGTCAAGTCAAGTCAAAACATTCCAGTTTTGGTGTTCGAGTGATGAACGACCTGGTGGACCGCCAGCTAATCTGACGGACCGTCAGATCCACTGTCACTGGCCTCGATTAGCTAATTTCAGCATTTTTCAAAAGGGCATCTTGTTCATTTCCGCTTCTTGTGGCCTTATATATATCTATGTAGAGAAGAAAAGATCATTTTCTCTCCATTTCTCTCCAATTTTCTTTTAAGAATTTTTTAGAAACCTAGGGTTTCTTCCAAACCCAAAAATCAAATCATCTCTAAGAAATTCAAGAAATCTCCAATAAATTTCATCAAGTTGTTCAAGAACTAAGTCCATCAAGTCAAAGGAAACATGTTCTTAGACTAAAAGTGTGAGAAAGAAGTTTCAAGCAAGTTTCTATATCTTCATAATCAAAATCTAAGGTATATGGGGTTTGAACAAGAACACTCCTGTCATTCTTGTTCCTAAAGATTTACTTTCTATTATTGATTTACATGATTTTGCAAGTGGGTTTACACCCAAATTTTTGTTGAAGTGAGAACGACCATGCAAATGATCTCCGAATTGTCTTGTAAACCATTAGAGATCAACAGTTGTTTGCCAAATTTAACAAGTGTGAATTTTGGCTTTGGTCAGTTACTTTTTTGGGTCATATTATTTCTTCTGATGGTATTCGAGTTGATCCTCAAAAGGTAGAAGCTATGAAAAATTGGCCTAGACCTATTTCCCCATCTGATATTAGAAGTTTCTTGGGTATAGCGAGATACTACCGTCGTTTTGTTGAAGGTTTCTCTTCCATTACTGCTCCTTTGACCCGGTTGACCCAAAAGAAAGTTAAATTCCAGTGGTCAGATTCTTACGAGAAGAGTTTTCAAGAATTGAAAACTTAACTCACTTCAGCCCCTTTGATAACCCTGCCTAATGGTGTCAATGATTTTGTGGTATATTATGATGCTTCCAAAATTGGTTTAGGTTGTGTGTTGATGCAGAAGGGTAAGGTTATAGCTTATGCCTCCCAACAGTTGAAACCTCATGAGAAGAATTATCCAACCCATGACCTTGAGTTAGCTGAAGTGGTTTTTTCTTTGAAAATTTGGAGACACTACTTGTATGGTGTTCATGTTGATGTATTTACAGATCACAAGAGTTTATAGTATGTGTTCACTCAGAGAGAGTTGAATCTTTGGCAGAGACGATGGTTAGAATTACTGAAGGACTATAATTTAAGTGTCTTGTATCACCCGAGCAAGGTCAATGTAGTGGCTAATGCCCTTAGCAGATCGTCCATGGGTAGTGTAGCACATGTAGAGGAAGATAAGAAGGAGTTAGCTCGTGAAGTACACTATTTAGCTAGGTTGGGTGTTAGATTACTCGATTCAGCTGAGGGTAATGCTTGGGTCCAAAGTAGTTTCGAATCTTCCCTAGCTTCTGAAGTGAAGGAGAAGTAGGATACAGATTCTCATTTGGTCGAACTGAAAGAATCAGTTAAAGACCAAAAGGTAGAGGTTTTCTCCCAAAGGGGAGATGGTGTATTGAGATTTCAGAATAGATTCTATGTGCCTGATGTTGATGATCTGAGGTAGAGAATTATGGCTGAGGTGCATAGCGCGCGGTATTCTATTCATCTCGGTGCTACCAAAATGTACCACAATTTGCGGGAAATTTATTGGTGTAATGGTATGAAAAAAGATATAGCAAAGTTTGTAGAAAAGTGTGCAACTTGCTAGCAGGTAAAGATAGAGCACCAGAGACCCAGTGGTGTGATGCAAGAATTTAACATTCCTACTTGGAAGTGGGAAGTGGTGAACATGGATTTCGTGAGCGATTTACCTCTCTCTCATCATTATCATGATTCTATTTGGGTCATTATAGACAGGTTGATTAATTCAGCACATTTTCTGCCAGTACATACATCTTTCACCGCACAGGACTATGCTAAGCTGTATATTTGAGAGTTAGTCGGGTTGCATAGAGTTCCATTGTCTATCATCTCCGATAGAGGTACTCAATTTACTTCTCAGTTTTGGAGAGCCTTCCAGAAGGGTCTTGGCACCCAAGTTCATCTTAGCTCCACTTTTCATCCGCAGACAGACGGTCAGGCTGAGAGGACTATTCAGACTTTGGAGGACATATTGAGGGCTTGTGTTCTTGAGTTCATGGTCCATTGATTGAATTTGTTTACAATAATAGTTTTCATGCTAGTATTGGAATGGCTCCATGTCACGACCAGAACCAGGGCCTGGCCGTGACGAGCATTTCAAACCATGGAGGCCCAAAACACCCCTATTAATCATGCACCTAATTCATATTATCAAAGAAATGCGGAAGAAACAAAATAATTCGGAAACCTGGTGATAAATATGGAAAGAAACAATAACGGGGAAATAAGGTTCTCTCAACATCAATCAACCTCTAAACAACTGTATATGAAAATCTCTAACAAATGAATGAGTCAAGTAACTGTATATAAACTGGGACAAGGCCTCCAGTAGACCCCAAAACTGAATATAAGATGAAAGAACTACAGGACATAAGACCTTTCGAAACATAGAAGGCTCACCACTTTTCTCTGCAACTCTATCTGAATGATGTACTGATTCTCTTGACCCCTAGACTGGTCTGAACCTAAGAGGTTGGAGAAGGGAGGGGGTCAGCATAAAAGTACTGACACATAGAGATATCAAAACAAAACATAATATTTTTACAAAATATTGTTGAGAGCCATTACAAAGCAATTTCATATCAAATCATTTAAAAACACATGGGTGTAATGCAATAGTTTCTCAACAACAATGAAATGTAACTGAGCTAGGTGGAATACCCTACATAATTTACACCAGCTGTCAAACCTCGGTTGCCATCGAGATATGAGTATAAGTGAGGAAGAGTCACACAAGACCATAAAGCATAGTGTCTCGGCCCACTGGTAGTGCCCAAGATCACTTAGCCCGGGCTCCTACCTATAGTCCCAATTTGAGAATGACATAAAGTCAAGTACACAAGATCACTTAGCTATGTACCAAATTTCTGTGTCGGCAAATATGTTCTTCAGCAATGAGCCCTTACACTCAAACGCCTTCTTCGGGAATTCACCTTTCCAATGTAAAATCAATGCATTCAAATTTTATCTAATTCAATAATATATCATATTCTGTTGGGTATCGTCATACCCGACTTGCAAGTCCTCTATATTACTTCCACATATGCATAATCATGTAAAAACCAAGGTGCTTCATCATTTACAAGTGGTGAACAATATTTATTTCAAATTCCTGCTCTCTTTTGTTAGTCACAATATGATATGGGGTATCAAGACATTATCATGGGAATTTGAAAGCAATTTATCATTCACATTTATCAAACTTCCATGGAAAATCTCAAATAACATATGGATGGTTTCGACTATTGAAGTATATAGGCAAACAATTTCCATGACATAAAGTAAATGACTTAGAAATAATATTGAAAGCAGGTTATTAGCATTTGATTGAAAACCCCCATTTAAAAGCATGCATGTTCATAAAAACTACACCCATGAGATTTTAGGATAACCTCACGTACCTCGATTACAATGAATATCAGATGCTTCCAGAAGCCTACGTTGAGAGGATTCAAAATATGAAATTTGTTCCTAAAACCCCCGGTTGAATGTCGAGTTGCTTGGGTTTTTATTTTGAAACCCTAAGGATAATCTTTGAGCACTTTTAATGAATGAAGATGTATTTTGGGGTCCTTGGAACTGAATTTCGTGTTTTAGGGCTAAGTAAGGGTGGAAAAGGACCATTTTGCCCCAAAAACGGAGTGCTTAAGTCACTTGAATTCTTTACATAGGCGCCGCCCAACCCATTGCGTATGTTTACATAGGCGCCGCCTACTCTATCGCCTATGTTTACATAGGCGCCGCCTAGGCTATCGCCTATGTTTACACAAGTGCTGCCTAGGCTATTGCCTATGCTTTCCAGTAGCCATGGGTGATTGGTTAGGTGACACATATCACTTTAAAAGGCCACAACTTCTTGCTCGGGTGTTGAATTTTAGTAAAATTGGTATCGTTGGAAAGCTAACTCAAAGACCTATCATTTGACACATAGAAAGCATCCTAATTCAACATGTACAAGGACTTATGGTCTATGGAAGCTGACACACTTTAGAACGTCCACTAAAACTTAGCCGATTGAAATAGTTTCAACTCATCCTTGAGTTAAAAGACCCCTATGGTCTAAATTCAAGCTTGAATGGATTCACATGCTACACAAATAATTAATATGCCTTATTGGCATAGGATTTTATGGCTTCGGGATTTATCAACACATCGAAAACATGGTCTATATTGTAGCCCAAAATGTAGGGCGTTACATTATCCCCCCCTTAGGATCATTCATCCCCAAATGATGATGCGGGACATAGAAGGACACAATTTCAAGAATAATAAAGGACTAGGAAATATAATATAGGAATAGTACTTTTTGTCTTATCCTTCATCGAAGCAAATAAATTAGGATATCTAATTCTTATGTCATCTTCTGACTCCCAAGTTGCTTCTTCGACTTTCTAATTCCTCCACAATACCTTTACTGAGGCTATCTCTTTGCTCCTCAGCTTTTGAACTTGGTGCTCTAAAATTTCAATGGGATCTTCTTCATAAGACAAGTAGTCTGTCACTTTCTCCAATGCATTTTTTCAACATGGATACATGAAATACCGAATGAACGAAACCCAAACTTGCAGGCAATTCTAGCTCATAAGCAATTGTACCAAATTTTTTCAGAATCTGATATGTCCCTATGAAGCGAGAGATTAATTTACCCTTTTTTCCAAAATGCATGACTTTTTTCACAGGAGAAACCTTGAGAAACACCCAATCACCAACTTCAAACTCTAGTTCTCTTCACTGAACATCGGCATCGACTCTAAGAAGTCTTGAGTTGTTCTCTAATAATCTTCACTTCTCCATCGCCTGATAAACAAGATCAGGCCCATGCAACTGAGTCTCACCCACTTCATACCATCCTATCAGAGACCTACATCTCCTACCATACAAAGCCTCAAAAAGAGCCATCTTGATGTTGGCATGGTAACTATTATTGTAAGCAAATTCAACCAGTGGCAGGTGATCTACCCAAATACCTGTGAAATCAATATCGCATGCCCTCAACATATCTTCAAAGGTCTGAATGGTATGCTCAACTTTCCCATCCGTCTGAGAGTGGAAAGATGTGCTCAAATTCACTTGTGTACCTAAACCCTTCTAAAAAAATCTCCAGAACTGAGATGAAAACTGCGTACCTCTATCGGATATAATGGACACTGGTGCCCCATGCAATCGAACTATCTCCTCAATGTAAATCTTAGCATAAACCTCGCCCGAATAATTAGTCCTCACAGGCAAAAAATGGGATGACTTTGTCTATCGATCTATAATCACCCATATAGAATCATACTGGTTTCGGGATCTCGGAAGTCCTATAATGAAGTCCATGTTTATCATCTCCCACTTTCATAAAAGTAGGCATATCCCTTGGGGAGTACCACCTGGCCTCATGTGTTCTACCCTCACTTATTGACAGTTCAAACACTAGGACACAAAATCAGCTACATCGCATTTTATGTTATTCCACCAATACAAGGTTTTCAGATCACGGTACATCTGAGTAGAGCCTGGGTGAATGACATACCTCGAAGTGTGTGCCTCATTAAGGATTCTTTCCCATATCCCATCAACATTCGAAACGCACAACCTTCCCTAAAATCTCAGAATACCATCACCACCAATATTAAACGACATAACCTTTTGTTGGCCCACATCTTTCTTGATTTGTATGAAGATGGGATCTTCAACCTGCTTCTTCTTAACTTCAGCACAAAGGGATGACTTAGCTAAATCATGAACAATCACCCTTCCATCTTTGGAAGCTAAGAGTCGTACTCCCATATTTATAAGGAAGTGAATATCCTTCACCATCTCTTTCTTTACTTCTTTTACATGAGAAAGGCTGCCCATAGACAACCTGCTGAGGGCGTCGACTACAATATTTACCATGCCCAGATATTAATGTAAACTCATATAATAGTCTTTCAAAAGCTCCATCTAGTGTCTCTGCCTAAGGTTCAATTCTTTCTGTGAGAAAATATACTGCAAAATCTTATGGTCAGTATAAATATCCATATCCACTCCATAGAGATAGTGCCTCCAGATTCTAAGTGCAAACACCACAGCTTCTAACTCCAAGTCATGAGTGGGGTAATTGCACTCATGTACCTTTAACTGCATAGATGCATAAGCTATCACCTTGCCACGCTGCATCAATACACAACCAAGTCCTACACGGGACGCATCATAATAAACCACAAAATCATCTATACCCTTAGGAATGGTCAAAATAGGAGCAGTAGTTAGCTTGTCCTTCAAATTCTCAAAACTATTTTCACACAAGTCAGACCATACAAACTATATCTTTTTATGATTCAGTTTAGTAAGTGGAGCAGCTATGGAAGAAAAACTCTCTACGAACCTTCTATAATACCCCGCCAAACCCAAGAAGCTCCAAATATCAGTTGGAGTCATGGGTCTGGGCTATTTTCTCACTGCTTCAACTTTCTGGGTATCCACTCTTATCTCGTCATTGGATACAGTATGCCCCAGGAAGGCAATAGCATCTAACCAGAATTCACACTTAGAAAATTTGGCATACAGCTGATGATCCTTAAGGGTCTGAAGAATAATTCGGAGATGATTGGCGTGATCCTCTTTACTCTTAAAATAGATCAGAATATCATCAATAAATACAATGACGAACCAGTCAAGAAATTGATGGAACACTCTATTCATAAGATCCATGAAGGCTGCAGGGGCGTTAGTCAACTCGAAGGACATGACTAGAAATTTGTAGTGACTATATCGGGTTCGGAAGGCTATCTTAGGAATGTCTAAATCCTTAACTTTCAACTGATGATAACCCGAACAAAGATCTATTTTTGAAAAACACTTGGCACCCTGAAGCTGGTAAAAAAGGTCGTCAATCCTAGGAAGAGGATATTTATTTTTATTCGTGACCTTATTCAACTAGCGGTAGTCTATGAACATACGAAGGGACCCATCCTTCTTTTGCACGAAGAGCATGGGTGCACTCCATGGGGAAACACTAAGACGAATAAAACCTTTGTCTAGGTGGTCTACAAGCTGTTCTTTTAACTAATTTAGTTCTGCAGGAGCCATTCTATATGGCGGAATAGAAATAGGATGAGTGTCTGGCAACACATCAATGCCAAAATCTATCTCCCTATCAGAAGTCGTATGCAGTTGTGAGAAGAAGAGACCTTGAATTTGAAGTCGGTGATTTGGTGTATTTGAAAATCTCACCCATGAAAGGGGTGAAAAGATTTGGAAAGAAAGGGAAGTTGAGTCCTAGATATGTTGGCCCTTATAGTGTTTTGGATCGTGTTGGGAAAACAGCTTATGATGTTAAGTTACCTGCAGAATTATTAGCTGTCCATCCTATGTTTTATGTTTTTATGCTCAAGAAGAACATTAGAGACTCCGTTGTTGTTGATCTGTCAAAAAGTTATGATGTTCAGGATAGTCTTTCTTATGATGAATTTCTGGTCGAGATCCTACACTATCAAGTTCGTAGATTAAGAAATAAGGAAGTTCCCTTGGTTAAAGTTCTGTGCCGAAATCAATCAGTCCAGAGTGCTACGTAGGAA
Organism: Capsicum annuum; assembly: GCF_002878395.1. NCBI lineage: Eukaryota > Viridiplantae > Streptophyta > Magnoliopsida > Solanales > Solanaceae > Capsicum > Capsicum annuum. The sequence continues at coordinate 97,398,111 of NC_061118.1, forward strand.
GCAGAAGCAGATATGCGAGCCAGTTACCCTTATTTTTTCTCCACGAGTTCAAATCAAGCTGAAGGTACTATTTCCTTAATTCAGTTTCCATCTAATATAATGTATTCCGATTCTCTCTATGATTAATGCATTTGTTCAAGTACTCAAGAGTATCAGAGTAAAGTGAGCCCTTCTATGTTAGTAGTTACAGCTGTGCGTCCTCATTTTATCTTATTCTTGGACTATCTAGCAACATTCAAGGATGAATATTTCCAAGGAGGAGATATTATAATACCCTGATCATTCCTTAAGCCTAAATCTGTCTTTTGAATGGATATGTATGACTTCCAAAGTAATTGATATTTAAACCATGTTCTATTTCTCTAATTTCCACTTTTTTTCATGTAGATGATTGAATATGATTTCCATCGATACCAATTTCATCAAAATCTGACATCAGACGAAGGAGTTATGGCTGTTTTACTAAACGGTATCAGAACGCCCAGTTTTGACGGTCGACCTGGTGGATCGTGTGGTCCTTGGTAGACCGTCAAGTTTCCTGTCAAGAAAAGGCAGTAGCTCCATTTTTGGGATATCGTGTGACAGTCAAGGTGGTGGTCCGTCACAAAGTTGATGGACCGTCAAGGTCTCCGTCAGACCAAGAAAGAATGTCTTATTTCTAGCCCTCAGGTGACGGACGACTTGGTGGACCGTCACTTTTCTAATGGACCATCAGGTCAGCCGTCACGTTGAGTCAGAATGTTCAAGTTTTTGTGTTTGAGTGACGAACAACCTGGTGGACCGTCAGCTAATCTGACGGACCGTCAGATCGACCGTCACAGGCCCCGATCAGTAAATTTTAGCATTTTTCAAAAGGGCATCTTGGTCATTTCCGCTCCTTGGGGCCTTATATACATATATCTATGTAGAGAAGAAAAGATCATTTTCTCTCCATTTCTCTCCAATTTTCTTTCAAGAATTTTCTAGAAACCTAGGGTTTTTTCCAAACTCAAAAATCAAATCATCTCCAAGAAATTCAAGAAATCTGCCATAAATTTGTTCAAGTTGTTCAAGAACTAAGTCTCTCAAGTCAAAGGCAACATGGTCTTGGTCTAAAAGTGTGAGAAAGAAGTTTCAAGTAAGTTTCTATATCTTCAAAATCAAAATCTAAGGTATGTGGGGTTTGAACAAGAACACTCCTTTCATTCTTGTGCCTAAAGATTTACTTTCTATTATTGATTTACATGATTTTGCAAGTGGGTTTACACTCAAATTTCTTTAATTATGATTTATTATATTTGAGTTGAATAAGTTTGATATTAATGATTATTTCACCATCATGCTTCTTAAATTTAGTATTTTCTCCATGAGTTGTATATTGTCATTATATATATTGATGATTTCTAAGTGATTTATGATGTGTCAAGATTTGTGTTTTCTATGAGAGATTTGACTATTGAATACATATCTATATTTGAGATTGAAAGTCGAGAATGAGTCCTATGATGTTTCCTTGAAGCTTTTGATAATTGAAATGATTTGATAAGTAAAGGTACTTGATGTTGAGAAATATTGTTTTGATTTTTAGTCGAGTTAGGAATCCAAAGTCGTACATGATTTACCGATGAGATATACTGTTGTTTTGGTCATCATGATAGACCCATGAGTTGATATTGATTAAGGTGAATTTTCTAACGCGTTCTGAGTTGATTCTGGGAGGATTATTTAGCACCGAGCTGGTAATTTGGTATTTCCCTAAAACTACGTGCCACCGTAGGACTGATGTTTATAATTGTGGGACAAAGGCCGAGTATGAGATTGTGAAGATGAGATTGACGTTGCACTCCCTGGCAAGAGTACAACACCCCTACCAATGTGGGGTTCTATCTTTAGGAGGGTAAAATGTTGGACTCCATGTGGCTCACATGGTGTAGTCATGTCGGTTATAAGAAACTGCCACGTCCATAATTATTTAAGCCTCTTGATTTACTGAGTCACTCTAAGTCATGAGTTAAAGATTTTGAGTTGAGATAAATAATTTATGAGATTTATGAAGCATGTTTTACTACTGATGATTTATGAGAAAAATGTTTCAGATAATTCAAGCGAAGAGAATTATTATGGTCAGCATGCATGATTTTCTTATACATTTATGATATTATTCAAATGTTCCATCCACCCTCGGATACTCAGTACATTCCCAAGAATTGACTCCCATACTCTTTTGTATTGTATATTTCATCGTGATATAGGTTCAGGTGCTCAGTCTCAGCAGCGATAGTGATCTTCAAGTACCTTCTTCTGCATCTCTGCATTTGGTGAGTCCTCATGGTTCGAGGACCTGTACCTCTCATTTTGTCTTGTTAATAGATTGTTGTTTACTTTTAGTTCAGTAATAGTTTGTTCAGGATCTGTCCCAATGGCTCCTCAGTCCTATGTAGTAGAGGCTTTGTCAGACTAGTGTACCAACGTGTACAGAGATTCCAGTATTTTGTTTGTACAGGGCAGTATTATTTCATGTTTCAGTATGTTCATGACATAGTTATTCTTCTTTATCTTAGCATGATTTACGCTATAATGAGTTCTGAAAGTGATGAAAAGTTTATAGGGTTATCTTAAGGCCACATGTGGCCTTCAACACCATATGACGTCTTGGGATAGGTTCTTGGGGCGTTACAATGGGGTTCTATTATAATTAGCATCAACTAGCAATATCAAACCATTATGAATATTAAGTATCTAGTCACATCAAGCCTCATAATAAGCATTTAAAAATGCATAACAAATGTATAAAGGTCTATAAAAACTACTTCTAGTCTTGGCCTAATGAGGGATGATAATGCTCAACTCACACCTCAAATTAGTGTAAGGCGCTCGTCGTCAATATATTTACCCAACTTTGGAGTTGGGGTCGAATCTACAGGGAACAATGTGAGTGACGATTAAACTAGTTTGAAATTATAGCTACAAGTTAAATTCAAAGAAATGATACAAAAATATAAAATGAGGTTTTAGTATTAATGTTTGTAATCAATAGAAATGGGAAACCAGAGTTATGATCACCAAAGGTTTCGGGTATTGATAGATATAGGTAATGCTAGAGACCCTCGGAAGGAGTAGAACAACAGAATATCCCTTACTATGATACTATCTGACTTATCTCTCGACCTCACCAGACAATTTATTATCTAATTCTCTCAAACTTAGATAATTTATCTATATCTAAAAGGATGTTATCTCAGGTAGATTAATCCAGTTACGACATTAATGATTAAACAGAAGGTTGGTAGCTTCCGAGTCCCTATTGATAATTCCCGTTCTCTAGTCTATTTCTCTGTTAGAAGCAAATATAACTTAAGGCATAATCTAATGTTTGCAACCACTAGATTTTAGTTAAAACCAAAGAATTTCAAGATGTTCTACTACTCCTTGAATCTATTAAACGCCTAGCATCGTATCAAACCCTAATCCTTGGATCCCATAACCTTGACTAATGGAATTAGCCGCTCATGATTTGATGAAAGAAATCACAAGTTGAATTCATGATGATGATAATCAACAAGAAATTTCTTCAATTAAATCCCAAGTTAGAAACCGAAGAATAGTTGATAAGAAAGAAAATTAAGAATAATTGGCGAAAGAGAACAATGTACGTGTTTCTCTCTCCAAAGTTCTTGTTTTGAATATTAAAATCTTGATAATTTAAAAACCCTCAAAATTGCTATTTATACTAAAGCCTAATTAAGGTAATAAAATGACAAAATTACAGCTGGGCTCAGATTTAGGTGACGACATATTGGTGTTGATCGTTAGGTTTCAGACGATGTCTCAGATATGTCATCAAAAGTCGTACCTTCTTAACCTATTCTGCCTCACTCTAATGATGTCCTCCAACGGCTTACCATAGGAGTGACGGCATGTAGCCAATGTCATCATACCTTTAGCTTATTTCACTATGTTTTGTCCCACTTGACGGTATCTTCTGATGGCTTACCACACTTGTGACGACATATTAAGAATAACGTCACCATCATCCAACAAATCTTCTTCACTGTTCTTCCTAACGCCTTTTTCTGGCAGCTTACCACATCTTTGACGGCTTGCAAGAAATCCCGTCAGACTCATATCAGCTCACTTGTACCAGATTTTACTTATTTTGTTCATCTTTCCTATGTTTTCCTCCCATCCTTGACTTTCCTACAAAATCTAAAGAAATAACATCAAAAACACCAATAATTACTTAAGAACTTACAATTATTTCAAGTTAAAAGGTCTTAAATGTGCTACCAAAATCTAGCACATCAAAGGACGAAAGGACCTACTTCTAATTCACGAAATCCATTACAAGGCAACTCTACCCAATAATAGACTAAGGTATCTAAATCCACTTTTAGATTTTAATCAAGTACTAATTATTCATAGGATAGAAATTCTACCAATTAACTAAGTAACTAAGCCAACTATGCCCCTATTACAATTTTCAGATAGCCTAAACAATCCAACTATCCTTACTAATGTCATTTGTATCACTAATACGCCAAACCCATAAAAAATCTTACATTATATAATATGAATACTAAGAAATAGATCAATCAATAAGGGATAAAAAACTAGCCTACCAGGACACCGAAGATAGTTTGAAGAATATGCTAAATCATCGATTTTCCCTTCCAAGAATCTTCTTCAAGGTGCTACGCAATAAAAATCACTATATACTCACCAAAACAAAAACAATGATATCAATATTACTTTATTGTTCTTATGTTCCAACAACATAAACAATGATACTCGTATTGTATTACTGTTCTTAGGGTCGAAAAATATGCAAGAACCCTGTGTAGGGCCTATTTATGAAAGTTCCATTCCTGAAACCAACTAATCGTCCCTCAATGCTCAATGAATATTTACCCTAAAAATGGGTGAAATTCGAGCTATATTGCTATAAAAATCAAGTCACCAAACATTTAGGATTCATAAATGAAAATAAAAAAATCATCCATAAGAATGAAGGAATTTTACCACCAATTTGATGGAGAATTGCATAATTCATTTTTATCCCATCTCCAATAAGAACCCACAATGTTATTCCTAAGATTTTCCAACTTTTAGATCTTAAATATCATAGGGATGTATAAGAAATGGTGAAAATGGATTGAAGAGGTGTGGGGGGCGGTATTTATACCCCTCAAAGGTACACAGGTATCACATATGCAATTTGTCGATCTAATATGTTATAATTTTCCGCTGGCCACGCTGTCGCTTTCGTGATACTCAGATGTTGCATACGCGACTCTTCTGTCGCAATTGAGGATATTGCTTACGCGATAATAATGTCACTTAGGAGACACTTTCTGCTTGTCAGTTAATCACTCAAGAGATTAAGGACTTACGAATTCAAGTGCGCCAACTCTAACTAAGACATTGAAATTTCCAAGTCTTCGCAAACCCTACGAGGTTTACTTGGTATCCTGTTAATGGAAACAAAGTATATAACCATATAAAATTTAATGTTTCAGACTCAATGACATAGTTGAAATTTCCATCTAAGGTTATTTCGATGAAAAATGGGTCCCACCCCTAACTTACCATTTTCTTAACCTCCGACCAATAGCTCAAAATAAGATTGGGTGCCTCGAGACCCAAATCAAAGGTCGACCAAGAATAAAATGATAATTCTAAAGTTGTTGGAATAGTCATAATTGGCATACTAGGTCATAAATGACTTGGGGAAGCTATAGGAATGCTCTAACGGTGAAAATAAGTGAATGTTAAAAAAAGACATATAGGTGTCATTATAGCTTCGAAACTAATTTTTCATGACCTGATCTTTGGTTCATGATATCACCTACTCAATCCCATTATTAGGTAATTCAAACCATAGCCAAAGCTAGATGTAATGGGCTAACTTGGTGATAATGGCCTAAAAGGCTGAATTTTATAATTAAAGTCTTAAAAATCAATAATACAATCATAAAGGTCTAATAGATAGATAGGATATCAAGAACCATCCCAAGACTCAGTAATGTCGGTATAATAGTTACTATGAATAAACTCTGAATACTTAATTGTCAAATAAAATCCATCTTGAAGATGAAAGATTAGACTTAGACAAGTGGAAGGAAAAGGTTAATTCCTACCTCAAGAGCTAACCCAACCTATAAAATGAACCCTGCATGATAGTAGGATCAACGACAAAAACTAGTAATTGGATCTACACCAAAAAGGTATAGAAGGGTAGTATGAGTACAAAAACCATGGGTTGTCAATGGGAATCTCCTTTTGACTATGCCCCACCACAGTACCAATTAGATATGTAGAATGTGCACCATCAGAAAGTCCATCACCAACCAATACCAAAAGTTGAATCTATGAATCCCTAAACACTGAAGAAATAAATCTTGATGGAGCTTTAGCTGGTCCCTGTCCCATAACTTGTTATGGCAGAAAAATCTTTGGCTCTAGAGCAGTAATAGAGTCTGGAAAGGACCCCTATCCTGTACATTTACTGGGGACACATCTTTAAGTAATCCAATACCTCTAGGTTATCTATAAATAGCTACATGATTTTTAGGCTTGATCTTGTGACCCTCTTCTCATATAGAAGTAGCATGTGTCCAAAAACTATGTAAAAGACTGAAACAAAAGGAATGCTTTAGAAACAAACTCATACTCTTAGCATAAAATAGGTAAAAAAAAAAGCAAAGAACTCTTAACGATGTCCTATAAACTCTTAAATATATAAAATTGGAGTAATCATTCTGATTTGTGGAACTCTACTTTATATGTGCATTTTGATCAACAATACTAGTCAAACCTGGGCTCTTGCCATGACCCATTTTCTGAGACATGATCGCACCTACTTTATATCACTAGTTGGTAAGCCGAACAATAGTGCAGAGCTAATTGCAATAAGCTAACTAGTAGGAAATTACCCAAAAGGGAAAAATAGATAATTTAACTTATTTATAAGTAAGGCAACAGAAAGGTAACCATAACCTAGAAAACCATCCCATGACCTGGTAGAATTATTACAGAGCAACTAAAAATACACAAAAACTTCTAAAATAAAAAATACAATCATTCTCCATACAAAAGACTAAACATAAAAAAATAGAAAGGAACAAGGTCAACCTTGTCTCTAAGAGCTCAGCCATCTCTGAAGTCTAACATAATATGATTTTTGTTTCAACGGTGACAACTAGTTCTCGGATATGCACCAAAAAGTTACCAAAGTATAGTATTATTACATAAACCATGGGTGCTCCGTATACATCATCGATCAACTGAGATAAATTATTATAAAAATCTGATAAGATACCAGATACTATAACTAAGTCAAAATAAAGGGGCAAACATGGAAGTAACTCCAGTATTGCTTTGCTTAATTAAATACATTACTAGAATAAAACATAATGATAAAATGATTTTAACTACAAGATTGGCCCGCATTAGGCAATAAATTTGGAAAATAAAACAACACAATGCAAGCACCCATAAGCTAAAAGATACAAACAAAGAAAAATATTACACATATTGTAATACCCCACACTTTGCTTAGCTTAAATTTATTCCTAGAGTGTTAAGAAATAGCTTCTAAAATGAAGAATATTTATTTACTATGTAATTTTCCAGAATTATACCTCCCATTGTGTGGAAATTGAATAAGCTTTCCATAGATACCAAATTTGTCCAATTCCGACACTCTGTGAAGAAGTTTTGACATTTTTAAGTTGACAGTGTGCCAGCTAGGCACTCGATGCATCACAGAGAAGGGTAAAATAATGATTGTCAAATTCCAGTGGCCCTCTGTAATAGCCACTCATTGCAGAGAAGCCCAAATTCCTAATTGTCCCATTCCAGTAGACCGACGTTATATTAGGGCATCACAAAGAGGGCCAATTTCCTAATTATTGATTTCCAATAGCCCGATGCGAAATTGGCGAGTCACTCCAGTGACCAAAAATGGAATTTTAAAGGGGCACCGTGATGGTGGTGTGTCACAGAGAGTATCCAGTTCCCGCTCATCCATTTTACAGTAAGCAACCATAATAGTGGTGCGTCACAGTGTCTAGACAATGGGGGTGGGTATTTATACCATTCCCAGGTAAACGGGTATCGAATATACAATCTGTCTATCTCATATGAAGTACTTTCCCGTTGGTCACACTATCGCTTACATGATACTCAGCAGTCGCTAATGTGACTCTTGTATCCCTATTGAGGATATCATTTATGCTTTTAGATTGTCACTTTGGCGACACTTTCTGCTAGTCAGTCGATTACTTAAGCAATTGAGAACTCACAAATGCGAGTACACCAGCACCAGCAGGGACATGGAAATTTCCAAGTCTTCATCACCCCCTCATGATTCATTCGAAATCCAGTATATGGAAACAAACTATGTCACCTTATAAAAACTATGTTTTGAACTCAATGGCACAGCTGAAATTTCTATCTAAGGAAGTTGTACCACAGCTAAATCTTGATGTAATGGGCTAACTTTGTGTATAAAGGCCTAAAAGTCTAAATTTTACAATTAAAGACTTAAAAAGCAATAATAAAGTCATAAAGGTCTAATAGATAGATAGGAAATCAACAACCATACAAAAACTAAGTAATATTGGTAAAAGAGCTACTATGAATGAGCTTTGAATACTTAATAGTCAATTATAATCCATATTAAAGATGAAATACTAGACTTATATAAGTGGAAGAAAAAGGGTAATTTCGACTTCAAGAGCTAACCAAATATCAAAAATCAACCCTGCATGAATGTAAGATTAGTGATGACAACTAGTAAGTAGCTCTACAAAAAAAAGGTACAGAATTATTCTAGGAGTACAAAAAAAATATGTTGTTTATGGGCATCATCTGCCTACTAATCTAAATCATAATATAAATATGATAAGATACAAGGTAGAATAGGCTAAGTCATAATGAAAGGGGAAAACCGTTAAATACACTCCAACAGGACTTAATATAAATAAGAAAATATATACAAGAAAATAACAAAATGATTATACAATTATAACTACAAGATTTGACCCCATAAGCCATTATGTGTGAAAAATCAAATAACCCAGTGGAAGCCCACATAAACCTGAAGGGTATAATCAAGAAAACAAATCAATCGAATAGTCGTAACTCATAAAATTAGCATGCCTTAACCAAGAATTCATTCAAACAGTATCACCTCATTCATAATTCCCATTGCTGAACTTGAATCAAAACTAAATAGTATTGTCATCAGTATCATAATTTGTCAAACTGAATCCAAAACATATATTATCAAGATCATTATCAATTGTCACACTCAAACCAAAACATACATTTAAAAACCATATAAATGAACCATATAGACAAGTTGCATTAAATAACTAAACCAACAGACTATACCAATACAACATCTAATAAGTAATTCCAATAACCATGCTCATAGGCAATGCCAATATTCGTATTCATAGGTTATTTCAATAATTGTATCCATCAGCAACTAATAATACCGATAAGTCATTAATCAATCTATAAGCCATATCGTATCTATGATCCATATTATATCTTTGAGATATTAATTATATGGATAAGCCATATCCTACCCATAAGACATATCATATTTAGGAGATGTTAATTATTAATCAAAATAATATTTGTAACGTTTAGCATGTCGATAGGCAAAATTATTAATTATGTATGGAATTAATATCAATAATCATAGGTATATAAGTCCTATCATCATTCATATATCTAAAAATCAAATCATTAGTTATGCCCGAAAGCCATCTCAATAATAACATATATAAAAGCCATATCATTAATCGATACCCAAAATTAGCATTAACATTTCAATATAAAACTAACAAACGTTAATAAATATATCTAAACCAGTCAAGTGTAGAACCAACTACTAATAAGAGTATATCATAAGTAAATAAGTTTACAACCCTTCATGGGTTTTGGACTTTCTGGACATCATATGACTTACTATACTAATCATATGGTGAGGTTACAAGTAAGGTGATACAGTCGTATATTTTCCAATGTTGTATAATATTGGGTGGTTGAATTTTAGGAATAAGTACGAGTTGGGTGGGTACGAGTAGTATGGTGGGTGACGGGTCATAGGGTTGGGTTTTCCTTCAGTTAATCTAAAGCTTAGTAACTTAACTTGGATCTGAGTTTGAGTGGCTCACCATGAGTCATGAAATAAGGTATGAATGGTATAGTCCAACACATATGTTTTACAGTGTCTACCCCTCTTCATTCTACCTAAGGTACGGGTTAAGGGTACTTTTCTATGCTTGGGTACGATTAGGTCTTAGTGGTCATATGTTGGTCAATGTTGGGAGTCCAAAATATACCTAGGGTATGAGTGGTAGGTACCATTTGTATGATAGGGTACATGTGGTATGGTGGAGTCGTACCTTCCCGCGGGGATTTTATACAGTTTAAGTTTGGGGTAAGTTGGACATTTTACCTCTTAACCTTTTAAGGCTCCATGACTTATATCATTCATGGGACATCATTTACCCTAATCTTCTAATCTTAAAGACTAAGAAAATCTCTCAAATTCTCTCAATGCATTTGGGGTTAAGAAAGGCTAGGGTTTCATAAATAGGATCAATTTGGGTATTACAAGGGTGATTTCTCTTTGTCATCTTCATAATCTAAGGCATATAATTCCTCACTAATTTTTAGTTCAAACTAAAAGTTTATTTAATGAATTGTTTTTATGGCCTAAATGTTGTATGATTTAGGGTTTTCAAATATAAATTGTGGGTTTTAGTTAAAATGGTTGGTTATGGTTTTCCCATGTCTTTTACATATGATTTTCATATTATTAAGGTGGTTTGAACATTTTGTTCATGGTAATGGTTAATTTGTACTTGGTTTTAGCTTTGGAAATAGTATGAACCCAACATGTTTGATAAAATGCCTATGAGAATATTTTGGGTTAAATTGTTGGACTTTTATTGAACTATTGCATTCTATAACTTGATAATGGAACCCTAAATAGTATACATGGTTTAAATTGTTTGGAATGGTTAAGTTGTATGATTTTTGTTGTTAGGTTGGTCTAATTGAAAGCCTTGAGGTGTACAAGGGAATCCCTGAGGCTAACTTGATAATGATCACTTGTGGGGTACATAGGATTCCCTCAAGTCTGCTTAATAATGTAATTTATGGGTACATAGGAACCCTTTATTCTTAAAAAGGCTTGCTAAAGACATTTCTTGCAAGCTATAGTCCTATGATGATACCACTACTAATAGCCTTAGTTAATAATAAATGGAATAGTAGTTTTATTGCATGGTAATGGTTTTAATTGGGCAATAATTGTGGAGAGTGATAGCTAATTATGAAGGTATGAGTCCAATGGACGGGCACTGGAAACTCTTGTTTGCCAACATGAGAATTGGTTATGGTGACCAAATATAAAACTTATGGGGTACACAGGAATCCCTTAATTATATTTGTACATATGTATCATGGAGACCAAAGGGTACTCGGGAATCCCCTACTCCTATGGTACCTTCAGTTCGTGCGGCTACACGCATCGAGGCTTGTTCATGGGGTTATAGTGGACCCATATATTTTGTGGGTGGTTCTAGGATAGTTAAGCTACCCATACCCAGTTTAATGGTTTTAATTGAATGCTAAACCCGATTCCCTTTCCTAGCATGGTTATGTATATATATGTATGATTGTGAATGTTTATGGTTTGTTTACCTGATTTTAAAGGTTGTTATTATTTTTTCCTTATCCTAAGTACTGCTAGAATTCACTGATTAACCTATCTTTGGGTGGCTGTATTCCACACGATGTAGGAACTGACCATTCTACTCCTCCTTCTTAGTGATCGGATTTGGGATCAACTCGATTTACTTGAAGCTATGAGCTTCCATATTTTGTAAGGTTCTATTTTATGTCATGGATGTTTTTACACACTTGGTTAATTTCATAGACATTGGATTTTTATATGGTTGGTGGCAGTCCAGATAGGATATTTTTTTACTTCTTAATAAAGGCTTTGTTGAACTACTATAGGATAGAATAGGTTTCGGTATTGGTGTCACCCTTATTATTGACATTGATAATGGGGTTGATACTTTTGGATTGTATTTATTATTGTTCAATATTTTTATGTTATGGACTCATATTTGGTTATCATTTTGGATTTTTTATTGTTACTGGTTGGGTATTGGATGGTTAGACTTTCTTGGGTTGGTCATGGTTATAGACCTATGCTAGAGTCCGAAATTGTACATATGTTAATATTCATTTATTTATTGTAAATCATAAATGCTATGGTATCATAAATTGTACATAATGCTATCTTGTTATACATTTAGAATTCATCTGTCTAAAGGTAATCATTTGGTGGTTGGGTTGGGTAAAGGGTGGTCCCCAATTCTGGCTAGACTTTGGATGCCCATTATGACAAAGCCCTAGGTCGGGTCGTGGAAAGGCTATCACAAGTGTTTTTCTAAGGTGGGTCGGAGGCGTCCACTTCTAATACCCAAAATCAATTTTAGAAAACATCTACCCTGGACAAGGATATGGTATCTAAGTTCATTTACATATATCAAGTAATCCATAAATTTCCCAAATATAGTAATAGTTCCCAATCATGAACAACTAAGTCTATCCTATCTGGAATAGTAGCAACTAAGGTAATTTCCCCTAACCGAATCAATTAAGGAAAAGTATACCTTAAATATGAATGACTAAGACAATTTCTTCAAGCTTGAATAATTAAGGCATTTCTATATTAAACATGAATCGTGAAGCCCGATTCACCTAAGACATGAATAACTATGCTAATTACTCTATGTTAATTATTTCAAGATAAGCCTAAAGGGTCAAACTAAACATGATGTTCTCATTCATATATCCAATACATAAATCCCACTGTATATCTAGCATTATATTATAATCATACTAAGAGATAGGTCAATCTATGAAGAAGGTAAACCTAACCTACTTGATGCAGAAGAAAAGCTCGAAGAATCTGCTAAATCACTTATTTCCCCTTCTAAGAAGCGTTCGCAAAGTGCCACGCTGCCAAAATCACAATACTCATAAAAATAAGAACAATGATACCCATATTATACTATTATTCTTATGGTCCAAAATTACTTAAAAGTCTCATGTGGATCCTGTTTACGGAATCACATTTTCAAAATCAGTACAACGTCCCATTAGGCTCAAGAGTCATTTACCCTCGAATATGGGTGGATTTTAATCGATAGTGGTGGTAAAAGTAAGTTACAAAGATTCTAGGGGTTTTAGCAAAGAATAAAATATTCAACCATTAAAATAGGAGGATCTTATTACAAATTTAATAGGAAATCACATAAAATAGTTGTACTAAAAATCCATGATCACCCATAATTATTTCTCCCATGAATTCCCACTTCTTAAGGTTTAAGATTCTAGAGAATGGATGAAAATGCTAAGGCTAACTCAGTATTTATGAATTTCCCAGGAACACGGGTGTCGCTAAAGTAGAACATAGGCTACTTTAGTGCTAGCACTAAAGCACCCAGGTACAACTAAAGTGGTACCTATAGGATGGGAAACTCTACTAGACCACCCAAACAACCGTTAAAGCGCCCAAACAGATGTCAGGAACAAGCTGGTGACTTGGAATTTTTTTGGGTGTCTATCAACACCTCAGGATTCATCCAAAATCCACATACACAAACAAACTATTCTACCCTATAATATTCGATGTTCCAGACTCAATAATGGCAGTTAAAGTTTCTATCCAAGGTCATTTTGATGAAAATTGAGACCCAAACATAATTGCCATTTTTCTTAACTTTTGGCAAATAGCCTGAAATTCCTTTGGGTGACTCAGGACTAAGACCAAGGGTCTACCCAACCTAAAATTAAAGTTCTAGAGCTGTTGGAATAGTTTGAATTGGAAAGCGAGTTTGTTCAACTAAATTTTTCTAATGATAGCTAAATTGAACCAACAAAGGCTTCAAAATAGGGAACTGGCTCTAAAATACCATATGAACTACCTAGTAACCCAACTGTCCATTCCAGCAAGTCATCAATGACATAGGGCAGCTATAGGAAAGCTCTAAATGGAGAAATTTTGTGGAAATATAAAAAATAACCTTGAGGATCATTACAATATTCCTTGACATGGACACAACACAATATTAAGGCAATTTCATGATTAGTTCCCAAACCCATAATAAATTTTTACACCAATATTAACTACAAAACCCAGTCTGATGAAAGATAGGCCATTACTTACCTCAAATGCAAAAATCAATGCAAAGAAGACTTCAAAATTGAGCTTTCATCTCACAAATGAACCCAACATTAACTAAAACACAAAAATATATAATCTGTGCATTACAAAGAAGCTAACGATACCTATATTTCTAACTTTCTAGTAGGATTCAAAATGGATCCCAAAAATAAAACTAGAATTTTTTTCAAAAAATATATTTATCATGAATAAAGAAACCCATAGATGAAACCCTAAGTGAAACCATGTTGAAATTCAGGCTTATATCTAGAAAATACTAATTTAGGCCTTCGAACGAAAATCCCCAAATCACACTTTCACATTCAAGTTTTAATGAGATTTAAATAATAATAATCAAAGAAATATAATTGAAATAGGGATTTGGAGCTTATCCAAGATTTATAATGGAAAAAATCACCAAAAAACTCAAAATTCCAAGCCCTGTGTCTCAAACATACAAAAAGAAATTAAGAAAAAAAATAAATATATATGTTCCATGTGACACTAAAGTGGTCAAATGGTTGATTTAATGGTCACCTCTACATCAAGTACTGCTTTAGTGATGCCCTCAATTGTATGCCAGTCCTCTAAAGAAGACAAGGGTCACTTTAGTGTGTACTGCTAAAGTGAATAGGGCACTACAAATGTGCCCTTTTCCATCTAGGTATGGCCCCTAAAGAGGACATGTGGCGCTTTAGTTACTATTGCTAAATCAGCCAAAATGGTACTTTACCAGATACACGCTCTGGACTCAATGGCAATATAAAATTTTATAATAAAATGTTGTTTTCACAAATTTGACCCCCAAAATCCAATTTCAAAACTTTTCATAATGAGGGTTGAAATGAAATATATAAGACATAAAACTACACCAGTCATGTACAAATGTAAAATCGACATTCCAAATCTTCTAGCATAGTCCATTTTTCCATCCATTACACATAAATTTTGATTGAATTTAACTATAACAACTTTATTACAACCAATAACCGCAATCTCACATAAATCACAATGAAATATATTGGTGTAACACCCCATACTTTTACCTAGCTTAAATTCGTCCAAAAAATATCAAAGACTTGCTTTAAAGATGAATACACTTTTATACATGTGGAATTTTCTAAATTTTGACTTTTTATTCGATGGAAAATTAAATAAGCTTTCCATCAATACCAAATTTACCCAAATCCGACACTTGAGCGAGGAGTTAGAGATATTTTAGTAAGATAGTGTACCACCTGGTACTCTAGCGCATCGCCGAGGCAGTCCAAATGGAATTTGTCATTTTCCAGGGCCTCTAGCATTTTTCCCAATAGTAACTTTTCAATGTGATTCCACGATCATGGAACATCGCGCCAAAGGGAAAATTTGCAACCAGTGAGGCACTGCGGTGGTGCCGTGTTGCGCCATTAGCCCAGTTCCCAGTTGTCCACTTTCCAGTGGTACAACGTGATCATGATGCATCGCGCCAGGTGCCTAGTTCCGAAAATTTTCACAAAAAATTAAAAGGACTACCAGGGTTAAAAAAGTCCTTTCCCATGATTTTATTATGCCCAGATACAGGATTTAATCCTTAAAAAATGTCCTTTGCTACTCATTATTCAATTCATCCACAAATTAAAAAGCATTCTCTCTAAAAGAGGCAAAAATCCTAGTTCAAGAAATCAAGAACAAGTCTAAGGATTTCTTCCAAGAACCTTCATGAAAGAATCTTCCAAAGTATGTTAGATGTTCATCCATGGATCCTTACCTTCCATGGAGCCCAAGAATCACTTTTCAAAATACAAGATTTATGATTTATGATTTCCATGTTAGAATTAGATTGAATTCATGTTCATGATGTTGTTAGATTTTTAATTCATGAATTAGATTACAAGTTCCAAGAATTGATTCTAGTATGTGTTGAATTACATGGTATTCATGATAAACCCTTCAATTTGCATGTTGATTGTTGTAACTATATTAACCCTAAGTGTTTATGATTTAATAAATCAAGAATGCTTCTTATGTGTTTGATAAATTGTCTATATGTTTGATAAACTGTAACTACTGAACATACTAAATATACAATACCACACATATAGGTACATATTTTGTATCGGAGATTATACTAAAAACTGAGAACAAAATTTTGATGGTTGAGTAACTGATAACTTATAGCCATGGTTCTATAGAACTGACTGGGTTCTTTACTCAATACAGAGACTGAAAAAATGTAACTGTGGGAGTGTTCATCTAACGACATACCTCGATATATTCTAATTTGACGTCCAACCTATGAACGTTGTTGGAAGGGGTTATCACCTTGCCACAGGATAATAACAATGTTGTGTCAACCCTAATCCAACAAGAAGACTCATGAAATATTTATATATATACATATATATATATATATGATTGCATTAACCATAGTCTAGCAGGAGAAGACTTACCCTGCGCTGGCTACGTAGTTCTGGAACACAGGGATTGCTACTAAGGTTCAAACCCTAACTGGTAGGCATGACCCCATCCTTGGGTTCGCTCAGTGCTGAATCCTAATCACAACTGAAAGACACTTATCACTAGACTATACTAAGCTTGGCTAAACTTACCCTGATCTAGTTGACTGACTGAATTGGACTGAGTTCACTGAGTTTTGTTAACTGACTGAGTACTATGGTTCTTGACCTTTATTTAGATTATTCTATAACTAGTAAAACTAAGTAAACAACTAGATTTAGGGTAATAAATACCCCCAGGACCTGATAGCATCAATAATAAGACAATGCAAATCTTAAAAGCATAGCAATTGTCAATTGTTCACAATTCATTCACAGAGACATTTTGTCAAACACTTGGAGGTCATGAACTTGTACATGAATAAGAATACATCATAACATGTCATAATTACACTATTCAATTAACATGGACTTTCTATCAAACACTTGGCGAGCATAATTAATGCACATAATAATGAACCACGTAAGCATCATGAGTACAACTTAAACATGAAAAGCTCAATGGTTTTAACATAGGAATTACATCAAACAACATACATGCTATCTTATATTGATGAAACTTATAATTGAATCTTGAATTGAAACCTATACAACAACACAAACATTAATACAACCCGATTTATGTTTGTAAGTCATGAATCTGAAAACTTGTATTTTTAAAAAGGGTTCTTGAACTCCAAGGGTGGAAGGAGACCCAAGGATGAACACCTAATATACCTTGATTATTGATTTTATGAGACTCATTGTAAATTCTTGGGACTTGGACTTGAACTTGATGAAACTAAGGCTTTGTTCTTGAGAGTATCTGTGAGATAATGAGTGAATTTTACCCTTTAGGAGGTTTATTTTTGTGTTATAGCTTAGTATTATAAGGGCAAAATGACCCAATTATCCCCACAAATCTATAACTTAATACACAAAATATGCCAGTGATGCGATAGGCGACATGGCGCATTGATGGGATTGACATGATCACCGATGCGTTTCATAGATGGTGCTAACGTTATAGCTAATGCGATGCATCGAGATTGTGCTGGCTTGCTATTAAGTTTATCAAAACATGACTCAAATGATGTTTGAAAATTCCAAAAGTAACCCGAGATGACCTATATATAACATGGATCATGAATCAATTTTAAAATCGACATTCTAAGACTGGAAAGATCGAAAATAAGATCATCCAATTATGATGGCTAAAAATGATTCTAAGACTTAACACTTAGCTGAATTTTTCTAAGTCTGAGACCACTTATTAGAGGTAATATGAGACTGAATTGAACTAGAACTTTGTGGGGTTTTACAATATCTCCCCCTTGGGAACATTCATTCTCGAATGAGACTTAGTGAACTGACAGGAACCGAGGAAATGTACTTACACTGACATGCATAACGAAGTATGACTGAATTCTTGATACATGATATATGACTAAACTATTTTATGAATGAAGAATGATATGAGAATGTTATGCATCTGTAACCGAGTATGGAATATAGTAAATCTAAGAAAGTTTGTTACCTTAGGTTGAGTCTAAGTTTGCGGAGAAGAGGTGAGGATACTTGGTTCACATGTCTGCCTCTGCTTACCAAGTAGCTCCCTCAATGGACTAATTTCGTTAAAGAACTTTGTCCAATGGAACTTTATTGTTCCTAAGCTACAAATTTGACGATCAAGGATTTCTACTGGGAATTCCTCATAAGAGAAACTATTCTAAACATCTACACTCTCTCTGGGGACTAAAACTCTGTGTCACCTATGCACCTCTTTAGGAAGGATACATGAAACACTAGGTGCACTAAAGTTAAGTCTGTAGGTAACTCAAGCTTATAAGCTACCTTACCAAAATGACTTAGAATCCTATAAGGACCAACATTTTTAGGACTAAGCTTCCCCTCCTTACAAAATCTCCTCACCCCCTTCATGTGAGGGATTTTCAAATACATATAATCACCAATCTCAAATTCAAGATCCTTTTTTCTCACATCTACATAAGATTTTTGTCAGCTTTGGGCTATCTCAAGACTCTCCCTGATCAACTATATTTTCTCTAAGGCATCAAACACCATGTCAGGCCATACTATTTTTGCCTCACCTATCTCAACCCAACCAATTGGAGATCTTTATCCTTCTCCTATAAAGACCCTCAAATGGAGACATCTAAATACTAGAATGATAGCTGTTATTACATGCAAGGTCAATCAAATGTAAGTGGTAATCCTAATTTCCCTTAGAGTAAATAACACTCGCTCTCAATATATCTTCTAAAATATGAATGTCCCTTTCTTCTTGACCATCCATCTTAGGGTGAAAGGCTATACTAAGGTAGACTTGGGTACTAAGACCCTTTTGGAAGGCTTTCCAAAAGTGAGAGATAAACTGCGTACCCCTATCTGAGATGATGGATTATGGAACCCCATGTAATCTAGCCAACTCCCTAACATAGAGCTTGGCATAATCCTTGTCTGAGTAAGAGGTATGGATTGGCAATAAATAAGCAAATTTAGTAATCTTGTCTACAATGACACAAATTGAATCATGTTGATGATGAGTACGAGGTAAACTCATCATGAAATCTATGTTCACTTCCTGCCACTTCCAAGTGAAAAACTAAACTCCTGCATGGAACCACTAGGATTTTAGGGCTCAATCTTCACCTACTGACAAGTAGAACACTTATCCATAAATGTTGTAATATCTCTCTTCATCCTACTCCATCAATAGACTTCCCAAAAGTTGCGGTACATATTAGTGGCCCTTGGATGAATAGAGTAATGTGCACCTTGCGCTTAAGTAAGGATTCACTTTCTCACGCCATCTATACATAGCACACAAAGCCTACCCTGCCAACGCAACACACTATCTCCCTCTTGGAAGAAAACCTCTACTTTCTGGTTTTTGACTTACTCTTTCAGCTTAACTAAACTAGGATTTATGTCCTACTTTTCTTTTACCTCAGAAAATAAAGAAGACTACGATCTATTTTGCACCCAAACATTTCCCTCAGCCGAATCAACCAAACTGACACCTAGTCTGGCAAATTGATGAACTTCCTGAACTAACTTCTTCTTAGCATCCCCAACGGGAGAAACACTACCCATGGACAACCTACTTAGGGAATCTTCTAATACATTGGCCTTTCCCAGATGATACAGAACACTCATGTCATAGTATTTTAATAACTCTAGCCACCTTCTCTAATGCAAGTTTAGATCATTCTGCGAAACCACATACTGAAGGTTTTATGGTCTATGAATACATCAATATCCACCCCATACAAATAGTCCCTCAAAATCTTTAAGGAAAATACAACAACTGTTAATTCAAGATCATGGGTGGGATAATTATTTTTATGGGGCTTGATCTCTCTAGAGGCATAGTCCACAACCTTACTCCTCTGCATAAAAACACACCCCAAGAAAACTCTAGAAGCATCACAAGATACAACAAATCCATTTGAACCATCGGATAAAGTAAAAACTGGGGTTGTATTGAGTCAAGTCTTTAATTGCTGAAAACTTTTCCCAAAAGAATCTGACTACTGGAACTTGACTTTCCTCTGAGTCAATCTGTACATAGGGGATACAATAGACAAAAACCCTTCAACAAACCATAAGTAATAGCCAGCCAAACCCAAGAAACTCCTGATATCTAACAAAGAGATAGGTCTTATCTAGTTTCTCACTTCTTCAGTCTTTTGAGGATCAACTCTAATGCCATCACCAGAAATAATATGTCCAAGGAAAGCTAATTACCTTAGACAAAATTTGCATTTATTGGATTTGGCAAAAAAATTGTTGGGCTCTGAGAGTCTGCAATACTATTCTAAGATAGTTTGCATTATTATTTTCACCATAGGAGTAGAAAAAAATGTCATCAATGAAGACTATGACGAACATATCCAAGTAATGCCTGAACACACGTTTCATCAAGGTAATCAAAGCTATTGGGCATTGGTAAGACCAAATGACATGACTAGAAATTTGAAGTGACCATACCGAGTTCTGAAAGCTATGTTTAGAATTTCACATTCTCTGACTCTGAGCTGATGACAGCCTTATCTAAGGTATTTCTTTGGATAGTAACTAGTACCCTGAAGCTTTTCAAAAAAATCATTGGTTCCAGGAAGTGGGTACTTATTCATTATGATGACTTTTTTCAACTAACAGTAATCTATACACATTCTAAGATAATCGTCTTTCTTTTGCACGAATAAAACTAGTGCACCCCAAGGAGATACAATGGGCCTGATGAACTCTTTGTCTAACAGGTCCTTCAATTGTTCTTTCAACTCTTTAAGCTCAACTAGAGTCATTCAATATGACAGAATAGAGATGGGATGAGTATCAGGAAGAATGTCTATTCCACAGTCAATTTCCCTTTCGGAAGGAACTCTAGGGAGATATTTGGGAAACACATCTACAAATTCACTTGCGACTGGAACTGACTAAAGATTAGGAATTTGGAAACTAGAGTCTTTAACTCATACTAAATGATAGACACACCCCTTGGATATCATTTTTCTCGCTCAAGGGTATGAATTAAGTTGACCCTTAAGTGTTGTAGTACTACCCCTCTATTCTAGGACAGGTTCGTCTGGGAATTGAAATAGACAACTCTGTTCTACAATAAACTAAGGCTTAACATGAGTGGACCCATTCCATGCCAAGAATGATGTCAAAATCCCTCATCACTAACTCTTCTAAGTCTTCTGATGTAACTTTCTGAGACACTATAACTAGACAGTTCATGTATACCCACTGTGCTATGATAGACTTAACCACTGGGTTAGTGACTTAGAAGGGCTCTGTTAGGATTTCAGGAATAACTCTAAGTTGACAACTATATAAAGAGTTGCAATGGTCAGAGAAGCTCATGGATCAAGCAAAGCATAAATATGTAAATAGTAAACTTGTAATGTACTAGTGACCACATCAGGGGAACTTTCCTAATCCTATTGGGACTGGAGTTAATAGAGCCTGTTTGGGCATTGCCCACTGGTGGCACTTGATGTGGCTCCCTACTAATACGGGTGACCAGACTGAGCTTAGGGACTATTATGCTGACTCTATGAACACACCTGAGGAAACTCTCTGATTCTATGACCTGGCTTACCGCACCTGAAACACACGTTGCTGCCAGCCTATAGATACCCAGATGACTTTTGCCATACTTCTGACAAAGAGAATTTGTTCGGGCACTACTGCCATACTTTTGATAAAGAGGATTTGTTCGGGCACTACTCACACTAACCTGAGATTTAGAGCCTGGCACCGTATTTTTATTACCATTTCAAAATTTAGGCACCAGTACACTAGCTAGGATTGAAAATTTTGGGCAAAATTGAGGACGATTACCACCCTTTATCTTAGGCTGAGGAAAACTAAAGGTACCTATTTTATCTCTCTTGATTTCCCTCTCTTTCTCCTCAGTTTTCTATTTCTTAATCTATTGAGCATGGAGCATCAACATAGCCAAGTCCATTTCCTTAATTAGTATTGCATTCCTACACTACTTGACCACACTATCAGATAAACCAGACACAAATGTGCTCATCTTAGACCTTCTATCAACTACCACATGAGGAGCATACTTGGCCAACTCTGTAAACTTCAGGGAATATCTTTCACACTCATATTGCCCTACTTCAGATTGATGAACACTAAAACCTTAGCCTCCCTCAATTCCAATGGAAAACTCCT
Organism: Capsicum annuum; assembly: GCF_002878395.1. Lineage (NCBI taxonomy): Eukaryota > Viridiplantae > Streptophyta > Magnoliopsida > Solanales > Solanaceae > Capsicum > Capsicum annuum. Next base: position 97,420,551 of record NC_061118.1, read on the forward strand.
ATCTAAAAAGCCATTAGCAAATCTCTCCCATTCTATAGGCCCTACATTTGCACCCCAATCTACCTTTTACTTCTTAAACCATGTATAAGCCATATCCTATAATTGATAGGCAACTAACTCAGCACTCTCACTAGTGGTTACCCCCATAATGTCTATTACCTTCTGCACCATGCCAATGAATTTCTGTGTGTCCTCTTCAGACATAGACCTAAAAAATAAAGGAGGGTTCATTCGGGTGAAGTCTCGAATTCTAGCTATAGTAGTATTGGCCACTGGGTTAGCCTGAACAATAGCTGGTCGAACATTTTGAGCTACCACAAAATGGCTAAAGTGGTGAAAGTTTCTTTAAATTCTACGTGAGAAACGTGCTCATTCAGAGGATCTTTCTAAATGGGCGGAGGTGCTGAATGGTTCCCAGTTCTTATTTCGTTGGTTTTTTTGGGAGGTATGTTATGTAAACTAAAGGAAAAGTTGGATTAGAAAGAGATTTTAACTTGAGCTCGTGCTCTCTCGCACGATATAAACACTAAAAGAAGGGAACTTTTTCCTAATATGCTTCATAACTTCTTATCATAAGTGTGGTGCGCTATACACCCATGTACAAGACTTTATTTGACGTGTCTTTCAAACTCCCTAGTACTCTTTAGAACTTTAGGCTCCAATACCAAGTTTTTAACAAAATGTGACTACACAATAGGAGTCATACGGTGCTTATAATCTCGAGAGACTACAAGCTAACCCATAATAGGTACCTGCTATGAGCACTGAATATAATACTGGAATATATATGTGGAAGAAATATAAAAATGGTATAAGGTTCTCAAAATACTCAAATAATAACTAAGTATAAATGATAAGAACATCTAAAAACTGAATAACTAACTATGCTAGTCTAAAAGCCTCTAACTATCTGAATATGGAGTTCATGGAATAAACCCCCAACTAACTCTGACTGAACCAACTACTGAACTACTAAAATAGTGAAATAGGTAAACTCTATCCTTGAAATATAAGAAATCACCACTATAACTACTACTGATTTCCTAAGCTGCTAAGTATGGTAAAAAACATGAGCATCCGAACCTATGATATGAGATATCAAAGTGCAAAAGAGAGTATCCATCAGTACATGGAATGTATTGGTATGCTAAGTGAGGTAAGGATGATATACATGTGTTAATAATGAATGAGATGATAACTAACTGAATGAACATCATGAAGTAACTGGATTAGAGTACATGCAAAGATTTAACTACTGAACGTACTGAACATGCAATACTGCGCATATAGTTATACATAGTGTATCTGAGGTTATACTAAAATTGAGTATTAAATTCTGATGGCTGAATAACTGATAACTAATAGCCATGGTTCAATAGAACTGATTGAGTTCTTTACTAAATACTGAGACTAAAACTGTAACTGTGGGAGTGTTCATCTAACCGACATACCCTAATATTGACTAATTTAAGGTCCATCTTGTAATCCCAATTTGATGGGTGTTAGCACCTTACCACGGGATCCTAATAATGTTGTGTCAGCCCTAATCTGGTAGGATGACTTATGAAATTGTATATGATTGTGTCAACCTTAGTCTGGCAGGAGGACGACTTACCCTATGCAATGTAGTTCTGTAACTCAGGGATTGCTACAAATGGTCAAACCCGAACTAGAAGGAATGCGCCTATCCCTTCATTCAGTGGTGATTCCTACTCTAAATTGAAAGACATTGATCATTAGATTGTACTAAACTTGACTGAACTGACCCTAATCATGTTGATTGATTGAATTTGAGTGAGTTCACTGAGTTTTGTTAACTAACAGAGTACTACGGTTCTTGACCTTTACTGGGATTATTCTATAACTACTACAACAAGTAAATAACTAGACTTCAAGAAATAAATACCCCCAGGACTTGATAGCATCAATAATAAAACATAGCAAATCTTGAAAGCATAGCAATAGTCAGTTGTGCACAATTCATTAATTTAGACACTTTATCAAACACTTAGAGGTCATGAACTTGTACATGAATGATAACACATGATAACATGTCATGATTACACTATTTAATTCACATGTACTTTCTATCAAACACTTGGGGAGAATAATTAATACTTATGATAATGAGCCATGTAAGCATCGTGACTACATCTTAAACTTTAAAATCTCAAGGGTTTTATCATGGGCATTACAACGAACAACATACATGCTATCTTATTTTCATGAAACTTATAATTAAATCTTGAAGTGAAACCCATACCACAACACAATCATGAATACAACCCAATTTTCACATCTGAATCATGAATCTAAAAACTTGTAGTTTTAAAAAGGGTTCTTGAACTCCAAGGGTGGAAGGAGATCCAAGGATGAACACAAAACATCCCTTGATTGTTTATTTCTTGATAATTGTGGTGATTTATTGGTACTTGGACTTGAACTTGTTGCAACTAGGGCTTTTTTTAGTGTATTTGTGAGATAATGAGTGAATTTTACCCATTAGGAGGTTTAATTTTGTGTTATGGTCAAGTATTATAAGGGGAAAATGATCTAATTACCCTCCCAAACCCATAACTCAATACATAAAACTTTCCCAGTGATGTGATAAGTAATGCTCTACGTCGATGTTGCCAACGCAATATGTCTAGATCGCATTTGCTTGCTTTTTTGGTCACCCAAACATGACACAAACGACGTTGAAAAATTTCAAAACTCACTCGAGATGACTTATTGATAACCTTGATCATGAATCAATTTAAAAATCGACATTCTAAGTCTTAACACATAGCTGAATTTTACTAAGCTTGGGACCCCTTATTACAACCTATATCGGACTGAATTTAACTAGAACCTTGCGGTGTCTTATAGTGGATGGGTTAGCAGGTGAATGCTAGAAAGTACTCTGGATAAGGATGAAATAATGCCATCAAGTTAGACAAAGTAAACCAACCACATTCATACAAACCATACATATAATATATATAACCATGCCAGGAAAGGAAAACATGTTTAACATGCCTTTAAAACCATTAACCTGGGTATGTGAAGCTTAATAATCCTAAACCACCCATAGAATATATGCGTCTAGTGTAAACCCCTGAATGGTCCTTGTAGACGTAGCCGGATGAACCGAAGATACCATAAGAGTAGGTGATTCCCAAGTACCCTTTGCTCTCTATGATACATATGTACAGTGTACTTAGAGGATTCCCATGTAACTCTTAGGATAATATATAGTCTCCATGACCAATCCCTCACATCGGCAAACATGAGTTTCCAAATTTAGTCTATTAGACTTCTATCTTTCACGATTAGATTTCACACTCCGCTATTATTGCCCAATTAAAAGCATTTTTGACTAACAAATTTGTTGTTTAATTTATTATTAACAAAGGCTATTAATAGTGGTATCGGCATACCAACTACAACTTGCAAGTAGTTTCCTTAGACAAACCTTAAGTGGTTAAGGGATTACCAAGTACCCATTTGCCAAGTTAACTTGGGGGAGTCTCATATACCCCACAAGTATTCCATTATTATGTTTAATTGGGGGGTCCCATCTAAGCCACAAGTTGTTCATCACTATGTTTACTTGGGGGATTTTTTTGTACCCACCAGGAGTACAATTAACCATGACCATAAAAACCATACCATTCCATTAAACCATTCCAAACCATTTAAACCATTTATACCATATAGGGTTCCATTACCTAACCATGCCATGAAATAGTACCATTAAATTCCAATAATATGGTAAAGATATTATTATAGGCATTTGATAAAATATGTTGGTGGCATAGTGTTTCCAAAACCAATTCCAATTACCAATTAACCATTCACATGCAACCAATAATTTGAACCACTATTAAAGCATTTAAAAACAAAATTAAAACATGGGAAAACAATAACAATGTATTTAATATAAAAAAACCCAATAAATAATTGAAAACCCTAAAACCATATAATAATCATGCCATGAAAACATTGAATTAATCATGACTTTAGAAGGAACCAACATTGATGGAGAAGTATCTTGCCTAATTTGATGAATATGATTGAGAGAATCACAAACACAAGACTCAAATCGACCTCCTTTGTAAAACCCTAGCCTTCCTTTATCCAAGAGCCTCAAAGAGAATTATAGAGAGTTTAAGTGAGTTTTCTAAGGGTTTTATGGTAGAATAATAGGTTAAATAACCTCCAAAATTGTTTGAAAGTCGTGGATCCTTAATAGGATACCTAGAGAAATGTTCAGATTGCCCCCACTAAAATTGCATAAGAATCCCATCATAGGGTGTGACTATAATATACCGATCGTACCCTCCAATACGAGTAATGCCTACCACTTATACCCGAGGCCTCCACCTTAGACCTAATACTTTCCAACATATGATTCACCCAAACAAAGTCATACCCAAGAGTAAAACTAGTACCCTTGACTCGTACACCTAGGAGTATAAAAGCATAACAGGTTTAAACACTGTCCACTATACGATTCCATGGTATGACTCATACCGAAGCATATGATACATAATGAGCCACTCAGGCTAATATTCCAGTTATTTTACTAAGTCTCTTGTTAGGTAAAGGAAAAATTTAAAACAAACGACCCAGATCAAACCATATAACTCGTACCAACCTAATTCGTACCTATTAAAGAAATTATTCCAACCCACTAACCAACATTGGTCAGCATACTAGAATGTCATATCACTCGTACCACAATATATCACTGGTACCCACAAGTTGTATATTCTCTAGAACCGAAAAATCTGGAAAACTTTTCTTAGGGTACACAACCCAGGGTGTTTCAAATCTAGAAGTTGTCTAGTTAGGCTTATCTAGGTTGTAGGGTAGTTAGTTAGAAAAAAGTCATAAACCATTTTTTATTAGTTCGCTTTCAGCCTAAATATCCTACCTAATAGAATGGGTATTCCTTGATCTTGATTCCAAGCTTACATAAACATTTTCATTATCAGACAAGTTCACCATACCATATCAATTATAATGAACATTCTTTGTCCCTAGTTTCTTTATTGTATTCTTTACCTCTACTCATGCAAGTAGCCTAAAATGATGATAGATATAGTAGGGTGCATAAGTTAACGTACATATGTATATAAGGTTAGTAATCAAAAAAGGATTTCGGTGATATTTTTAAAAAAGTGAGAAATAAATAAAGCTTGAATAAAAGAGTTGCAACATAAAATCATATCAAGAATCTTCAAAAAAAATAAAGAATAATAATGGAAAGAAAGAGAAGAAAAAGGTTACATAGTGGAGCCAAAAATAGTATAGCACTAAGGAGAGTTGAGTAACTTTATCCATATCTACATGAACCATATCCAATCAAATATTGCAAGAAAATAAAAATCCTACAATGATCATAATCTGACTATCATAAAAACTAATGTATAGAAAATAAGGGTAAGTATAAGGTATTTCACGCACTCTATTTGAACTATTTTGTGAGATCGGGTGCTTGGATTCTCTCATTGTCTTGCTATACATTGTTGCATTATGAGTGTATGGACTTTTTTTATTTGAGCCTGCATGGGTTCCATTGTTAGCTACAGGTTGTTAGGGTTATGTTATTGGTAGACTTGCTCTATTGTCTGTTGATAATAGGATGTCATCCCTTGATCCCTTTGTGTCATTGTAAGTGGCTTTGCAAACACTAACAATGTATTTGTTTTCGGCTATATAAGAGGGTTTTGAAAATGCTTAGCATAAATGTGTGCCAACTTATTATATGACTATTGTAGTTCTCCTAGGTTTTCTTAAGTAAAAGTGTCTTATGTGTTTGGTTTTATTTTGTTTACTTGAGGACATATAAACATTGTAAAATAAAGGGAATCAATGGTTTTATGATTTTTTTGATACTTAAAACATGAAAAAATTGCTAGTTTTAAGGCATGTTTATGTGGATAGTATGTATTTTTGTGGAGTTTGTAGGGAAGATAGGATTTAGGGTTTCAAACTTAGAAAACTTCAAAAGTAGATCGGTAGTACATAAGATGAGCCACAAGATGAACCCTTGGACCTAAGGATGGACTTTCCAAGGCTATCATAGCACAGTTCAGAGGAAGTGAGTTAGAGTCTTCCGAATAAAAATACCCTACAACCAATTGTGAGATACAATGAGCTCATCCTGAGGGGTGTGGGATAAGATTCTAAAAAGTCCAAATTCAAAGGACACAGTAACTACTATATGCAATGAGTTATGTTATGTACATATTAGATCATTTGAGCATAATACTCGAGATAACATAAGATATATATAAAAAGTGACCATTCAATAACGATCCTAATAGATTGTCATAGAAAATAACGAATCATGATATCCTTAATTTAAGCAGTTGAATGTACAATGCAATTTTGTATATACTAGATTTTTCTTTTTACAATGCACACCATTATTTTTTTAATGTTTTATGCACTAATCTTGTAATGAACCAATTTTTCTGTATGCTAAAATGAGGAGTTGAACCTTTACTAATTTTTATCTAAGACAAATTTTTGAACATTCAACACTAGCCAAGTCTTAAGCATAATTCAGGGGTATGATAGACTAAGCAAATTCGCTAGTAATGTCAGATTTAGTGGTAGTTTTGAAGTTGAGTTTAGGATAAAGGATTAGTTTAGAAAGTCATAACAACTTTTGAAACATAAAAGAGATTAATGAAATTCCAATTATAAAGTTTACCAAGCAAGGATTGGTTTGTGATGTCATATTTTGAGGTTAGTTCTTTAAAATAAACTGGCTTGATATGTTGCCTTGGGCTTCTACATTAGGACAACTGCACTTGTAAAAAGAACTATTCTAATTAACATCCCAAAAATTCTTTCTAAGATCAAAACAAATTTTCAAGCATATTTAGAACCCTTACCTAAGCATGACATAAGTATTAGATGATAGTTATGATAACAAGGGGCCTATTACCCAAAGTTGTGTTGAAAACCAATTTTGGCTAAGTTCTAGTGTAAGATTCTTCTTTGGTCAGCTTCAAACGATCATTAATCCTAGTATACAAAGAGTTCAGTGGACTATGACCCACTAAATTAATGGTATTTTAATTATTTCTCTGGTTCCACCAACCATTAAAAAATCCTGTATAAGGAAAAGAGTTATAATTATTTTACTAAGGCATTTTTTCAATATTTTCAATGGTGATGACTTAGAGCCTATGAGTTGTAGGGGTCATTGGGAGAACCTACGAGCTATAGGGTGAATTATTTGGATGGATGAAGTAAGTCAAAATGGATCTTAGGTGATGACTATAGAAGCAACTCATTGACACACCTTATGGGTTATCACATGAGTCTTCTGGACTTGTTCAAACAAGTTTTTGTATGATTTTAAAAGGGTTCTTTGATCTTTTCACACTCTTCTAACACCAAAACTATGTCATTTAAGCTATCTTTAGATTAATTAATAAGTTTAAATGATTACAAGCCCGTCATTAACATAAATTTTATGCAACAAATAGAAAAATACAAAATGAATAAACAATTTTCTCTTCTCCAGAGCAATAACTAAAGTTAATCATTTTCAGGTTAAAATCCAAAGATATCATAAAGCTTTTCACTGTTAGTTATGTTGCAGTTCATAAGTGACTAAACATTAATCCGTTGAATTAAAAAATGTATTTTGTTCCTCAAGCAATTCATAATTTCAAATTTAGTGTTTTTCATAATATAATGCCCCGAAAAATCCTCTTCCAATCTAAGCCTTAGAGCGTATTTGGTAAAGCAAAAATCCTAGTCAAAATATTTCATAAATATCCTCCCAAGTATGAACTACTTTGAATCGTGTGGGAATCTATTTGAGCATGAATCAAGATCATAGAGGTCCCCTAACTTATGGTCGAGTTGAAAGATTTCCAATCATTCAAGTTTTAGTGACCGTAAAAATTTGTGTTAACTTGAATTGACCAAAACTCATTGTATATGAGTAACTAGTTGGATTTCTATATATCAAATGAAATATATTTTAATTATCTTTCGAACGATACCAATTTTGCCTAAATCTGATATCGGAGCATAGAGTTATCCCCATTTTATTCCAGCATGTCAAGTTTGAAAATGGTGACGACGTTTCTAATGGGCTATCACGTTTCTGAAGACCTTTTTGATGATGTCGTCACATTCTAATGATATTTCAGATGATGTCGTTAGACCTGGGCAGAAATAAAGAATTTGAACCCCTTTTGTGATGACCATTCGTGACGGCCTATCACGGACTTGGCGGCCTGTCACAGATGGCGTCAAGTGTATTTTTTCAGCAATTCAAGGGCATTTTTTCAAGGGTACTTTGGTCATTTCCACCTATTTTGACCCTCTATAAATATGAGGAACCCTCATTCAAACTCCAATTCAGTCATTTTCTATTTCAATTCTCTCAAGAATATCTAGGATTTCATTCAAGAACCCTAATCTTCAAAAATTCTTCAAGGCTTCTTCAAGAATCAAGTTCCTCATAGTGTGATCTTAAATAATTTATTTATTTCAAGTGTGGATAAAGTTTTAATCACTAAAGTTCATCCAATTTCAAAGGTTAAGGTATGTAGATGTTGATTCTTGGGTCCCCTTCATCCAAGAAGCTCAAGAACCCTTTTTAAAACTAAAAGATTTTTATGTTTATGAGTTGTAAATGATTTGTATGAGTTGAAATGGATGTTTAATGTGTTGTTGAGTTTTCATTTATGTTTGCCTACAAAATTTATGAGCTTTGACCTTAGTATGTGGAATTCATGTGATGTTTGTGATAGACCCTCTTGAAGTTGTTTTTCCGTGTGATGTGTTCATGACTTTTGGGTGTAAAAATGGTTGAATAAGTAAAGAACGTTCCCCATAGGTTTGATAAAGAGCTTAGGTGAAGTATAAGGGCCATTATAGTAGGTTGAATAGGAAACACCAAATTGTGAGCTAGTCCATGCATGTCTAGTGTTTGATAAAATGCCTTAGTGAGTGAAATGTGACAAGATAGCATGAAATTCCCAAGTAGGTGTAAAATCACTCATGTCTAGTTGTTGTTGAAAGATCCTAGTGAACAACTTGAGATATGATGGTTGTAAATTCCCTTAATTATGTGCTCTTGATATATGTTAACCTTTTAATACATGCCAAATGGTTAGGAAGTAAGTTATGAAGTGATAGAATGAAGTCTCCCCAAGCCATGGGATATCCAAACACATGTCAAGATCGATATAGGTATGAAATAGCTAAGGTAAAACCTTTTTAAAGAGAGTACAATCTAGTAGCATGTTTCCCCCATGTTATTATATTATTATGATTTCGAGATGCTTAAAGTGACTCCTTGGCGACTGTGATGATGAATAGACGTTTGAGATCCTTAAATGCTTGAGGTGATGTTTAATGACTGCGAAAATGAACATATGGAATGATTCTTGAATTACTTGTAAAGATGCTTGAAAGATTGTGATGATACATGAATGCTTGTGATCATAAATGAATGATGAGTCTTACTTTTATGCTATCGAGTCCTAGGGGTATTTATACCCAAAAATAGAGCTTTTATCTAGAACCCGTGTTAGTTTCTCAATAATTTCAATTGAGCCATGATTCTCACAACTCAGTGAACTATAGAAATTTGTATCCTCAGACAAATACAAAGCTTAATAAAGCTCAGTAACCTCAATTATCTCTATAATCTCTATATCACTAATAATCTAGCCTCATACCTATAATCAGCTCAGTTCTAATAGTATTTAATTTATTCAATCCTAATCTCAGAAGCAATTCGAGTAATTATTCAACCTCTATATCGTCAGTCAGATACCATAATTCAATATCTTTTCCGTGAGATACGAAACTAAGTGATCTCAGCATAACTCAGTCAGACCTTTTGAGTAATATGATTAGTGCCAGATTTAATTAAGCTAGTGTTCAGCTGAGAATTCAGTTCAAAAGCTTTCGGATGGGAGTAGAAACTAGCACCGAGCGATCTTAAGGATGGGAACTTACCTACTAGTAGAGGGTGTGATTCTTAGATGCAATCTTTGTGCTCCAGAACTACATAGCCAGCGTAGGTTGAGACATCATACCTACTAGTTGAAGGTAGATGAGAGACATCATACTTGTTAGATGAGGGTAGATGAGGTGGCTTGACTTGTTAGATGAGGGCTCTACCGTTCTTGTTTGAGCACCTAATAGATGAGGGTCACATAAAGATAATGCACATAAAGATAATGTCTTTACCTGTAGCACGATATTGGCACCCTCCCAACCGGGGGTAGATATTGGACCCCACCTGTGGTAGGTTGAGGCATGTTGGTTAAGTGACTACTTCCCATAATTTTAGTTTCAGATTCAGTCTCAATTTTAGAATCAGTCTTCAAAAATAAGGACTATCAGATACAGTCATCTATCATTGTAAGGAACTCAAATAGTTCCATTGATTTATGGGTCATCCCATCAGATAGACTTGGTTTCACATACAGTTATTTGATATTATATTCAGAGATATACTGTCAGACATGCTTGATCACAGTATCAGATTTCTATTGAGTATTCTTATTGTCAGATTTAGATATAATCATATTTCTTATCATTGATAAAGCTTCCAAAATCATCTATTAGAAAGATTGATCTCTAATCCTGTTAGTCGAAAGTTGTAAGTCTAAGAATTTAGTCATTGATGTAAAAACATTAAGATCCTCAGTTATCTGTATCAGATAAGTCAGTGATTCAGTATCTCAGTGTCAGTAGTGAGATTACTCTGTAGTAAAATGGTATTTGAGTTTCAGTATCTAGAGTTACGATAATTATGTTCATGTTCTGTGCATTCATGTATGTGTTCTCATGCAGCATTTTCATGATTATTCAGTTTAGATATTATGCATGCATAAACTTTTGGATTAGCCTACCTCATCTACATACGCGGTACATTTTTGTACTGATGCATTTGTGCTATGGTGTTTTTTTTGACACCATAGGTTCAAAGGAACATGATCCAGATTATCCTCAGAAGTTCAGTCCCCGTCAGCAGTAGTAGTAGTGAGTCCTCTTCTTTCGAGGACGAATCTCCATTTATTATTATTGTTTCAGATTTTGTTTATTTTCAGTTGACAGAGTTAGTTGGGGACCTGTCCCATCAACTCCACAGTTTAGATAGTTTAGAGGATTTTCAGACGGATGTATTAGTATTCAGTTTTCTGTTTTGAGTATGTATAGATGTGTTGAAGCTTATGGAAAATTTTTGCATTTATTTTAGATATTATGCAGTGTACAGGCACAGATATCAGAAAAGGGTTAGCTTGTGGTCCTTCAGGTCCATAAGCACCGTGTGATGTCTCGAGATGGGATTTCGGGGTATTACAAACTCGGTATCAGAGCCTAAGGTTCAAGAGTATCCTAGGGAGTCTAAAAGCCGTATCTAGTAGAGTCTTATACATGGGTGTGTAGCATGCCACATTTATGTACAAAAGGCTACAGAATGTTCTTAGGAGCAGTTCCTCTTCTTTCCGTGATCATTTCATGCGAATAAGCATGAGCACAAGTTGATCCTCAGTCTAATCCACTTCATTCTTTCATTTACAGAGTATGCCTTCTCGCAGAGACTTTGTCCATAGGGTTAATGATCAGCCCTTTCAGCCAGTAGACCCTGAAAATGAGAGTGTGTCACATACAGAGTTTTGGGAAGCTTTCCAGACGCTAGCCCAGGTGGTGACTAATGTTCATGGCAACCATCAGGCTATAGTCCCACCTCAGCAAGATAGGAATTCTGCCATAGCCAAGATTTGAAGCTTCATTAAAATAAACCCGTGCAAATTCTTTGGGTCAGTACTAGGTGAGGATCTGCAGTTGTTTCTTGAGAAGGTGAAGAAGATCACCCAAATTATGCATGTGTCATAGGAGAAGAGTGTTGAGTTAGAATCTTATAGGATGAAAGATATTGCTCTTGATTGGGTAGTGATGTGGGAGAAAAGTAGAGAGGAGAATGCAGCTCCCGTGGCTTGGCTAGAGTTTCAGAGTACCTTTCTAGATAGGTTTTTCCCGCTAGAACTAAGAGATGCTAAGGTAGAAGAGTTTATGAACCTAAGGCAAAGCTCTATAACAGTGAAAGAGTATTGTCTTAAGTTTAACCAATTAGCTAAGTATGCTCCCGACTTCATAGCTGACCTTAGAGCGGGTATGAGTAAGTTTTTGACTGGGGTATCAAGTGATGTGTTTAAAGAGTGTAGAGCTGCCATGCTTAATAGAGCTATGGAATTTTCTAGGCTAATGATTCATGTACAATAGATTGAGGCAGATAAGATGAAGGAGAAAGGAAGAGTGAGTAAGAAAGACAAGACATGTAGTCGTGGTTTCTCATAGTCAGGGTCTCAAGGTGGTAGTAGTTCTCAGTATGGTTAGAAATTTTTAGTTCCAACTCCATCTTCAGCTATTGTACTCACACCTACGTTTGGGGGTGTCATATTTGAGGGAGAGCCAAGCTCCAAAAGCCACTGTAATACTAGTGGTATTCGTACCTAGCCGTTGTGTGAAGAATGTGGTAAGAATTATAAGGGTGTATGTAGAGCCGGAAGTGATGTGTGCTTTGGATATGGCGAGACCGGTTACAAAGTTTGAGACTGTCCTAAGCCAGGTCCCCGAAGTCAGCATAGTCTTCCTTCAGCTCATAATAGATTATATGCACTTCAGGCTCGCCTTGATAGTGATAGATCCCCTGAAATTTACCCGGGTTTGTTATGAGCCCTTCATCTTTATGTTATGAATTGATAGATCCTTCGCTCTTATTTTGAGCTTATATGTTAGGATGAGTCATGCATAAGTTTCAGATCTTGAACGGTCAATTATGACCCAGTCTGTAGGTGCCCTGCACACCGCTCCAGTATTTTAGCGAAGTGTGTTTAGAGGGACATAGAGTCCCAAGGGGGAGATACCCCATGGTATTATGATGTTGCATGCCATTAGATTCATCTCGATACATGTTCAGATTTTCCTTATAAAGTTACCATCTATCATTGTTGCATTGTCAAGTCGTACTTTCAAAAGTCAACTTACACGGACATTCATGCATTAGATATGTGTATTTAGTAGAAAGAGTTCAGCTTGTCATCGTGTGTTCAGTCATGTATTGATGAGATCATCCCAGTTATGAGTCCATGCATCAGATATGCATGTGTGTTATGAGAATTCTGCTATGAGCATCATCAGTCGAGTATTCCATACATCATATATGCATGCCCAATGTGAGAACTCTATATGTTAATGGTTCCAGTTGCGTAGTCCTGATCTGAGATGTTTCCATTTCTTGAGTTAGTTTTGTTGATCCTTATTCTCAGTCTATCAAATGACATTCAAGGACGAATATTCTCAAGGGGGAGATAATGTAATGCCCCGCAAAATCCTCTTCCAGCCTGACCCTTAGAGTGTATTTGGTAAAGCGAAAATCTGAGTCAAAATGTTTTAGAAATATCCTCCCAAGTATGAAATACTTTGAATCGTGTGGGAATCTATTTGAGCATGAACTAAGATCATAGATGTACCTTAACTCATGGTTGAGTTGAAACTTTCCTATCATTTAAGTTTTAGTGACCATAAAAATTTGAGTCAACTTCAATCGACCATAACTCATTGTATATGAAGAAATAGGTGTTATGATATATATCAAATGAAAGATCTTTGAATAATATTTACAACGATACCAATTTTGCCTAAATCCGATATTGGATCAAAGAGTTATCCCACTTTTTATTCCAGCATGTCAAGCTGGAAAATGGTGACGACGTTTCTGATGGGCTATCACGTTTCGATGACCTTTTTGACGACGTCGTCACATTCTGACGACATTTCTGATGACATCATCAGCCCTGGGTAGAAAATCAAGAATTTAAACCCGTTTTGTGACGGTAATTCGTGACGCCCTATCATGGACCTGACGACCTTTCACGGATGACATCAAGTATATTTTTCCAGCAATTCAAAGGCATTTTTGCAAGGGTATTTTGGTCATTTTATGCCTTTTTTGAGCCTCTATAAATATTAGGAGCCCACATTCAAATCCTAATTCAATTATTTTATTTTCCAATTCTCTCGAGAATATCTAGGGTTTCATTCAAGAACCCTAATCTTCAAAAATTCATCCATAAATTCTTCAAGGTTTCTTCAAGAATCAAGTTCCTTATAGTGTGGGCTTCAAGAATTTTTTTATTTCAAGTGTGGATAAAGTTTCAAGCGCTAAAGTTCATCCAATTTCAAAGGTTAAGGTATGTTGATACGCCCAAATTACACCTCTCTTACGAGAGAGTAAGTGGTCGCTGTCAAATATAGAACCCAACCAGGTTGGGTGTCAAATCCCATAGGGAATACTGTGTTACTAAGTATTGTAGTTGCTATTGGACTGTTGGTCAGAGGTTCCTGAATGGGGGGTTTTGGTTTAAATTTGAAATGATAGTTACAATAAAACAATGAACTAATATGTGTATTAATATTTGATCACAGAGAATGACAAGTTAGGGTTATGTCCACCTTTTAGCTTTTACTTCTCTATTAACTATGAGTAATAAGGATTTATACATGCATGCACTTATAGAGAGATGTATTCTAATTCTAAATCCAAGTGTTTCTCAACCATCAAGGATTTATTCACCTTAGTTCTCTCAAGTCCAAAGTGTACAACCAATCATACGAACTCTCCAAGTAGTTAATCCTGCTAAGGCATTAACATGTAAAATAGAGGTTGGAAACCCTATTTTCTTGTCACTACTCTCTTTTCAAAATAGTAGCTTTTCTATAGAACAAGTTATTGCTATAATGGCACATTCCCTATGTTTGCAACCACGAGAATTCAATCATCACGAAGAGAGTAATGATATAAGTGAATTAACACATCATAAATTCAAAAACCCATAGCAATAGAGAGTATACTACAAGGTTTCCATAACCCTAACAAATAAACTTAGCTACTCATGAATAAAATAGAAATCACAATAGAAATATTCATCATACCAAAACTTAGAACGATCTTGGTGGAGAAGATGAATAGCAAAAATAAGAGAGAAAAACGTTTCTCTCTCTTTCTCCTCAAGCTAAGCCGCTTTTTCTCCTTTTTGAAATAATACAGATTAATGAATAATCCCTAAAAATTCAGCCATAAGAGGATTTTAATAACATCCTTCTCTAATAAATTGCTACTGCATTCTTAACTATTTAGAAATATTGACTTTTCCCGGGAAAAAGTTTCCATATATCACATTTAGTCCAAAAGCTACTTTCCTTTTATGTGAAGTTTCCTTTACTATTCACAAGTCCCCAAAGTGTCGTAATTTTCCTCATTAGTACCTGAAAATCATGCTAATCACATAGGTCAGCTCACTTAACTAAAAATAGACAAAGTGCAAGAATTATGTATTTCATCCTCAAAACTTAGCTAAAACATGGGTAAGTTATCGAGCTTATACGTATAAATATGCCCAACATCGCCACCCTACACTTAAAGCTTTGTTCGTCCTCGAACAACAAATCTATTTATGCATACTACACAAGCCTTAGCACCCACAAAAGAACACAAGATGCTCAAATAGGCTAGCACAACAATTATGAACAAGAAGTAGCTTCAGGAATCATTCCTAGATACAACCTACCCTTAAGAATAGACTCATTAAGTTGGAAATTTCATGCATATCATTCAAGAAAAAAAATCATATCAATTACCCAACCTTCATCAACCATGTGACCTCACAACAAGAGAGGTACCCATAATCACTCACAATCATGAAATTTCTAACAAAATGGGTACAAGAATCAAGTTGCGCTCACTCTCACAAAGAATTCTCAAATTACAACTGATGACCATATGCTTGCCCTTAGTGTAATACTCCACTAATATCAGAATGCTAAGATTAGGATCAAATAGGTCTTTTACGGTTCGTAATGCAGGCTAAAGAATGGGTAGGAAATATTTTGGCCAGAAATAGTGACGATCTTCCCTAAGCACTTTAATACACTACATTATGTAATTAAGATCAATCTCAAACAACCAATTTCCACTTCTTCTATCTTCACAGATTTGCTTTTCACCCCAACTCGTTAAGCTTAATTAATAACACTATGGTGGGAATATGCAACCCTTTCAAGTATTTTTTTTTGCACCCTTTTCATGTTACGCACCCCTATAATAGCCACCCTCAACTTAAGCAATTTGCCTTACTTGAGGTGCACATTGTTCAAGAAGGACCAGGGCCAAAATAGGTTCATTGTAACATGTCCGGGATAAAATTTTGAACTTTTTCAACAATTTTAGCTGCTCCCAACCACATCAACTGCTCACACCAGTAACTAGACTTTGGGGGCATTAATTTTACCTTTTTCCTCTTATTCTCAAACTCTTAACTCACATTGATTTTACATTAAAGCGCTTAGGAGCTTTTTGGATCAAATTACGGTCTATTAAAGAATGAATTAGGCTACATATGAGGCTAACAAAAGAACAAGATAAAGGCTCGACGAGGCTATCTAAGATAATGTACAAAGGTAGGTCAAAAGAAGGTATGAACAATGGCTATCAAAAAAATGCCTAAATCATCTCCTAAACTCACAATCTTTATTTCACTTTGCATACACACCAGGAAATTTCTAGCATCAGTTGCAATAAGGAATATGCAACAGTCTTACACACTCATGGCACACGGTCAACTCAATTAGGAGCATTGTAGATTCTTGACCGAACAATTACATGAATTCAATTAAAACCAATAATCACAACAAGAGTCACAACTAGAGCCTAGGTGATTCAAATGTAATGATCCATCACATACTTATGTTATAATGTCATGTGACCCACAAGAACAGTTACATGCAATTAAATGACTAATTTTCTCTTAAGACGGTCGTCATCCATCCATCATTGAGAAAAGCACCTAATTATGACTAAATAACTAAAAAAATGAAATAAACAAAATAATTAATCCTATCAAGAAATATACTAAAGAGAACGTCCTATTTTCTTATAAAACAAGTAGAAAAGTAACCAGCCACCCCACACTTATGCTCAACACTTCCCTAGTGCAAATAATAGGATAAAGAACCTCACTAGTAGTACTTCTCATCCACATTACGAGTCATGCCATGTACATGGAGATCATCATTGGAGCAAATAGCAAAGTTATTTGGTACTATTTTTCTTACAAAACAAGTAGCAAAGTAACTAGCTAGTGGGCATAGGTAATGACATAGGCGGCGCCTAAGTTATAGCCTATGTTAACATAGGCAGCGCCTAACTTATCGCCTAAGTTGACATAGGCGGCGCCTAACCTATCGCCTAAGTTGACATAGGCGGTGCCTAACTTATCGCCTAAGTTGACATAGGTGGCGCCTAAACTATCATCTAAGTGAGGAAGTGAGCATAGGCAATGGTACAAGCGGTGCCTAAATTATCTCCTATGTTGACATAGGCCGTGCCTAACCTATCTCCTATGTGAGGCAGTGAGCATAGGCAATGGTACAATCGGCGCCTAACCTATCGCCTATGTTGACATAGGCGGTGCCTAACCTATCGCCTAAGTGAGTTAGTGAGCATAGGCGATTGGAAATATGGCGCACTTTTGGTTGGAAAGGTCCCTACGCTACCACCACAGACCTCATTGAAAGTCACAAAATAAAGTCGCACTATGAAACTTTTTGGATCGAATTAACATAATTTGAGGCGCGACTCTAATGCGAATCATACTTGAGCCTTACACATTTGACCAATCCAACTTACCTATAATGTTCCCATCACTCCTAAACTTACCACCATTGACATGGCTCACTTCTAAATCAAAATTGGTACTAATCACCTCCTTAGTACTTCATGCACCTACACTTAATCAAAAACAACAAAAATGATTAGAATGATGGGTTGCCTCACACCAAGTGTCGTAGTTTTGGTCGTGGCTCGACTCTTCTTTTCACATTTTTGTTTAACATGATAAAGTAAAAATAAAATCATGGGTTGCCTCCCATGTAGCGCCTTATTTAACGTTGCGACATGACTCGATTATCTTGACTACTCAAACTTCGTCAAGATACATCGATGATACCATTTGTACCTCATTTGTTGGATCAAGACAATGCTTTATTCTTAGTCCAACCACTTTAAAGTCACTCACATCCTTGCTTGCAAGTTCAACCAACCTAGCTATGGTCTCCACAAAAGACATATCCTTAACTGGTATATCTCGCTTATCTTCATAGAATACATTAACAATCGAGAAGACACTCATCTCTTTTTGTTATTTCATAGACCGACATACTTTAAATCTAACTTCTTTCTTATTGAGCCTAAATTTTAGCTCATTCAGCTCCATGTCAACTAGCACCCTTCCAGTTGCTAAGAATGGCCTACCCAAAATTATGGGTACTTTAAATTCCAGTTCACAATCAAGAATTACAAAATCGGCAGGAAATATAAAATTAGCAACTTTTACAAGTACATCATGTAGAATCCCAATCGGCCTTTTTACTGATCTATCCACCATTAGAAGCCGCATATTAGTGGGCGTAGGATCTCCCAAACCCAATTTATTGAAAATCGTCAATGGCATAAGATTGATACTTGCCCCAAGATCACAAAGGGCCTTTTCAAACTTTAGCAATCCAATCGTACGTGGAAAAATAACCGGATCATCTTTCTTATGGACAATGGATCTTGTAGCAATAGCACTACAATGATGAAGATTGTCTACCATTTCATAGCTCATAGTCCTTTTCTTTGTCAATAGGTCTTTCATAAACTTAGCATATCCGGGCATCTGTTCTAGTGCTTCAACTAAGGGCACATTCACTGTCAACTGCTTCAACATAGCCATGAATTTGCTAAACTTGCCATCATCTTCTTTCTTCTTTAATCATTGTAGAAATGGGGGTGGCGGCCTTGGAATTTTAGTTGGAGCAACTTTTACCTCCTTTCTTATGCCTTGCTCCACATTACTAACATACTTTGGCTTAGTTGGTTGTTCAACTTCCGCACTCTTCTTTTTCAAAACTCCCAACTCCACTAGCACCACTCGAGATTTGGCTTAGTAGCATGTTTCCCCTACGTTATTATATGATTATGATTCTAAGATGCTTAAAGTGACTCCTTAGAGATTGTAATGATGAATAGAAATTTGATATCCTTAAATGCTTGAGGTGATATTTAATGACTGTGGAAATGAACATATGGCATGATTCCTAAATTACTTGTGAAGATTCTTGAATGATTGTGATGATGGATGAATGTTTATGATGATGATGAATGATGATGCTTACTTTTATGCTATCGAGTCCTAGGGGTATTTATACCCAAAAATAGTGATGTTGTCTAGAGCCCATGTCAGTTTCTTGATAATTCCAATTGAGTCATGATTCTCAGAACTCAGTGAACTATAGAACTCTGTATCCTCAAACAAGTATGAAGCTTAATAAAGCTCAGTAATTTCAGTTATCTTTGTAATCTCTATATCGCTAGGAATATGGCCTCAAACCTTTAATTAGCTCAGTTCTAATAGTATTCAAGTTATTTAATCCTAATCTCAAAAGTGATTCGAGTAATCTATTCAAGCTCTGTATCGTTAGTTAGATACAATGATTCGATATCTTTTCCATCAGATACAAAACTAAGTGATCTCAGCATAACTCAGTCAGACCTTTTGAGTAATATGATCAGTGTCAGATTTAGTTCAGCCAGTGTTCAGTTGAGAATTCAGTTCTGATTCTTTCGGTTAGGAGTAGAAACTAGCACCGAATGAGCTCAAGGATGGGAACTCACCACCTAGTAGAGGGTGTGATTATTAGATGCAATCTTTGTGATTCAAAACTACATAGCCAGCGTAGGTTGAGACATCATACCTACTAGTTGAGGGTAGATGAAAGACATCATACCTATTAGATGAGGGTAGATGAGGTGGCTTGACCTGTTAGATGAGGGCTTCACTATTCTCGTTTGAGTACCTGAGAGACAAGGGTCACATAAAAATAATGAACATAAAGATAATGTCTTTACCCGTGCCACGGTATTGGCACCCTCCTAACTGATGGTAGAGGTTGGACCCCACCTGTGGTAGGTTGGGGCATGTCGATTAAGTGACTACTTTCCACAGTTTCAGTTTCAGATTCAGTCTCAGTTTTAGAATCAGTCTTCAGAAATAAGGACTGTCAGATATAGTTATCTATTATTGTGAGGAACTCAGATAGTTCCATTGATTTATGGGCTATCCCATCAGATAGACTTGGTCTCACATACAGCTATTTGATATTATATTTAGAGATATACTATCAGACAGGCTTGATCACAGTATCAAATTTCTATTGAATATTTTTGTTGTTAGATTAAGATATAATCATATTTCTTATCATTGATAAAGCTTCTGAAATTATCTGTTAGAAAAATTGATCTCTAATCCTATCAGTCAAAAGCAGTAAGTCCAAGAATTTAATTATTGATGTAAGCACATCCAGATCCTCAGTTATCAGTATCAGATAAGTCAGTGATTCAGTATCACAATGTCAGTAGTGAGTTCAGTCTGCAGTAAAGTGGTATTTGAGTTTCAGTATCTAGAGTTGCGATAATTGTGTTCATGTTCTGTGCATTCATTTATGTGTTCTCATGCGACATTTTTATGATTATTCAGTTTGGATATTGTGCATGCATGAACCCTTGCATTAGCCTACCCCGTCTACATAGTCGGTTTATTTTTGTACTGACGCATTTGCGCTATGGTGTTTTATTTGACATATAGGTTCAGAGGCACAGGATCCAGATTATCCTTAGCAGTTCAGTCCCTGTCAGCAGCAGTAGCAGTGAGTCCTCTTTTTTTGAGGATGAATCTCAGTTTACTATTATTATTTTAGATTTTATTTATTTTTAGTTGACGGAGTTAGTTGGGAACCTTTCCCTTCAAATCCACAGTTCAGACATTTTAGAGGCTTTTTAGACAGATGTATTAGTATTCAATTTTCAGTTTTAAGTATGTATAGATGTATTGAACCTTATGGCAAGTTTCCACATTTATTTCAGATATTATGCTGTGTATAGGTACAGCTATCAGAAAAGGGTTAGCTTTTGGTCCTTCGGGTTCATAAGCACCATGTGACGTTTTGGGATGGGATCTCGAGGAGTTACACATTATATTCATGATTCTCCTAGTATATCAATTCCCTATAAGTAGTAGGCTGTAAATACACGTTTCCCTATAAAATTCATTACCTTGATAGTATAATATGCATGAATCCTAAGTATAATTATCTTCCATGAATTTGGACTTGTCTTATGTGATTTCACATTCTATTAAAATAATAGAAACTATCTTGGATTGTTTCATTCTTCAAATATGACATGTTATGAAACTTGATGAACTAGTATCATATGTATAGTTAGTTGAACACTTATTCCTTCAAGTTCATATGTTTTAGTATGTTTTTAGCTAATGTGTCTTGTAACTTTATTAGTATTATCAGTGTTATGAACTAATAAAGTGCTTACAGATAAAACATATTCTAAATAGTATACTCAGATAATACACCCTATTAATCTAATAATTTTAATGTGTGAGTATTTAGGGTTTAGGTACAACATTATAGATTCTTTCTAAATCTTAGTCCTCATATTTTTCTTTTACATAATTACCCTAGACATTTCTTACCTACCATAAACTTACCATCTCAAGATTAAAACATATAATATATATATATATATATATATGTGTACACATATAATGACCAGGAGTTTTGACTCATAATAGTAATATACATGACATGCATTACCTCAATACATGTCATCTATGCTCTTGATTAGTTTTTCTAAAAAGTAATTTTCCCATTTATTATGGTATCTAGAATGCCATCATTATTTGTGGATCAGATTTTTTAGCAAAGTAAAGTACAATAGTAGCATGGAAATTAGGTGTGGCATCCATGATTATGGATAAAATTCCAAAGAGCTATCAATTATATTTAGTTGGGAGTAGTACATAACACAAAGTTGTACTAGGTTTTTGTATACCAAACCCCTAGAACTATCTACCACTATAGGTTAAAGGGGGCCTAACGAGTTGAGAGTTTCCCCCTTTCCATTAATGGGCTCATGAGTGAATTCATACTAGAAATAGTTCTTACCCTTTAAAAGGTATAGGATGCCCTACCAACTTTGGTAATAAGTTTGATTCCATGTTGCTCACAGGGTCAATATTAGTTAGAAAACTAACTACAGTTCATACTCAAACTTCATATGAACTTATATTTTGTTTATTCATTATATTATATAATTACATGTTTATTATATCATCAATGCATTAGTTTACATATCTTGGTCAATGTTAAATTTATAGGTGATAACGCTCAGGTGACACCATAATTTGAGAGAAAGCCTATCTTTGACAATATATTTACCCAACAAGAGTCAGCGCCGAATCCACGAGGAACAATGTAAGTGGCGATTGAGTAAGTTCATAATAAGAGTTACTAACTAAATTCAAACCTATAGCAACAAATGGTTTGAGTTTTTTTGGTGTTTTCAAAAATGAAAATAATCATTGGGCTTCTAAGGGACTAATTTGAGACTAAGATTAATTAGAGTGTAATCAATTAGCAATGGATCTTTGGAATATGCTATCCTAGGGTCAAGATTTGCATGGGTATGTAATGATTCGATGCAAATTCTAGTTGTTGATGGTATGGTACTCTAGGTTTAAAGTCCTTGAGGGTAGTTTTTCAAAAAATACACAAAGATGTCACTCATTGATCCTTTTGAGTACCTAACAAGTGTGCAATTAAAGCCACCCAATACCTCAATTCGGCACTCCTATTTCTAGGATGGAACCCGAGGGATAGTAAACCTTCAAATCACCCTTAGGTCTAAGATAGTGAAAAATTAGCAAGACACACCCATGAATTGTCTACTATTGCTTTGGTTCCCATATCCCTCATTCAAGGATGATGTGGATTCCTAAAGTTCACCCAAAACCCCTCTTTCAATGATGGCTATGGTTTTCAAGAGCTTGGGACTTTCATCCATCAAACCCATTTAGGCATTTGGGGCTTTCGCCCACAAATCCCTACCTATTTAATCAAGCAACAATAAAACCCATCATCAACAAACTAAATTCCACACAAATATATCATAACCCATGCGCAATTATTTGATATTAAAACATAATCCCAAAAGGCAGATCTAGCAAATCATACCCATTATAAACACAAATACACCAAAACTTCCATAAAAGTTATTCATAATAATTAAAGATAAGGCAAACCATACTTTATGCTCTAATGAATCTTCAATGGAAGATGACAAATCCACTCTTTGGAATTCCTCTAATTAAGTCTTAGCTCAAATTAGTACAAATTTAGGGACGAAGCTCCAAGAAAATTACAAAATCCTAAACAATGGATAGGATAATATGTAAGATAAAAGATGATGTGAAAAATGAACTAAAAACCCATATTTAACCCCCAATTCCACATTTGACAAATATTATAAAAATACCATTGAAACTTTTCTGCGCTACCACGATCGCGACACCGCTACCGCAGTAGTGAATCGCGATCGCACTACACTTGAATTGTTGACTGATCGAGATCGTGATCGCGGTAGCGCAGTAACTGAGGGTCCACTCCTGGCCTTGCAATTTCAGATTTTGTTCTTTTTACTCACATTTCTTCTCTTCCAACTTCTCCAAAGCTTTCTTGCTCATCTTTTCGTTTTACTTTTATCGACACAAATGAGAATTAAGTAAGAAAGAAAGAACAAATCAATGTAAAAGCATGATAATTTAGGCTTAAAAAATGCTAGTAAGTTGTCAAATCGATGACTTATCAACACCCCCAAACTTGTACTATTGTTTTTCCTCAAGCAACTAAGAAAAATTTAATAAGATAGGGGATTTAACTCAATTTCACCCAAAAGAAAACTATACTAAAGGACTAAGCTAACAAAGCTCTACAAAATCTTTCCAAACATATCATGGCAATAAGTGAGCCAGAATTTTTTAATAAGCACATATTATGAAGCAAGAATGTAAGTTAGTATCAAAAGAGTCTTCCAAATCAACAAAGCTTTTTAAGAGGAAACACAAAATCTTCAAAAAAATTTCCATCTTAACAATGCAACTTACTTCACCCATTTACCCAAATCCAGAGTAAGATTGTACCCTCTACTCCAAAGTATCAATGCTGCTCACAAGCAAAAGTTAGCTCCACACATAAAAAAGACATTGAAATTTCTAAAGGATCTTAAATAATAAAATAATTTACATTCACAATTGCAAAGAAATTCATGTACAGTGAGTATAACCATAGGCTTGCCCTTTGTGTTTTTTCCACTAATGTAGACTTACCTAGTTTAGAATCACCAAGGTCTTGCAGGTTAAGATGAAGGTTTAAAGTGCGGGAAGGAATATCTATGGATCAAGTGACTAAAATACTTCCTTCAATGCATTTTCTTGACCGCTTCTACCGCAAGATTTTAAAACTATCCACCTTATCCTCCTTTAAATCATTTCCCATATTTTCTCTTCTTTTTTTAGCATTTATAAAAGAATTCAAAGCCACCATTTTCTTTCTTCATTTCTTTGAATTTTTCAAGAGACTTTCTAACTTTAAGCGCTTCTTAACCACCTCATATGCATCATTTCTCATTATATTTTATGGGCTAGGATAAATAACTTTATCATCAAATATGTCTTGTCTTTTAAGCACATGATTTGACCACCTTACGTACATCTTTCTTGGTGAATCTTAGCACATTATATTGATCCCCCCAAAACTTTGACTTTCACCTACATTCAATTACTTTGAGTTATTTAATGCATCCAAGGAGGTTAATTGACAAAAAAAAGGATTTTAAAAAATAGGGCTTAGGTGTTTTCGCAAGGTTATCACTAAACAAAGTAAAAAATGGATAAAAAGGCTCAATGGGGTAAACTAGGAAAAAATATTAAGATGGTAATTTGGCTATGTAACAGGTCAAAAATTTTGGTCATTCTCCAAATGCAACTTGTCTAATATTTTGCTTTGAACACTACATGGAATATGTACAAAAATTATACAAACATCTCACCACCCATAGCATCATACTCATATAGCAAAAAGTTAAGCTCCCAACTAATTTGAGCAATTTGAGTTTAATAAATTACTGTGAGACATGACTCATCCTTGCAAAGAGAGACAAAATTTAATTTAATGGTCTCACTTAAAAGAAAGCCCAAAAACATCCTTGATCTTTTTTCAAAATGAAAATTATATTTTTTGTATTTTTAAATCATTTTATTTCTCGGCAATGACATTTTGAAAGTATTTTTGAACTTTTACCTCTTCCTAAACAATTAAAGAAAAACGCGGGTGAATGCAACGTAACATTATCATTACACCTCATAGGATTCCTCCCACACCACTTCATATATTGGCCATTTAGATCATAAAACACTCATATCACAAATAGAAACATAAACGACCCTATATCCTTAAGAATGGCATCAACCAATCCATCATAGGTAAGGCATGCATTCATGTATCTCTTACCATAGGCGCAATATTGCTCAACAAGTTCAATCAAAAACCACCAGTTATTCCACATTCAAGACCAATTAGACTCAAAGCTATGCTCCAAAAATGATCACATAATGCACCCAGAAAGTTCACATTAACCTTTAAACGTAGATAAGTCATTTCTATCTTATTAGCATTTTAACAAACATGTGGTGTGCATGGAAAGTAAGAACTTGAAAGATATAATAACAACACATGTGAACAAGTTCAATGCAACAATTCATCATTAATCACACCATTAGTAATCATACTAACGCAATTAAATCACCAACTACTGAATTTTGAAAATAAACTACAAGTGGGTGTTTTATCATACATATGGTTTGCACTAGTGTATGGAAGCAAGATTTTGCAATTTGATCATGTAAAGCAAGGAACACATTCAAAAATATTCACCCCAACAACCACATTCCACGAAATTAAGCTCAAATAAAATAAATTTAAACTAAAAGAAATTATTGAATGTGATAACTATTCATACATCAAAGAAGATTTAACTAAGGAGCATACTTTGTGAGCTTGTTAAATAGAGAAAACTGATAAAAATAAAAGTCCAATATACTTATCTGGGGTTTAATCTTGAGGTACCCATTCCAACTTGTTCTATCACCAACAAACATCCAAAAATAAGATGAAAATTTAATAAATAAAAACATAATATTACAAAACATTAAGAATAATTCCTTGGGTTGCCTCCCAAGAAATGCCTTAGTTAAAATCACTGCACGACATCTTTTGCCTATCAAATTTATTTCTCCATTTGGAAGACTTGAAATGGCGGCCCAAATATTTTTCAATATATCTTTGAGGTTAATAAATTACTCCGAGTAATGACTCATCCTTGTAAAGAGAGACAAAAATTTAATCTAATAGTCTCACTTAAAAAAAGCTCAAAAACATCCTTGATCCTTTTTCAAAAAGAAAATTATATATATATATATATATATATATATATATATATTTTAAATTATTTATTTCTTTCCAATGACATTTTGAAAGTATATTTGAACTTTTTCCTCTTCCTAAACAATTAAAGAAAAACTTGGGTGAATGCAATGCAACATTATCATTACACCTCATAGGATTCTTTCCGCACTACTTCACATATTGCCCATTTAGATTATAAAACACTCATAATACAAATAGAAACATAAACGATCCTATACCCTTAAGAATGGCATCACTCAATCAATTATAGGGCAATGCTTGCATTCATGTATCTCTTACCATAGGCGCAACATTGCTAAACAATTTCAATCAAAGGCCACCGATTATTTCAGATTCAAGATCAATTAGACTCAAAGCTATGCTCCAAAAATGATCACATAATGCCCAAATAGAGTTCACATTAACCTTTACACGCATATAAGGCATTTCTCTCTTATTGATATTTTAACAATCATGAAGTGTGCATGGAAAGTAAGAAATTGAAAGATAGAATAACAACACATGTGAACAAGCTCAATACAACAATTCATCATTAATCAAACCATTTGTAATCATACTACCCTAAATAAATCACCAATCACTCAATTTTGATAACAAAATACAAATGGGTGTTTTATCAAACACATGGTGTACACTAGTGTGTGGAAGCAAGATTTTGTAATTTGGGCATGTAAAGAAAGACACACATTCAAAAATATTCACCCCAACAACCATTTTCCACTAAATTAAGCTCAAATAAAATAAATTTAAACCTAAAGAAATTATTGAATGTGACAACTATTCATACTTCAAAGAAGATTTAACTAAGAAGCATACCTTGTGAGCTTGTTAAAGAGAGAAAGTGATAAAAATGAAAGTCCAATATACTTATCCGGGGTTTCATCCTTTAGGTACCCATTCCAAATTATGCTATCACCTAAAAACATCCAAAAAAAAGATGAAAATTTAATAAATAAGAAAATAATATTAGAAAACATCAAGAAACAATCCTTGGGTTGCCTCCCAAGAAATGCCTTAGTTGAAGAGGCGGCATGGCATCTTTTTTCTATCAAATTTGCGTCTCCATTTGGAAGACTTGAAACGGCAGCCCAACTTTATATCATTACATATTTGAGGAATTTTGGGCTAAAGTAAGGACACAATGAAATATTTTCTATCCCTCCCCTTTGACGATTTATACCTTTAACCCAACTTCATATCTAGCTTTCTAATAGGATCGTTGGATGTTTGTGAGGGCATAAAAAATTCACTTGTTACATACTAAATTTTACTTTGATTGGTCTTCGGTCAGGGGATTTATTTTTCCCTTTTGTAATGACAAACTCCAAAATGAAGGAATTTTCCTCCTAATCTCTAAAACACATCATTTATTTGGTTAGGTGAACTTGCATCACATTTGCCAACTACAATTTTGAAAAATGGTTCGAATGAGGACTATCCCTCAATTCTGGAATAGCATCCCTATGAGAATATTTACCCCAAAATGGACTAGTGCCTTCATAAGAAATTTAATTGGATTGTTCTCTTGACTTTAGCGCTATGTCCATTATTTCGGCATCTACAGCCATATTATGCTCGGTTGGTTGGGAAATCACCGAGTATTCTTTAATGTTAAGCTCATTTTAAGGCGTGGTCATGGTCGTAGTGTTTGCACGATTGACCTCCATGCCCATCTCTTCAATTCTCTAGCTTTCCTCATTACATGCCCCATTTCTTGATACATAGCACGAATGTTATTTTCCATTGATTCCACCCATTCTAAGATAAGTTTAAACATTGCTTCAAAAACAATAGTTTTTGTGCTCTGTTCTTCCTTTTTTCTCATAAGACCTATCAAAATCATGAGAAGAACTAAAAATCGAGTAATTATAACAGCGGGAGGAGGCATTTGGACAATCATTCCCATGTCTATCTTGACCACCACACAAAGAACATACATGCTCCTTATAAGATCAATAAGGTGCACACATCTCTCCCTGGGGAGAATATCTACAATCTTACCAAAATAGGGTCTATTACAATATGGACGGATTATCACGATAGGATTTTTGACCGCTGAACTCATGTTTATTCCAAGATGCTATAGTAAAAAATGAACAAAAATAAAAATCTAAGTAAGATAAGAAACAAAAGAAAATAACAAACAAATATTTAAAAGTTTGAAACAAAGCCAGTAAGCTAAAATTCCAAACTAACTCAATACACCAAATTGTTGTCCGGCAACGGTGCCATTTTTGAAAACGCTCAACTTATCCATCAATTTGAGTGCAAGGAGGTCATTGAAAATATATTTACCGAAAAAGAGTCGGGGTTGAATCCAGGAAAAATAATGTGATTGGTGATTGACTAGGTTTGGAATAAGAGTTACTAACTAAATTCAAACCTACAGTAAAAAAATAGTTTGGGTTTTTTTTATGTTTTCAAACATAAAAGTAATTCTTGGGATTCTAAAGGATTAATTTTAGAAAAAGATAACTAGAGTGTAATCAATTAGGAATGACTATTTAGAATATGCTATCATAGGGGCAAAATTTGTATGGGTATGTCATTATTCGATGCAAATTCTAGTTGTTGATGATATGGTAGGCTAGGTTTAAAGTCCTTGTGGCTAGTTTTTAAACAAAGCCACAAAGATGCCACTCGATGACCCTTTCAAGTACCTAATGAGTGTGAAATTAAAGCCACACAATACCTCAATTAGGCACTCCTATTTCTAGGATTGAACCCGAGGGATAGTAAACCTCCTAATCACATTTATGTCTAAGATAGTGATAAATTTGCAAGACACACCCATGAATTGTCTACTATTTCATTGGTTCCTACATACCTCTTTCAAGGATGATATGGGTTCCTAAAGTTCACCCAAAACCTTTCTTTCAAGGATGGCTAGAGTTTTCAAGAGCTTGGGTCTTTCATCTATCAATCCCATTTAATCATTTGGGGCTTTCACTCATAAATCGCTACCTATTTAATCAAGAAACATTAGAACTCATCATCAACAAAATAAATTCCACACAAATATATCACAACCTATGCACAATTCTTTCTATTCAAGCCTAATCCCAAAAGGTAGATCGAGAAAATCATACACATCATAAACATAAATAAACCAAAACTTCTATCAAAGTTGTTCATAAAAAATAAAGATAAGGCAAACCACACTTTAAGCTCCAATGAGTCTTGAATGGAAGATGTCAAATCCAGTCTTTAGAGTTCCTCTTATTAAGTCATAGCTCAAATTAGTATAAATTTAGGAACCAAGCTCCAAGAATGTAAGATAAAAGATTATGTGTAAAATAAACTTAAAATCCCTATTTAAGCCCTAATTCCATATTTGTCAAATATTATAAAAAATATCATTGAATTTTTTTGCGCTACCATGACTGCCATCTTTGTACCACGATCGCTACACTACTATCGTGGTAGTCATCTCGCGATCACACTCTGCTTGACATGTTGACAGATTGCGATTGTGACCCTCAGGTCGCGATTGCAGTAACCAAGGGATGACGCTTGGGGCTGCAATTTCAGCTTTTGTTCTTTTTGCTCACATTTCTTCTTTTTCAACTTCTCCTTAGCTCATTTTTATCAAGTTTCCTTGCTCGTCTTTCTTTTCACTTTTACCTACATAAATGAGCATTAAGCAATAAAGTAACAACAAATCATTGAAAAAGCATGATAATTTAGGCTTAAAAAAATGATAGGAAGTTGTCAAAGTGATGACTTATCAACTGGTCACTTTCAACATATTTAGATTTTATAGTATTGTATATGTCTCTCATGAGCAGTACATTAAAAGTACAAACCACATGCATAACTTTGTATTATATTGTCTTATATTATAGGTTTGGATTCTCCCCAAACAACTCACAATTACCATGGTTCTACACTTATATTGGTATTAGAGGGTGGTGAGTACTAAAAATTCGGGGATGAGATTTACATTATTTTTCTTACCTTAATCATTTAATGTTGAGACAGTATGAGTTAGGCAAGGGCTTGTACCTGCAACACATTCTATTTAGAGGCTTTCAGAAATATATTGAGATTTTAAAGATTAATGGTTATGTCATAAATTATTAATTTCAACACTTTAGTATTAGTATTGGTTTTAAATATCATTCTATCAATTTAGTTTATATTCCGCTCAGCATTAATCAGTTATATGCAATATTTTTAGTGTTATCCCTGCCCAGGATTTAGTTTGGAATTATTCTGACTCTAACCACTATTTTATGACTAGGGATATCGTGGAGATATAACAGACTTAGTATCAGATCCTCCAGTATAAAGTGTATTATGGTGTCTAAAAGTTGTGTTAAGTAGAGTCTTATTCATGTTTCTGACACACGCCGCAATTATGAATGAGAGCCTGTGAAATATTTTAGAAATGCTTTATTTCATTCATGATCATGTCATGCAATTGAGTTCACTCTATTGATCCTTCTAATTCATGCCTTACGTATTTAAAAATATTTCTCCTTAAAAAATTATTAGTCAAAAAAGTGATCAAAATTGTATCCCTTCCACATAAGTTGATCAACCTTTTAGTATTGTCATTTCTTAAGTAGAGTTTTGTGATACCATCCAACTGTTGGCTCGAGCTATAACGAATAATTTGATTAGATGGTCTTAGTTTTTGCAAGTATTGTTGGTAAGATGAGAAAAAAGGGGAGTATTATGATCCTACTAAGGAATGGTAACTCTAACAGTTGGAAGATCACTAGTGGGAACCAATCTTCATTTCTACGATGGTCATCAGAGCCAATGCAATCATGAGGTAATATTTTTTCTCTTTCCCAAAAGTTTTTTTATACTATGAATGGGGGAGAATTTGGCTCTCATCCGTAGACAAATATTATAGAGGGAAAATCCCACCGCACTTCCAACAAGTGTGTCAGGAAACATAAAAAGTATTGTCTGGCAGGACTTGAATGTTTTTGTGCTTGTGGTAAGCTTGTCCACAAGTTAAGATATTGTCTAGTAGCTTCAGCAAAGGGCAAGGAGGTTTTCCAGGAGGTTCATCCCACTTTCTCTACAACCCCTCCAGGTCACCAAAATCAGTTGGGTACCTATTATAGCACAGGCTTTAGTCAACACTCAAATCAATCCCATTCATCCTCTAGCTAGCCGAGTCAGAATGATTCTACTAAGGCTGAGTTGCGTATGTTTCCAATTGTTCTGCTTCATGCATTTATAGTCCTCTGGCCCTTATCCTTCCATAGTGGTGAATAGTCATAGATTAGAATAAGCTAATATTTGTGATGAGTAGTGTCATGGAAAACTCTAGGAAAGAAGTGTTAGGTAGTAGATCTTCACAAGTTGTGTAGGTTATTATAAAGAATAGGTAGAAAAATATGAATATCGCCTACATTATATCTGAGATGAAATTGGAAGATTACGACCAAGAAATGTGGACAAGATATATTATTTGCCTTTTCACAAAGTAGATAAATAGGAGCAAACCCTAAAGGGATATGCCTTGATCATTTTAGTGAGTTCAAGTGCGTGGATATGAACAAAAACTAGCTTTGTATGGTAACTTTTATATATGGGGGAGATGCTATAGTGTAGAACCATTTTGGTTTTATAGAGTTAGGTAGTAACGTTAGCAAGTTCTACAATAGAGCAATTTGGAGGTATAAACCATTCTTATCTTATTTAGTACACTTATATCTTTATGACTCTTGCTCTTGCATGACATCATTATGATGTACCCACTTTATTAAGATGTATGTTCATCCTTAGTTGCTATTATAAGGAGTAATAGTCTGGCAGAGTAATCCATATTCGTGCATTGTGAACCCAATGTATCAGTCTTAAATCCTATAGCTCATATCTCAAGCACTAATGATTTCCCAATATGCTTAGTCCAGCGTAGTCATAATATATTATAGGTGATAAGTGATTTCACAATATGCAAAGTATAATCTTTTACATAACTCCATGAACAAGATCGTTTATAATGTATTGTAATCCTCACCCTTTTTGAGTGTCAGATCTTCGGTGGATATATATACCTAAATGTCATAATCGATATCTATTTAATCTAGTTTTGAGGACTTCATGGAATTGAGAATCTAAGTATTTGGTCCATTTTTATGATGTTCGATGAGATTAAGCAGAAGTCAGATGAGACAAAATTGGTATCGTTGGAAAGCTAATTCAATTTTTCACATGATAATTTCCCAAATGCCCTTTCAATTTCTATCTGATTTAAATACTAATCATTTAGGAAGTCATCACTAACTCTTCTGGAGACTAGGTTTGACTTTAAGAAAGTTTGGGTATTACAATATTTGAATCTCTCATATGCATCATATAAATTCTCATCCGTCTTCTACTTAATCATATCCTTATGAGAATTCTTATGTTCGATATGACTCCCACGTTATTATTATGCTTTGTAATGGATTGATGTAATGCTCATGAGATTAGGCTTATGAAATTATGATATGTTTACATGCATTCCGATTCATGTGTAAGCTTATAGAATGCGAATACTTCATGAAAATCCCCAACGATTGTACTATGAATTGTTGACTATGGTCATGTGTCAAGAAGTGTTATGTCTTGTCAGTTTCATTCTATCAGGTCCTTGGGGTACTTGTACCCAATAATTTAGCTGTGTGCCTAGAGCTTGTGTTATGTTTTCCAGATACTCTCAGTCAAGCTATGATTCATGCAATTTAGTCAGTCATGTGACTCAGGAAAACTCAGTAAACTCAGCAATCTAAGAAATTCAGTAACCTTAGTAGTATTCCACCAGTTAATGGAACTTAGTGAACTCAGTACAGTTAGTTCAGTATAATTGATTCAGTGTCTAATCAGATGGGAGCAGGATTCATCACCGAGTGAGCCCAAGGATGGGAACTCACCTACGAGTAGAGGGTATGATTCTTAGAAACAATCCTTGCGCTCTAGAACTACGTAGCCAGCATAGGATGAGACATCTAACCTGATAGATAAGGGTTGATGAGGTAACTTAAAATATTAGATGATGGTCCCACCATTCTCCTTAGAGTGCCTATTAGATAAGAGATTACTCACAACTTGTCCTTAACAGTGGCGCGATATTGACACCCATCCAATTGGGGTTACAAATTAGACCCCAACTCTTTTATATTATCTCATTTGGGGCATGTCGGTTAGATGACTACTTCCCACAGTTATAGTCTCAGTTTCAGTCTCAGTAATAAAACTCAGTTAGTTCTACAGAATTCAGGATTGTCAGATACAGTCTCCCAGTTTAGTACGAAACTTAGCTAGTTTCATCAGAAATAGGACTGTCAAATACAGTCATTCAGATAATAGTATATCATTTATACGAACTTATGTTATCAGTATTCAGATTTAGTGATGTCATGATCTAAGTCACAGTTCACGTATTCATGCATATATTCTCATATTTATGTTATTTAGTTAGTTAGTACTGTTCATGCATATAAATACCTTGCATTCAACCTACCTCACTTGCATACCAGTACATTCAATCGTACTGACGCATTTGCACTATGGTGTTTTTATACCATGGGTTCAGAAGTACGAGCTCCAAACCATCCTTAGTAGATCAGACATTCAACAGCCAGACTAGCACTGAGTCCTCATCATTCGAGGATAGCATGATTATTTGATTACTTTATTATTTCAGTAGTCCAAAGTGAGTTGGGGACATGTTCTATCAACTCCACAGTTTTTTTGACAGTTTTCAGGCTTCCCAACTATAGCATGTTCAGACAGTTATTTTAGTTTTATTTTGGGTATTGATATACCGTATTTCTAGATGTTATATTTTATCAGATATTTAAACCTTATGTCCTTTCAGCCCTTTTCTGTATTTATACACTATCTTATGCAGTGCCCAGTTACAAATATTAGTCATGGGTTAGCTTGTGGTCCTTCGGGGTCATGAGCACCACGTAGCATTCCGGGTACCATATTTGGGGCATTACAAATATCTTCTCAGAGACTGTCCATATCACCAGCAGACAACCAAGGTATTAGCTCATAATATTATTTATGATCTTAACCATAACACAAAAATTTGCTGGATTTAGTTGTAGTAGTCAATCTTAGGAGAAAAAGTTATAATGAGATTTATAATATCTTGAATCAAATTGCATAAGGTAATCTTTCACTGCATGGTGATATTTTTGAAGTGCAGTGACAAAGCCTGCAGGTTTGATTGATGTCATTAATATCACAACTTTGTCTACTCAGCTATTGGCCTTGCAAGATCTAATGATGATGCAGTTTAGTAAGTTGAGCGTGAACCAACCTCAGGCTTAAGTAAATATAGTCTAACAAACCCTATCTTCGTGTGAAATTTATGGGATTAGTTGTCACTCGACAGACTTATGTAGAGAAAATCTAGAATTTTGGGCCATGTATAAATGGTAATTTATATAAATTCCTACAATCAGGAGTGGCAGAGTAAGCCCAACAATTCCTAGGGAAATGATAAGGTTTATACTTAGCTATTTCAACAACAACCAAACATGAAGGTTAGTAATATTGAAGAAACATAGAAAAATATCCTTTCCAATAAAGAAGAAATGGCTACAAAAAAATTATCACTTGCTATATTAAATGTAGAGGCGCAGTTGGAACTGATAGCTAAGGCCCAAAATATCAAACCTCAATAGGGTTTGCAAAGTGGCATAGAGAACCCAAAGAAGGTAATGGAAATCACTCTGAGAAGAAGTTAAGATGTCATTAATAGACCTCATAAGAAAAATTAGGAACTTCAGGCAGAGTTTGGTTCCATAACTGGCAGAAGAGATGCAAGTTGCATCCAAGAATATTGAATATCGGGAGAGTTTGAGTAACCAAAAACTAAGAAAGCTGAGAGGGTACAAGAAAGATCACCACTCTAATATTTGTAAATGTTCAAAAAGTCTAAGGATAATGTATATTTAAAGAAATTCTTTTTTCAGGAATCTTTACATTAATTCCCATTATTAGATGTTTTACAGGGTATGTCTAAGTATATAAATTACTTAAAAAATATGTCTACATATAAGATAGAGCTAACTGATATTGAGACAATGACTCTTACTGAGAAGTACAATTCAGTTATTATAAGGAATATTCTAAAGAAGTTGAAGGACCAGGGTATTTTACCCTTCCTATGCAAATTGGTGAAAATAATGTGGTTTACACTTTGAGTAAGCATAAATTTGAATCCCCCGTATATTTGTAATACTCTTGAATTAGGGAAGCCAAGGCCATGATCTGTGGTGCTCTAAATAGCTAATAGAACCTGAGTGCAGCCTAAAGGAATCATCAAAGATGTCTTCATAAAGGTTGAAAAGTTCATTATTCCTGTTGACATTATTGTTCTTTATTATGATGTAGATGACAAAGTACTAATAATATAGAGATTAAATGATGAAGAGGTTTTCTTCTAAGTATACAAACCATCGAATACATATTCACACTATAAGGATTTATGCATAATTACATCTATGGAAGTGGATGAGTGTGGGATGGTTGAGGGAATACCACCAATGACCTCTCTGGACTATCAAATATAGTTACCCATGATACCATTTAAAACCAAAGTTGGGAAGCAAAAAAAAGAGCATTGAAAGGCTATTGTTGGAAAAATACAGACCTTGAGCATACAAACTCAAGAGGTTAGAAAAGAGTGAGAAGATTGCATCCGATTAGGAGGTAGAGGATAGAGAAATACAAAGAAAGTAGTGATGTGGGTCATGCCGCAACAATAAACCCAAAGTTGCCTGGTAGTTAATTTAAGTTAAGGGAGGTACATTATTTTCATAGTTTTCTTTATCATAATGTTTGTTTTTGTTTATCTTTTAAGTTACAGAATGATGGGAAGTCTGAGTATCGGAGATCTTCGCCATTAAGGATGGGAAAGACACGGTGTGTAGTCCACTGGACCTCATTGATGACTAATAATATTGCTAGGTAGTCCTAGAGGACTGAGGGAACATTATTGTTCTTACTTTCGAGATATGCTTTGGGGACAAAGTGTGCTTTTACGTATGGGGTAGGGAATCGTCCACTAGTTTAGGGTAAAGTGTAGCTATAGGATTTTTTTTTAATGGTTTTTCTAGTTTTTGACTAATTTTGAATAAATTTCAAGAGGATTTTCTCTTTGTTTATTAGTATTAATTGGTGTCAGTCTAGTATGGGAAAATATCACGTGCCTCTTAATTTTTCTTTTATTTTTTTTGATGGGGAACCCTTTAAAACTAGTATCTCTTATTCATTTTTAGGATAAATTTTTGTATTAGGAATAAGTAAGATGCTATTGCTAGTTTCTATGTATGATTACATGATTCAAGAGGCTTTGAAAGTGAAAGTATGTAGAGTGTGTTTAATGACTAATTTTGAGACTCCTAGGATCATTTATTTGACTTTATGCGATATTAGATTAATTTTGAATTCATTCTATTACATTGTTTAGAGGTTACAAGAATCCTACATGACTTGATTATGTGCCATGTATGATGTGAGGCATTCTTGTAGATTCGTTATTGTATAGAAATATCTAGAACTTGCTTGGAGTGTGTGCAGAGAAAAATAAAGATTGTTGCATTCAGAAGATGATAGAGACATTACTTTGATAGCCGTGTTTTATTCCCTCTATTATGTAGCCTTTTGCATAATCTGAGTTAGCCCTACTAAGCCCATACCCTATTCTTTAGAAGCTTCATATGTAGCTTATTCCCCTTATTTTATCAACCGTTATTTGATCAAAATCTCCAAAGCACTTAGTTAAGAAATTACTATGGTTAAGGAGTATAAAAATAAAGATAGAAAAGGTCAATAAGAAGCCCTAAAAATGTAACCCTTAGTGTTGAAAAAGTTTATGTGTTATCGGGGATAATGTAATGAAAAGAGAAAATTGATCAAAATTGAATTATGTGTTGGTAGAAGATATTTCCTCATAACTTTAAGTGAACTAGCTTAAGGAGATGGGGTAAACCAAAAGATGAGTGGGTAGATAAATGTACTGAAAAATTTGTTGCTGAGGATGAATTTGAATGTATAATGTAATGTATTAAAGCGCTTAAGGAAGATAATCACTATTACTAGAAAAAATAGTTCCTACCTATCCCTTACCATATATTACAACCCATAAAGTCCTATTTAATCTTAAACTTTGATATTCCAATAATAGTGGAGTACTACACTAAGGGTAAGCTTCTGGTTCATCTTGTCTGAAATGTGAATTCTTTGTAAGAGTAAGTGAAAATTTTATCCTTATACCAATTCTTGTAATGAATTACATATCTATGTATATAATAGGTAACTCTCTTGTGTAAGGGAGCATGTTTGATGATTTTGTGGTGACTTGTATGATCTATTTAATTGAGTAATATGCATTAGTTTTCTAACTTAGTTGTGTTAATTCATGAGGTTAAGATGTTTGAAGTAGTGTTCATAAGCTTTCAAATGTGTATGGCATGTTTAGCGTAGAACTTCTATTTTTGTAGTCATTGTTGTGCTAGCTTGAATTTTTATTATTTGTATTATTAATATTGGAGTCTTCCATATTTATGATGCTTAATATAACATGTTGTTCGAGGACGAACAAGGCTTTAAGTGTAGGGTGATGATCTTAGGTAGATTTATGCACTTAAGTATCATTATCTCTAAGTATGTAGTCTAGTGTTCAAGACTTATCGTGTGCATAATGAGTTGATATTCATA
Organism: Capsicum annuum; assembly: GCF_002878395.1. Taxonomy (NCBI): domain Eukaryota; kingdom Viridiplantae; phylum Streptophyta; class Magnoliopsida; order Solanales; family Solanaceae; genus Capsicum; species Capsicum annuum. Next base: position 97,458,717 of record NC_061118.1, read on the forward strand.
CAATTGAGCGTGCAATTGTTAATGTACTTGTTTAAGATATTTAATGTGTTTTCAAAATAATTTTAGAGTGAAAATGATCACTTAGTGGTTAGAAAAGAAAACTAGTGTTACTAGCTTGAGCTATGTGTTTTTATAGTAGATGTTGTTTGATTCTATTGATTATAAGCACTAATTTGTGGTTTGAGATGATATGGTATGCCTCAAAGTATTTTAAACTCAAATTGGGTTGCTACACAAGCAGAATTTGAAGTGCAAAGACAACCACAAAATGAGCAACTCAAAGCTAAATGGATTGAGGAAATATGGATGAAATCTTTAATTTCATAGCACTAGGGCATGCCACGCTCCCTAGCATAAGAAATTAGGGCTTGACATGCACTTACCGGGCCAACACATAGATATGACACATACTTGATTCCAAAATGAGCTCTTGGTTTCCCTATATAAATAGGACACTTAGGATGTTGTAATGAACTGGGATGAATTTTGGGGCAAGAAATCCACTTGAGGGGGTTTATTTTATGGATCTAAATCATTCCCTTGGTTTACTTTTGGTTTTTGTACATGGATTTTCATCTTCTAATTCATTGTAAGACTAGGAGCGGCTAAACATCCTCTTCTAGGGTTGAGACCAAGAACATGATTACTTAAGCTTATATTTTTTCTTGTTTATGTTTATTATAATAATTGGTTGTTAATATATCCTTTTCAGTACTTTTCTATGGATTTGCGACCCTTAGGATAAATCTATATTTGTATTGAGAGCTCGAACGGAGGAGCAACAGATTAGAACATGCAATAAAGTTACGATTTGAGTTTATGATAGGAATATACCTAATTTTTCCTATTTGAATCATATATAGGATGAAATATAAATGAAGTAAAACATTCTATGTCCAGGTCCTTAAATTTTGTATGTTTGAGTATTCCATTGGTCATACGTCTCATTATATGATGGGTTAGGTGACAAACTTATAGGATGTCCAGTGTTTGGTGGTAAAGTTTCTGTTGTGGATATGGTTTTGTGCTATTGGTCATATGATTTGGTGACTGGTTGTTAGGTTGATCCTTTACTTGATTTGAAACTTAGCAATTTTACTTGGCTCTTAGTACAAATGGTTCTCTATGAGCCATGAGGATAGAGTATGAGTGGTATATTGGAGTCATACATTGTCTAGTCTTCAATACCTTTGATTATTTCTTGGATATGACCTATGTGTACTAGTCTTATGTTATGGGTATAAGTGGGGAAAGGGAAGGTTCAACTCTTTGTTTTGGTTACGACTTGATTGTACTACTCGTATAATGTGGGTATGAGTAGAGGGGTCCAACCATACCCATCTGCGAGAATTTTTATAGTTTAAGTTGGGGGTATTTTGGAAATTTCCCATCTTAATTTCTTTTGACCCCATGAATTAAAACACTCTTGGTACTTCATTAACCTACTATTCCCAAATCAAACACTCTTAAAACACTCTTAAAGCTTAATAAAGCTCTTAGTTCGAAAAGAGGCTAAGGTTTCTTTAAGGTTGTCAGCTAAGGATATCAAGGGTGGTTTCTTTCCATCTTCTTTTGTATATAAGGTATGTTGCTTCTCCCTCATTTTTATTTTAAAGTAAAAACATGTTTTACTTAATGATTTTCATGGCATTATTGGGGGTTTGTGTTGGTTTGGAAATATATGTTGGATGTTTTATTGTTACTAATTGTTTGATGATGATTCCCATGTTCCATTTATGGTTTTTCATGTTATATTGTTGGGTTGAACATGTGGTTGTATGGGAATGGTTAATTGGTTCCTGGTTTTAGTTTTGGTAATCTTATGCCTTCAACATGTTTGTTAAAATACCAATGAGAATGTTTTTGTCACATAGTTTGACTTTTATTGAAAGCCAGGAATTTTAGAATATGATAATGGATTCCTAAATGGTTTGATTGAAATAAATGATTTGGGAAGGCCCTTGTTGCTATAGTTTTGATTGATTGGAAATCTTATGGGTTCTATGGAAATCCCCTAACTATTGGTTGATGAGATTGCTTGCAAGCTATAGTTGGTATGGTGTACCACTTCATAATTCCTTTGTAATAACTTCTGGAATTTATGGTTTTGTTATATGTTATAGGATTTAATTAGGAAATCATGGAGAGTTGTTATAGTTAGCCATGAAGGTGTGAGTCTGATGGACGGACACTAGAAAATCATGTTTGCCGACATAAGGGCTGGACAGGGTGACCATATACATATAGGGTACATAGGAATCTCCTAATTTATATTTGTATATATGTATCATAGAGGGGAATAGGTACACGGGAATCCCCATCCACTATAATAGCTCCAGTTCATGTGGCTACACGTACTGGGGCCTGCGGCATATTCAGGGGGTAACACTAGATCCATATAGACCCTAGGTGATTTTAGGATGGCCAAGCTACATAACCTAGGTTAAATTTTTAAATGCATGCTAAACCCGATTCCCTTTCCCAATATTAAATATATAAATATGTATAAATGTGAATGCACGTGCTTATTTACCTAGTTTTAACTATTGGAATTATTTTATCCTTATTCCTGAGTACATGCTAGAGTTAACCCGCTAACTCATCTTCGAGCATTGCATCCCCACGCGATGCAGGAACTGGTTATACTACTTCTCCTACTCTGTGATCTTGGATTCGGGGACAACATTCATGTCATACTTAAGTGGTGAGCTTCCATACTCTAGAAGACTCAATTTCATTCTATGGATATCTTTTTATACTTTTGTTTATTTCTTTTACTTTGGTTTTGTCTATGGTTGGGAAAATGTATGAACCTGATGTTCATTGTTTTTGTTAGAGGCTTTATGTTTCTACTATAGGCATGGGTGGTGTCGGTATTGGTGTTATCCTTGGCATTGGTATTGGTATTGGGGGTGACACTGGTTGGACGTTCGATTGCATCTTTGGATGGTTGTGGTTATGGATTTTATCATTGTCTTTCATTAGTTGTTGTTCTATCTTTTTATAGGTTCGGAAATTCATTCGACATAGGGTACAAGGTAGTTATGGTTAGGTATTGGGGGTGGTCTTCTATCCCGATTAGGCTTAAGGCACCAACACGACTAGGCCCTGGTTTGGGTTATTTCATGAATTAACTTAGTTCTCATATACCCGCTCAATAATGTAGTTTTGGGTATAATTTATATAGATGGTGAAAGGATGATTGTTCACTAATTTATATCAATGAATCAAGAACCAACATTATTAACTGAGTCAACAAAATTGTATTGCAAAGTAGGGTTGTTTATAGTGCCTTGACGCTTGGTTCTTCCCCACTATTGTGTCCAACACTTTATGTTATCGACTTTTTTGCAGTTACTTTACGTCTTCAACTCTCAAAGGCTATAGGTTACTTTTGCACATTTTTAATCTTGGGGATAACACAAGAGTTAGGTTATTATGAGCACAAGTCTCTGTAGGATCAAAATATGTCTTTTAAAGGCTATTTTACTACTTGGGAAACCAAGTACACTTGCGTGTGTACTAGGATACAACACTGTCAAGGGTTATGAATGCCCTTATTTAATTATTTTGTAGTATCCCTCTTAGTATAGATCTTCCTAGTAGCGTCATTATGACCTTTAGTATAGTATTATAGTGGGGTTGGTGGTAGTTGAGTTGTAAATTTGGATGATTCATGGATTTACCTTGTAGATTTTGTGATGGGTGGATAGTAAACCTTTGATTAGTACTCAGGGTTGATTCTGTAAAGTTTGACCCTAATTGATATAGAATTCCTATTCCCATAGTAAAGACTACGTTGTCCATTCTATAAGCAACATTTAGTACATTATATTAGGCTTGAACATGATGAGAGAATTTTGATAGACTTATCGTGTAGCAGCCTTGGATAGTATACCCTTACGAAACTTTGATGTAAACTCCATAGATTAGGTGTATTGTGTCGTAGAGAGGAGCATAGTCTAGAAGTGATGTTAATTAAGAAGTTATTAGTTGTCTTTTATAAAAAGTTTAGTAGTCTAATAATATTTTTAGCCTAGGATAATCTTGCTTCATTCTATAAAATTTTAGAGAAAAGGTGCCTCATGGTTAAATATATATCTTTCTCTTTATCCTGTGAACGTAGATCCGTGGACTAGGATGTTTATACCATGTCCAAATTTCACAATTAGATGTATTACTCATATCTTACTGGTGATTCCTTTCCCTATATGCAACTAGATTTCCTAACAATGAGAGTGAGAGAAACAAACTTCATTTTTCAATGACTATCAAAAGTTTCATACCAAAATCCATTGCTACATAGTTCCATGAATACTTTTTAGTCATGAATACTATGGTTGATTCTAAACTTTCAATATAGATTAGTACAAATTTCCAGTAGTTCTGTTCAAAGATCAGACAAATAATACAAGTGACTTTCTCTCTTTCTTTCCAGTTGTACTCTCTTGAGTCCATCTATGTGCCTGTTTCCTATGAAATGTTACTTGCACTGGTGTTGTATCTTAATATAGTTGAGTCTTCTTCCCATCCCAAATTTAGTTCAAGGTAACAATTTCCTCCCTATTACTTTCTTCAATCTTATGCCCCTCAATTATTTCCATGGCATAACATGCATTCATAAGTTAATTTTAGCCTATGTTTTAGTTATAAATTAAGTTATCATATCAATATTCAAATCTCTTTATTAACTGTTGGGATTTCAGCTCATTTCTTATCTTTCAATGTTAATATTTATTCGGGGATGAATGATCCAAAGAGTCAAATATTGTAACTCCTGAAATCCAAGCTAAGACCAAAAAAATATTCAAGCATATATGATAATTATATAAGCATGACATGAATATTAGATGATATTTAAGATCATAAGGATTCCCTAACCAAAAGTTGATTTTAAAAGTCCTTTGCTTGGTAAGTTCTAGTGTAACATTCTTTCTGGGTCAACTTCAAACAACCACCACTCCTAGTATATTAATATTTAGATTCTCTAATTCCCAAAAAATTAAAGGTACTCAATTACCTTTCCAATGCACTAACTTTTTGTAAATGTGGCATTGGTGTAAAAAGCTATAACCATTTTATAGAATAACTATCAAAGCTGCCAGAGGTGACCACTAAGACTCTATAAATCATTAGGTGGCCCTATGGGTTATTGGGAGACCCTATAAGTCATAAGGTAACTTACAAGAATGATGTAGGGAAGACAGAATAGAGTGATAAGTGATGAAATGGTCCAACAATATACATTCCTTTCAAATCTTAGTCCTCATATGTTCCTTTTACGTATTTACTCAAGCCATGACATATCTCTTATAAACTTACAAAGTCACATGATTAAAAATACATGAAATATATATGTGTGTGTGTGTGTGTGTATACATAATACAACTAGGAGATCCCACTCAAAATAGTAATATACAAGACATACATGAAATCATGATATGTCATTAATGCTATGGACCTCTTTTTGATGATGTAAGTTTCTAAATAACTAGGGTATCTGTAATACCATCAATGATCGTGGATCGGTTTTTATATAAAAGCAAAGTTTACTAGTAGTATGGAAGTATGGTGTGGCATCCATCATTATGGACAACATCATCAAAAGTAATCATTTATATTTAGTTGTGAGTAGTACTTAGCACCATGTTGGACTTAAATCCCAAAACTACGTGCCACCATATGTTAAAAGGATCATCCTGAGTTGAGAGTGTATTCAATCCCCTTAATAGTCTCATGAGTAAATTCATGCCAGTCATGATTCATATCCTTAGCAAGGTTTATGACACCATCCCAACATGGGTTATAGGTTCTATTCCATATTGCTTACATTGTATATATTAGTTACAGTAACTCCCACAATTAAAACTTAGACTTTGCATGACATTATATTCAGTTTATTCAATATATTATATTCTTTTATTCTTACTAGTTGGTCATTGCATCATTTTATAGATTTTAATCAAATTTTAGTTTATCATGTCACTTCATCATATTTAGTTTATATAACATAGTGCATATCTCGCATGATTAATACATTTGAAGTAATACACACATACTTTTCTTTGTGACATTTTGTCTTACAATATTAGTTCGAACGCTTCGTGTCCAACTAATGATTAGCATGGTCCATATTTTTTACCTATAGTAGAGAGTGGTGAGTGCTTATCATTTGAGGATGATACTGAGATTTGTTTCTTTACTTCAGACATTCAGTTCTCAGATAGTTAGACTTCTCTACGGGCTTGTCCCATTAACTCATCTTATTTAGAGGCTTTCAAACAAAGAGCTAGATTTTCTAGTGCAATGATTATGTCAGACAGTGTAAGTTTTGACACTTCAATATTGGTATTGATTTTAAATATTATTAAATAACTGTAGTTTAGCTTTTGCTCAGTATTCATCAATTGTACGCAGTAATTGTAGTCTTATTCCTAGACATCGGTTAGCTTTGGGTAACTTATGACTCTCAATGTCATGCTACATTTAAGAGTTATTCTTGAGTCATGAAACGCAATAGTACCACTACATTGGTTAAAGTACCACTATTTTATGGCCATAATTATACTGCAATAGCACTAAATCAATAACTTTATTGTCACAACAGTAAAAACATTGTTTCCAACTTAAAAAAAAATAGCATCATGCTTTTCATTTATATTTTCTAACAAAAATGCATAAGAGCTCTAGAAATGTGATTTCCACTATTTTTGAGCATTTTCATCTTTGGAGGTAAGGTCCCTTAAAATTCTAAACACTGATTACATTTTTGAACTTTTAGAAATTTCTAGAGAAATATTTATGGTAGAAATTAGGTTTTAGCTTTGATTTAGGAATTGGGTACAACTTATAGGATTGAGTGTAAAATTAGTTCTTAATGATCCTAGGGTTATTGAAAAACTATCTAGAGTAGAATTATCATTTTTCGTGCTAAAGTATAATTGTTGGGATTTAAAGGGTAGAAAATCCTAAGGTTCTGAACTACGAAAAATTTGTCGCAACTAATGGTTATTGATTTCTAATGGTTTGAAAGGAATCAAAAATTAAAATATGTGCGTAATTTGTTATAAATCATGAAAGGGTCAAAAAGACAAAAATGAAAACTTTTGTCTTTGACGTGATTCAAGCTTTCATTGAGGTAGGTTATGGTTTACTTGTAGAAACTAGACTTTCTTGACTCTATGCTTATACTCCTCTAGTTATAAAAGGTTGTGGTGGTGAATAAAATAGTATAGGTCATTCTAAGGTAGATGTACTGGCCATGATGATGATGGAGTTGTTACCAAGATAAACGATGTAGGGGAAAATTTGAAAGAGGTGGTGCTCAGGCTGCTAAAGTTTATGGTCAAGGTGGTAATAGAGACAAACCTTATGTTGTTCCATCTTACCCTAATGCAAAATGTTCTTACTATTTGATAACATGAACTATTTTTATTTTTGATCATATTGCTTCTATATTGTTTGATCCTGAGTCTACTTTTTTCTAACTATCGATAAAAAATTTTTAGGGTTGAGACATAAACTATGAATTTCATGGTACCTTTATGGCTGTGTCTACACTAGTTGGGGTATCTATATGTGTTACCAAGTTTATCAGGCGTGTCCTATAATGTTTACGGGGTATAAAAATTTGGCAAACCTAGTAATTTTAGATATAGAGGAGTTTGATAATATTTTGTGACGTCATAGATAAAATAACCCGTCCAATATCTATCCCTCTTTATCATATGGCACAATACTAAGGGAATTGAAGTCCTAGTCGATAGAATTGTTAGATAATCGATTCTTCACCCCAGTAATTTTCCTTGGGGTCCTCCTATTTTTTATGAAAAAAAAAAGAATTGTAGTATGTACATATGCATAGACTTCTGTTAGTTGAATAGGGTAACTATTCATGATATAAATTATTTCCTTAGGAGAGATAATCTATTCGACTAGTTGCAGGGAGTTGAAGTGTACTCCAAAATTTATTTGAGGTCGGTCTACCATCATCTCAAAATTATTGATGAATAAGTCCCAAAGATGGATTTCTTACTTTTTAAGGGAATTACGAGTTTGTACTTATGTCTTTTTCTTTGACCAATGCCCTAATTACTTTTATGAGTTAGACGAATAGGGTTTCGAAATTATTTTTTGGATTCCTTCATCATCGTTTTCATAGATCACATTTTACTTTAGTCTAAGAGTGAAGAGGAACATGAATCTTATATGTGTACAATGTTGGTGTTTCTTAAAATAAGTAACTATATGTAAGTTATTCCATGTATGAGTTCTAATTGTCTTTTATATCCTTCGTAGGGAACATGGCTTCTAAGGAAGGGCTTATGATATACCAAAATTATGTTTAAGCTTTTAAGAGATAGGCTAAACAATCAAATGGGATATAAATTCAAAGTTGTGTGAGGTTGGCGAATTACTGACGCTAGTTTGTAAAGAGGTTTGCTGCTATTACTTTAAATATTAACTGCCTTAAACATAAATAAGATCTACTTTTACGGGATGGGGAGTTTTTGGAATCATTCCAAACTATCAAAACTTTTCTAACTTCATCCCTAATTCTCACATTGCCTGCAGAAGGGAAAGATTTCATTTTATTTTGTGATGCCCTACTATTGGGTTTTGGTGTTGTTTGGATATAGGAATATGATTGTTTATGACTTGGTTAAATCAAAGCCTTATGTAAAGAACTATTCCACTCGTTACTGGGAGTTTTTGTTTGTGGTCCTTGCTTTACATATCTTGAGACACTGCCTCTGATAGGTGAAGCATGATGTGTTTAACAACTAGCATAGTCTACAATAAACGTTCACCCAAAAAGACCTAAATTTGAGATGGAGAAGGTGGATGGAATTAATCACCCAGACATATCGTAGACTATTAGGTAAATTATATGAAAAATAGAGCTATTGATATGGGCCCCACATTTATTCAAAATGATCTCAAATGAAAGTTTCGATGATTTCATTGAGTTTGGAATGTCGAATTTGGTATGGAAGCATATGTCATTAGCACATATGGGGTTCCCAATGAATACCTAGGGCACCAATTGAAGTTTATTTTATACATAGTAAAATCTAGTGAATGGCACATGATAGGACAACCTAAGCACTTAGACCACTTTAGCACCTATGGGCCACTTTACGGCCCTGTCCCATTGGTGGTGGTGATATTTTCCAGAACACTTTAGAGTTGTGTTGCGGCTTTAACAAAAGGTGATTTAGATCATAGGTGTCCACTTTAGCGGCATGTCTAGCATTATTTTCACTCCAAATTAAGAGCTCGAAGAGAGGAAAAATTGAGAAATCATATACTAGGTTAAGCAAAGCTAACCTAACTCTTCTTGGCCATTTCTGATCAATTTTTCCTTCAATTTATATCCTAATTCATGGTAATTCTTAGAAATTCGGTCTTAAATTTTGAAATTTTGAGGGTTGATTTGAGACCCAATTTATACTCCATTTATGCTAAACTTTTGAGTGCATATTCCTTCTCCTTCAAGGGACCTCATGATAGGTTCAAATCTAGATTCCACTTATGGGCCCCGCCAAGTCCATTCTAGATCAAAATTCTACCCAAACCTTATTATAGAAATATGGGTCTTATTTTATTCCAATCAATGTGTAGATTAATATTTTTATAGTGCGGTGGCATTTTGGGATAGTAGAGTAAAGACAGATAATTTTGTGGATGAACCACGGGCTATAGTTTGTCTTCAAGGTAGGCTTCTGTCTACTCTTCTTCTTGATAACGTGTTTTATATATGTTGAATGTTAAATAGGGATATTAGGATTGAATTTTTCCTAAAACACAATGACTGTGACTAATAAATAAATTTGGGGGCTAGAAGGGTAATTGATCCTTAAGGGTAAATACTTATTATGCTTTTATGATCTTGTTACCTTAGGTTAAAAATAATGATAGATATAGTTGAGACTAATGAACCTTAGTATTATATTTACAATGGTATTCAGTAAATCGTGAAGGGTTTTACCCGGTCTATGATGTTGTGGTTGTACCAAATATACTTTTAAGCCCAAGGTTATTATAATGCTATTGGTTGGATTTTTGGTAGTGTTTAATCCTTGTAAATGGAGTGATCATGGTTGTTGTATAATTTGATGATTATGATCATAATAGTTGGATACTGGTGATGGTTTCCATTGATTTGACACATTGATAAACACTAAATACAAGGTACGATTCCAACAAAAATGTGGTTTGGTTACACTTTTTCTAAAAAAGGATAATTCCCACATTTCACTTTTAAAACAAATTTCTTCTTAACAAGAATCGTACCATATTAATGACTAACTTATGAGACTAAAAATGATGTTTTAGAGATTCGACAAGGATTAATTCTTGTTCATAACTTTGCTACTATAATTTACCTTGGTTGAGAGAGGTTCTGCTCCCTTTCTACACTTTTATGATGATTTAGTATAAAAGTGTACATTGAAAAATAGATTTATTGAATTATACTCCTTTTGACAAGGTTCTAGCCTATGAACTTTATCTATACACCCACACACACATATATATATCTAATATTGGAAAGAGTGGATTAATGATGATATTGATGATATGAGTTCAGGTTCAAGTCCAGTGTTTGATGATTACATCGATGATCATTTAAAATACTGTATCAAGACTAGATCGGCATATATAGGTATATCTCAGCCCCCTAGGGACTCCATCATCCATGAGACATCAAGCCAGTGGAAGAAAAGTCATCATAGGTCCTGCCTTTGCATGTCATCAACATGATAAAAGTGTATGTACTGTGTAACACTATACATTGATTGGTTATGGTATTAGGCATTCTGCTTACATTTCATCCTTGCAAGTGCATTACGTATCACCAGTACGCGCCTATATCTATCAACCTTATAAGGGGTTGTATAGGTATAGATGATGAGTATGTCTTGTGGTATATACTCTTTGGTGTATGTATCTATCTACTATATGTCTGGTTGAATAGGTATGTGCTTTTATTATTGTTCGTTGATTGTTTATTGAACCATCTATGTGTGTGGCGGCAGGGGTTTACGAAAGGACCAGTTAGGTATTGTTTGGCCGGGCGAGCTGGTTATCTTATATTGTTATTGTTATTATTATGGTTAGTATGTGATAGGTTTATTATTGGACTAGTATTGAGATTTGACCCATGATTTTGATTCTTTCATCTGGCAGTTATATTATTACACAAGATTATCTCATGGTTAGGCATTGGGGCTTAAGACCTTAACATTATGATTCATTTAATTATTGTTACTTTTTATTATGGTAATTATCTCATGTTCAGATGTATAAATAGAAACCCCAATGAATTTAGAATGAGTTCCTACTATGATTGTGAGGCCTGGAGAGCTCTGTATAATGACTAAAGTAGTACCTCTATGTTAACCTTATTTATATATATGTATTTAGATTAATGTATAGATATGGTACTACCTTATATAACTTCCTTCCATTATTTATTCCTATTTTATATCCATTCCTTGTCCTTAGATACTATTATCTATCCTTGTTTCAATCTTTATTCATATATTGGCACGTTATATATAGTATAGTGTTGAGGTTCCTGAGCATGGATAGAATAGGATTGTTTTCCCTTATTGTCTCCTATGTTTTACTTTGTAAGTTAATGGAAATTTATGATTACTTTACATTCCTACTTCCATGCTATTTATATTTTTATTATGTTTGAAACTCAGTCGGATGTTTCCTACAAAGTACCATGTGTTTGTTCTCATATTGCACTTTTATAACCAATAAATCATAGTATGGGTTCTCATTGTTATTGTGTGCAATGTGTGGTATAGCTATGGGTCAGAGACATAGGGTGAGCTCCTGACATTTGAAGTATAGCTATTCTCCTTTTTATGTACTATACTAGCATCTGTGTGGTATTTATACTTGAGCTATATCAGTATAGTCATTTCTTATTTCATTTATAAGTCTTGTACTGATTCCATTAGAATTTAGACATATTTATTCCACATTCATTCTTCATTACTCCTGGTAGTCTATTAATAATAGTTTTAGAATATAGGTTTGCTTACATACTGGTGGGTTATAATAGGTTCCATCATGACCAGAGAAATTAGGTTGTGACAAATTAGTATTAAATTTTAGGTTTATTAGTGTGTTCGTACAACATCTAAGCGTCTAGTAGAATCTTGCAGATAAGAGCAGAGACATTTGTAACCTATCTTTGGGAGGCTATAGGGCATTTTTAGGAGAATCTATTATTGACTCCTTTTTGTTTGTCCATATATCAAAGAGACTTAAGTACATTCCTTTTCTCTATTCTTTCCTCGATAGATGATGTGAGGTTGCCGATAGATGCATATGGTACTTTGATACTCGTTTCTGGAGTTTTAGTATAATGTCTGACCAAGAAGTCAGGTATGGATATCAAAGATTTTCAACGTCAGTCAAAGGATTTGGGACCAACCCAATTCATGGTATAGTTTGCAACCACTTTATCCTTTTGAGGTTCCATCTTTCTTTTTTTGTTTAATTTTGGATTTTATTAAAAATTATTCAAGAGTTAATGGACCTACCCATTATACAATTAAAAAGATCTCTACTATTTGAAAGACCCAGTCCAACCCGAATCTGTGTCAGACATAAAAGGTAGTAGGGTTTCCAAAAACATCCACTTTCCTAATATCTCTCATCTTCTCGCCTCTTCTCAAAATGAATCCTTTTGAGGTTTTACATTAGGGAACCAAAGTCATTTTGTGGATACCCCATAGCTAGAGAAGACATTCAATTTATCGAGCAGATTTCAGGCTAGAATTGGGTTTATTTGTATTCATTAGGGATCCGTGATGATTTTATAGTATGATATTGAGTTTCTTTAGTAGGCCAGACATATTACTATGTTATATTCTTTAGAGCATGGCATGGTGCATCGATTTATCAGAGGATTAATATTTCCACTTTATTTAGCGTCAGAGCACTTAATAGCAATTGGGTTTTCCTTCTCTTAAGGTGTTGATTATGTGAGGGCCACCAAGAGAGAATGTATTGATACAATTATAGTGGTGGTAAAATCCCATGTCATTATTCATAGTGCTATTGGTATTCAATCTGGGAGTGAGGATCCTCTAGATGAAGTTCGACTTCACTTATATCCTATTTTTTTATGTAGGTTTCATTTTAGACTAAGGGTTGCTCTTAGATTAGTCGTGGATATCATAGTTGGTTGAGTTCTTATTTGACCTTATAGAGTTTGTGGTATGGATCTTCAGGTCAAGGCGTCTATTCTTGATCTGGAGGGATAGTACCATAGTGTATTCCAGGAGCTTGTTTTGGTTGTGGTTATATAGGAAATTGGTCTAGGGATTACCCAAACGTGGGATGGTTTCTCAAACAGAGTTTTCCTGTGTCCCTCACTAGACTACAGTTCTTAATGTATGTTATAATTGCAAAGAGGATTATCATTTTAGTAGAGAGTGTCCTCATTGTAAATTTGTTAGCCTGTTGGGGTCAGCTTGTGTTTCTTGCTAGGTTAGATCTTCAAGAGTTTGATACGAATGTAGAGATATCATCCATTGGTCAAAGAGTGTTACCAACATAGGGTTATTGGTCATTCATCCCATCCAGATTAGTTAAGTAGTCTTGTGTCACCTTTGGTTAGAAACAGTGAGCTTAGTGCCTAAGTTGGTGATTCCGATGCTCAATGCGGTTAGGACTCATTCAGATTCATTCTCCCTTGAACACAACAGGAATGTGACTTTGGGTTTCACTATAACAGGTGAGCCTTTTTATTTCCTTCCTTTATCCTTATATTATAGTGTATTGTGATTCCCGTACCCATCGATAATTGTATGCCTTGGAACATTTAAACTTATTGTTGTGCACCTTAAGAAAAAGTTCATTATTTTATTACTACCCCCATAAATTATTTTCTTTAGTAGTTGATAGAGTTGATGAATATTGATATTTTTCCTTGAATCTAGCATTTGGATTTGAGTCCCGTTAACCTTGGCATTTTTGCCTTATTATGGACCTAGAGTTGTACTAGAATGACCCCTTTGGTCATTTTCCATATTTCGGCTTATTTTCATTGTTACATCTTTTTTTAGTTGTCCGAAGTAATTTATGACTTACTGGAACTGATAGTTTGGTTACTAGGTAGTGCGTTAACTTTTAGAACCATTTACCTATTTAGCAGTCTTTGTTGGTTCCAAATGATGACTGGGTTAAGACTTAAGTTAAACATCCTCAAATACTAATTTGTCTATTCTAGCAGCTCCAAAATATCCATTTTAGTCTAGCAGGACACTTGGTTTAGGTCCCAAGGCACCCACGCTCATTTAGATCTATTGTTCTGAAAGTTTAAAAATTAGAAATTGGTTGTCGAACCCACATTTCGTCAAGACACCCTCAGATGGAAATTTTGAGTGCATCATTATGTATGGAATATTGAATTTGGTGTGGTTAGATAGTTGGTTTGTGTTACGGGTTTCAAGATTAATACTGAGGGCTTGTTGTAGACTTGGAAAATTTCCAAGTCTTAGTTGTATCAGATATTCGGGTATATCGCGATAGTGATGGCTCAAGCTACGATCGCAACTTCTTGATTAGGGTGACAGGTATTGTGAGTGTGTCACTTTAACTCACAAACATGACTCCCAAACTAGTCTATAATACCTCAATCGCATTTTGAGAATGTCACGATTTTGACACCGAAGGCCTAGAATTTCAATTATGAACATCGAATTGTGATAGCGAGACCTGATGGCCTAACAAGGGTATAAATACCCCATTTTATCATGAATTTATACATTTTCATCCACTCTCTTGAGACTAAAACCCTAAAAAGCAAGATATCTTGAAATTAGTGCATAGGAGTTGATTGGGAGCTTGTCTAACACCTATTTACGCGATTATCTACCAATTTAAGGCATGATTTTAGCCTTTTCATGATACAAATTACCATTTCTTGTTAAAAAAAGTCCCAAATAATTAGGGGCCATATTTTATCCTTAAATTAGCTTGAAATTCATAAATTTTTTAGGGGAATGATTCTTTGAGCATGTGGGAACGTTAGGATGATTTTGAAAATGTGATTTTCCATAAATAGGATCCCCATAGAATTTTGATGTGATTTTTGAACCAAAAGCACATTGGTACAATATGGATATCATTATTATCGTATTGATGAGCCTAATGTGATTTTTATAGCTTGGTATCTTACAGAAGCTTCTCGGAAAGGAAAACAATGATTTAGTGAATCTTGTGAGCTTTCTTTAGTATCCTGGTAGGCTAGGTTTTATCCCATGTTAGTTTGAGCTAATCCATAATATTTTTATGATATTGTGATAGATTTGGGATGTGTTTTAGGTGTTGGCTTGATAAATTACAATTCATGGGGTTAGTTGGACTATTTGGGCTATTTTGTATATCATTTTAGGCTTTGTTAGCCTAGTTATTCCTATCATGGGCAAAATTGACCTTGTAGGCTCACGTTAGGGTGCAAAAACCTTGGTTACTCTACTAATTTGTAGCATTCCTTGGTCACATGAGTTTAGGATAAAATTTTCCCAAGTTGCCTGTCCTTAGATGAAATTGACATAAGTGCTCCATATTAGGAGATGTTGTTATCCTAGGACTAGTTATGAATTGTTCAACATCTAAT
Organism: Capsicum annuum; assembly: GCF_002878395.1. NCBI lineage: Eukaryota > Viridiplantae > Streptophyta > Magnoliopsida > Solanales > Solanaceae > Capsicum > Capsicum annuum. The sequence goes on from NC_061118.1 coordinate 97,474,369, forward strand.
AGTTGATTTAGATACCCTAGCCTATTCCTAGGAAAATATTGCTTGGTAAATGATTTTGAGGATTCTAAAGTGGGCTTTTCATCCCTCTTAGACCAAGACTTGTGATTGTTAGTGAAGATCCTATTATGCACTTGTATACATCTAGGAAGATGGTTTTTCATTGATGGTTATATTCCTTGGTACTTGTTGGTTATAATGAATTATGTTGGAAGTAATGCTTAATGATTATCCTATAAATAAAGTATTGGTTAATCTTAGGATAACTTATAGACTATGCAATTGCTTGCCAACAAATGAGCTATTAACTGTGCTAGTGATCATGTTCATCTATAAATTTGTATTTATGATTTTGTTCATGATAGAGGCCATGCTTAATGTCTACATTAGTTATTAAGCTATTGATTATGCTATGAATAAACTATTGATTATTGTATGGATTAGATGTTGACCAAGCTAATGATAAGACTATCTATTATGCTAATGATAAGCTATCTATCATGCTAATAATAACCTATTAATTAGGCTATGGATAAGCTATATCCCATTCTTTATAGTACATATCAATTATGTTACAGGTCATGTTAAATTACTATATTGGCAAATACATTACGGGTTATGCTAAAGGGCATGCTTAATGAGTATATTAGTGGTTATGTTATTGATTATGTTGAAGATTGTTTTTGTCTAATATTTTGGCAATCATGGTATTGGTTATGCCATGATTTCGATTATTATTATTAATCATGTTAATATTTTATGTTTATGGTTATTTTAATAAGTACTCTACTGATTTTGCTATTGGCCATATTGATTATGCTATTGATACATATATGGATGATAAGGCTAGATGATAATTATGATTATACATGCCTGACAAGGCCAGATGTAACACCTCAGATGTTGGTCCTTGAATATTCCCTGAGCTTGGAGTTCACTACCCTAACTATGAAAGATTATACAAGTCATCAAGTCTCTATTTGCATTGTATGACCCAAACCATAGTCTATCAAGTAAAAGTTGCCTTTGATTCTACCTTGGTTATTAGTTAATCCCAATGAGTAATAAGGGCTCTATATGAGTTATAATATACCAATTGTAGGGTGACCAGTGTAATTACCCAAATGTTCTGTCCTGATTATGTCTAGGACCCTATGAGTCATAGGGTCACTTGATAAGTCATATGGTGTGAGTCATAGGGTAACTCGTGAGGTGTCCTTTAGCTACTGCCAAAACAATGATTTATGTTGATGAGTCATAGTATGTCCCTATAAGTTATAGGGTGACTCATCGTCACTGGTGATAAATTTACAACTTTTAATTAAGGGCACGATGGAAATTTCCCTCTTTCCCAACTTAAGACCTACAACCTTAAATAATACTGGGAACCTTATTTTCTATACTAATCAATTATAAACACTCTCTTAATCTGTCTCAAATTCCCCATTTAAAGGCAAGGCTAAGGTTTTAACAGCTTGGTTATTTAGGGATTAAGGGTAGTTTACTGTCTAAATTTCTTGGTGATTAAGGCATATCTCTCTCTCACTAAACTTGTGATTTACTTATGGCATGAATTTATCTAGTTTTCACATGATTTTGGTGCTGGGTTTTGAATGATGGATTGAGGAATTTGGAGAATAATTGTTTAAATGCTTTTCCTATGGTTTTCATTAGTTACTTATGCTTTTAATTGATTATTTGTGAACTCATTGGGGGCATGGGCATGGTTATGGAATGGGGGTCATGGTTTCCCCCTATGAAATTTAACTTTGATATTTAAATTGAATAGAATCTCAATCCACTTGCAGATTAGTTTTTGGAATATGAATTATCATTTTGCATCGCCTGGTATTTTTAATTAATGCCTTGCGTAAATGATAAAATTATCTTATGAAAGGTCTTGGTGACCATGAAACGGTTTTAAGTTTAAACTTTTGAGTCCTATTGGACAATAGGTTAACTTGGCTAAATGATTTGGTTCCTACTTGGGACTTTTGATTTTTATTGGTTGGGTAGGGTTGGAGTCCCACTTGGCTAAAAGGTTTGGTTCCTGTTTGGAACTTTGGAGTCCTGATAGTTAATGGGTTAGAATCCCAACAATAAATGTTTTAATTTGCCAAATTGACATGTGCTTGTAAGCTATAGTTCGTATGAAGATACCACTTGATATCATCATAATGAATGACTCATTGATTAATTAAATATGTTATGTGCTGAATTTTTTTAATTTGGGCTTAAAGGGGGTTATGTAGTTTGTCGGGAAAGTAGAGGTCCCGAAAGGGCTAATACTAGAAATCACATTTATCGGTGTGAGTGTTTAAATAGCCTACTGTTTGAGTCATCCTTACTTTATGATTAGGTGTTCATGTAACACTTAATGCATGACTAGGAGGTTCGATTCCCTTGTGCATATATGTTTTGACTAATATAAGGTTTGTGTGGCTACATGCATTGAGGATCGACAAGGTGGTGAGAGCTACGGCCCATATAATCCATGGGTACTTTTACAATGGTTACGCTACACAGCCCTAGCTAATGTTTTATCGTTTATGCTAAGACTTGTTCCCTGTACCGATATCCTTTTTAAAAATATGTTTATAAATGTATATACATATGACTATGTTTGTATATAATGATTTTTAACTGTCGATCATGCCACTATTTTATCCCCTTATCCCTGAGGTATATGCTAGAGATCAACCCGTTAATCATCTTTGGATGTTGTATCCCCATGCGATGCAGGAAATGAAAACACTTTTACTTTTTATGCACAGTGAAAGTTTGTTCTTGGACTGATCGTGAGTCACCTTGAAGTGGTGAGCCTCATTCTTATGGATGGCATGTTACTTCATGGTTTTGTTTTGTCAAAGATTATTTCTTTGGTTAGCTGTTTGGATATTGTTAGGGAAATGTCCCGACATGGATTTGATTTAGTCTACTTAGAGGCTTTATGGATTACTATAGATTCTAGGTTGTTGAAATTCCTAAATTCTTTCTGAGTTGCCTATCTTTTTATATGTTTGGAATTCATCTGATGTCAGTTGTAATATGTTATGTTTGGATAGGAAAGAGGGGGTGGTCTCCGGTCCTCGACGGACTTGAGATATCCATCACGGCCAGGGCCAGGGTCAGGTCATGACATTACAGGATGATTATGATGATATGTGCCCGGCAAGGCCAGAAGATGATTATGATGATATATACCTGGAAAGAACGGAGGATGATTAGGATGATATATGCCCTGCAAAGGTGAAAGATAATTATCATGAGACATGTATGCCCACAAGGCCGGAAGGTGATTATGATGATATATTTAGATGCGCGACAAGGGTAAAAGATGATTATGATGTCATTTTTAGGATATTATTGAGTATTCATAGTGCTTTAAGCTAGGCTATATGTAATATACTATGATGATACACCTATTATGATATGATGTCATTGGGGTTGTGAGATAAACCATCTATCTAATTCAAAAAAGTGGAAATGATCATAATGTTGTAAGATTGGACTAGATTCTAGTGAAATATTTATTAATTGATAGATATTTATTACTTGATAAATAATGAATAGTCGGTAAGTGATGTTTAGTTGATAAAGTATAATTTATTTATACTTGAGGATTAGTTTATACATGATGGATAATTGATAAATATTAACGTATTTAAATATAATGAATAAGGTAAAATGATGTTTATTGTGAGGCATGACTTTGATAAATTCCAATTATTTTATGAGAGTTGACAAATGATGGTGGTGGGTTATTCTATCTTTTTTACCTTCTAAGATTATGGGGGATTGCAATGGGTAATTTACTTTTCTGCACCAATTGGCTTTTGGGAGCCAATTAGTTATGATTGCATGTGTTGATGCTTTAGATTTCATTATGCTACTATTCTAGTTTATTTACTTATTGATGTACAATGATGTTAGAGATTTTTCAAGATCATTTACTTACCTTGACTTAGTTATGTTATTTGGCATTTTATCATATTTATATAGTCATTTATCTTAGTCAGCCGATGATGTCTACTGAGTACCCATTATTTTTGTTCTCACACTACACTTCTATACCTTTTTAGTACAAATTTGAGTACTAGTTATCGTCGTTGATCAATATTCATGATGTGTTAATATTCAAAGATAAGGTGAGCTCTTGGAGTTAGAGTCACCTATTTCTTTTCATTTTACTAGGTTCAGTATTTTGCTTTAAGACAGATGTTTTGACTGTTCTAGATACTTGGGTTGTGTTATTATTACTAGATGCTCTTCTACTAGCTCTGCTAGGTTATGGCATGGTATCTATGTTGACTATATTTATCTAATTCAAATACTATTCTTAATTATAAGTTTTGTTATTTATTTTCTTTGAAGTTCGGCATTTTCCAACACGTTAACCCATTGTGTTTAGCTTTGGGTTACGGATTGGCTTACCTACTGGTGGGATAGAGTAGGTGCCATCATGACATGTAAAATGGGTCGTGAAAAATTGTATCGGAGACTAGGTTACACCGGTATCCTGGTATAAGAGCAAATGTCTAGTAGATTCCAGCAAATCGAAATGGTGACGTCCGTTTCATATCCTCGAAAGGATATGGGACATTTTTAGGAGTTCTTTGATACACCCAAATTACACCTCTCTTACGAGAGAGTAAGCGGTCGTTGTCAAATATATAACCCAACTAGGTTGGGATCGAATCCCACAGGGAATATGGTGCTAATTAAGTTGTATGCAAATTAGTTGACTTTTAATCGTTCGTTTCAGTAAAATAAATAGGGGGATTTGATTCAGTTCACAAATTAATGGTTTCAGTTTAATATGATGAAATAAGTGTAGTAGTATTGAAATTCAGAGAAAGAGCAAGCGGGGGTTATATCCACCTTGTAGTTTTCAACACTTTCTAACTCTGGGCTTTACGAATTCATACATGCATCATGCTTACAGAGAAACGTATTGCATTTAATAACATAATCCTAGTGTTTCTCAACCATCAAGGACTAATTCACTTTAGTTCTCTCAAATGAAAAGCGTTTACCAAAAATAATATGAAATCTCCAAGTAGTTAATCCTTCTAAGGCATTAACATATGAAATAGGGGTTGGTAATCCTATTTTCTTGTCACTACTCTCCTTTCCGAACAACAACCTTTCTTTCAAACAAGTTGCATTTTAAGGCATATCCTCTATGTTTGCAACCACGAGAATTCAAGATAAATGAAGAGAGTATGATGTAAACAAATCAATGCATAATGAATTCAAAACCCAAAGTAATATATTGTATGCTACAAGGCTTCGTTAACCCTAACTAAAAAACTTATCTACTCATGAATAAAATGAAAATAACAATAGAAATATTCATCATACCAAAAAGTAGAAGACGATTTTGGTGTGCGAATACTGAGAGTAAGAGAAAAAAAATATTTTTCTCTCTCTCTCAAGCTAAGCCGCCCTTCTCTGCTCTCTACAAAAAATATACAAAATAATGAATCCTGCTTAAAAATTCAGCATTAAGCCTTTTAATAATCTTTTCTCTCACAATTTTTTTCTAGGTCCCTGAACTAATTATCAATGACAAACTAGTCTTGGACATAGATTCTAGGTGCCACATTGGGTCCAGATTGTAGTTTCTATGCGCCACATTTGGTCCAGGTTGCTACTCTCTCTTATGTCATATGCCATCCACATTCCGTTGTCCCATAATGTCTTCATCAACCTCAGTAATACCTGAAAACATACTAATCACATTGGTTAGCTCAATTACATAGAAGTAGAGTAAAAACATAAGAAACTAGGCATTATTCTCCAAACATAGATCAAATATGGTTAAATTATGGTGCTTAGGCGTATAAAGACACCCAAGATCACCACCCCACACTTAAAGCTTTATTCGTACTCGAATAACATATCCATTTATACACACTACACAAGCCTAAGCACCCAAAAAGGAAGACAAGATGCTCAAATAGGCTCACACAACAATTATCAACAAGAAGTAGATTCAGGAATCATTACTAGAGACAACCTACCCTCAAGAATAGAGTCATTAAGTTGGAAATTTCATGCATATCGTTTAAGCATAGAAATCCTATAAATTATCCAACCTTCATCAACCATGTGCCTTCACAATAAGAAAAATACCCACAATCACTCACAATCATGCAATTTCTAACAAAATGGGAACAAGAATCAAGATGCGCTCACTCTCACAAAGAATTCTAAAATTTCAACTGATGACCATATGCTTGCCCTTAGTGTAATACTCCACTAATATTAGAATGCTAAGATTAGGATCATATACGTCTTTTATGGGTTATAATGTAGGTTAAAGGATAGGTAGGAACTATTTTGGCCTGAAATAGTGAATATCTTCCCTAAGTGCTTTAATACACTACATTATGCAATCAAGATCAATCTCTAACTACCAACTTCCACTTCTGCTATCTTCACAGATTTGCTTTTCATCCCAACTCATTAAGCTCAACTAATAACACTATGATGGGAGTATGCAACCCTTTCAAATATATATATATATATACATATATATTGCACCCTTTTCACGTTACGCACCCCTATAATAGCCACTCTCAACTTAAGAAATTTGCCTTAGTTGAGGTGCACAATGTCCAAGAAGGACCAGGGCCAAAACAGGTTCATTGTAATATGTCTGGGATAAATTTTTGAACTTTTTCAATAATTTTAGCTACTCCTAACCACATCAATTGCGCAAGCCAATAACTAGACTTTGGGGCATAAAATTTCACCTTTTTTCTCTTATTGTCAAACTCCTAACTCACATTGATTTTACATTAAAGAGCTTAGGAGCTTTTGGATGAAATTATAGTTTATTAAAGAACAGAATAGGCTACATATGAGGCTAACAAAAGAACAAGCTAAAGACTCAATGGGGCTAGAAAAGATAATGTACAAAGGTAGGTTAAAAGAAGGTATGAACAATGGCTGTCAAAGAAATGCCTAAATCATTTCCTAAACTCAAAATCTTTATTTTGCTTTGCGCACACACCAGGCAAGTTCTAGCATCAGTTGCAATAAGAAATATACAACAGTCTTACAGACTTATGGCACATGGTCAACTCAATTACGAGCATTATAGATTCTCGACCCAAAAATTCCATGAATTAAAATTAAACCAACAATTACAACAAGAATCACAACTAGAGCGTAGGTGTTTCAAATGTAATGATCTATCACATACTTATGTTATAATGTCATGTGACCCACAAGAACAGTTACATCCAATTAAATGACTAATTTTATTTTAAGACGATCGTCATCCATCCATCATCGAGAAAAGCACCTAATTATGACTACATAACTAACAAAATAAACAAAATAGTTAATCCTATCACAGAAAAATGCTAAGGAGAAGGTCCTATTTTCGAACACCACTAGTAGAAAAGTACCCAGCCACCCCACACTTAAGCTCAGCACTGTCTCCAGTGCAAATAACAAGATAAAGAACCTAGCTAGTAGTACATCTCATCCCCATTAGGAGTCATGCCATCTGTATGGAGATCATCATTGGAGTAAATAGCAAAATTATTTGGTACTATTTTCTTAAAAAACAAGTAGCAAAGTAACCATCCAGTAGGCATAGCCGATTGGAAATACAGCGCATACCCTATTACCTATGTGAGGCAGTGAGCATAGGCAATAGGGTATGCGCTGCATTTCCAATCGCATATGCCTACTGGATGGTTACTTTGCTACTTGTTTTTTTAAGAAAATAGTACCAAATAACTTTGCTATTTACTCCAATAATGATCTCTATGCAGGTGGCATGACTCTTAATAGGGATGAGATGTACTACTAGCCAGGTTCTTTATCTTGTTATTTACACTGGAGACAGTGCTGAGCTTAAGTATGGGGTGGCTGCGCACTTTTCTACTAGTTGTGTTAGAAAATAAGACCTTCTCCTTAGCATTTTTCTGTGATAGGATTAGCTATTTTGTTTATTTTATTAGTTATGTAGTCATAATTAGGTACTTTTCTCGATGATGGATGGATGATGACCGTCTTAAGATAAAATTAGTCATTTAATTGGATGTAACTGTTCTTGTGGGTCACATGACATTATAACATAAGTATGTGATGGATCATTACGTTTGAAACACCTACGCTCTAGTTGTGACTCTTGTTGTGATTGTTGGTTTTATTTGAATTCATGGAATTGTTGGGTCGAGAATCTATAATGCTCCTAATTGAGTTGACCATGTGCCATGAGTGTGTAAGACTGTTGTATATTCCTTATTGCAACTGATGCTAGAACTTGCCTGGTGTGTGTGCAAAGTAAAATAAAGATTGTGAGTTTAGGAAATGATTTAGGCATTTCTTTGACAGCCATTGTTCATGCCTTCTTTTGACCTACCTTTGTACATTATATTATCTAGCCCCGTTGAGCCTTTAGCTTGTTCTTTTGTTAGCCTCATATGTAGCCTATTCTGTTCTTTAATAGACTATAATTTGATCCAAAAGCTCCTAAGCTCTTTAATGTAAAATCAATGTGAGTTAGGAGTTTGACAATAAGAGGAAAAAGGTGAAATTTATGCCCCAAAGTCTAGTTATTGGATTGAGCAATTGATGCTGTTGGGAGTAGCTAAAATTGTTGAGAAAGTTCAAAAATTTATCCCGAACATATTACAATGAATTTGTTTTGGCCCTGGTTCTTCTTGGACATTGTGTACCTCAACTAAGGCAAATTTCCTAAGTTGAGAGTGGCTATTAAAGGGGTGCGTAACGTGAAAAGGGTGCAATACTCCCACCATAGTGTTATTAGTTGAGCTTAATGAGTTGGGGTGAAAAGCAAATCTGTGAACATAACAGCCGATGATGTCTACTGAGTACCCATTATTTTTGTACTCACAATACACTTCTATACCTTTTTAGTACAGATCTGAGTACTAGTTATCGTCGTTGATCAATATTCATGATGTGTTAATATTCAAAGATAAGGTGATCTCTCGGAGTTAGAGTTACCTATTTTTTTTTATTTTACTATGTTCAGTATTTTGCTTTAAGAAAGATGTTTTGATTGTTCTAGATACTTGGGTTGTGTTATTATTACTAGATGCTCTTCTACTAGCTCTACTAGGTTATAGCATGGTATCTATGTTGACTATATTTATCTAATTCAAATACTATTCTTAATTATAAGTTTTGTTATTTATTTTCTTTGAAGTTCGGCATTTTCCACCACGTTAACCTATTGTATTTAGCTTTGGATTACGGATTGGCTTACTATTAGTGGGATAGAGTAGGTACCATCATGACATGTAAATTGGGTCGTGAAAAATTGTATCAGAGACTAGGTTACACCGGTATCCTTGTATAAGAGCAAATATCTAGTAGATTCCGGCGAATCGAAATGGTGACGTCCGTTTCCAGTCCTCGAAAGGATATGGGACATTTTTAGTAGTTCTTTGATACACCCAAACTACACCTCTCTTACGAGAGAGTAAGCAGTTATTGTCAAATATATAACCCAACTAGGTTGGGATCGAATCCCACAGGGAATATGGTGCTAATTAAGTTTTATGCAAATTAGTTAACTTTTAATCATTCGTTTCAGTAAAATAAATAGGGGGAATTTGATTCAATTCACAAATTAATGGTTTCAGATTAACAAGATTAAATAAATGTAGTAGTATTCAAATTCAGAGAAAGAGCAAGCTGGAGTTATGTCCACCTTGTAGTTTTCAATACTTTCTAACTCTGGGCTTTACGAATTCATACATGCATCATGCTTACAGAGAAACGTATTATATTTAATAACATAATCCTAGTGTTTCTCAACCATCAAGGACTAATTCACTTTAGTTCTCTCGAATGAAAAGCATTTACCAAAAACAATACGAAATCTCCAAGTAGTTAATCCTTCTAAGGCATTAACATATGAAATAGGGGTTGGTAATCCTATTTTCTTGTCACTACTCTCCTTTCCGAACAACAACCTTTCTTTCGAACAAGGTACATTTTAAGGTATATCCTTTATGTTTTCAACCACGATAATTCAAGATAAACGAAGAGAGTATGATGTAAACAAATCAATGCATAATGAATTCAAAACCCAAAGTAATATATTGTATGCTACAAGGCTTCGTTAACCCTAACTAATAAACTTAGCTACTCATGAATAAAATGAAAATAACAATAGAAATATTCATCATACCAAAAAGTAGAAGATGATTTTGGTGTGCGAATACTGAGAGTAAGAGAAAAAAATGTTTTTCTCTCTCTCTCAAGCTAAGCCGCCCTTCTCTTCTCTCTCCAAAAAATAGAAAGAATAATGAATCATGCTTAAAAATTCAGCATTAAGCCTTTTAATAATATTTTCTCTCGCAATTTCTTTCTAGGTCCCTGAACTAATTATAAATGACAAACTAGTCTTGGACATAGATTATAGGCGCCACATTGGGTCCAGATTGTCGTTTCTACGCGCCACATTTGGTCCAGGTTGTTACTCTCTCTTGTGTCATATGCCATCCACATTCCGTAGTCCCATAATGTCTTCATCTACCTCAGTAATACCTGAAATCATACTAATCACATTGGTTAGCTCAATTACATAGAAGTAGAGTAAAAACATAAGAAACTAGGCATTGTTCTCCAAACATAGATAAAATATGGATAAATTATGGTGCTTAGGCGTATAAAGACACCTAAGATCACCACCCCACACTTAAAGCTTTATTCGTACTCAAATAACATATCCATTTATACACACTACATAATCCTAACCACCCACAAAGGAAGACAAGATGTTGAACTAGGCTCACACAACAATTATCAACAAGAAGTAGATTCAAGAATCATTACTAAAGACAACCTACCCTCAAGAATAGACTCATTAAGTTGGAAATTTCATGCATATCGTTTAAGCATAGAAATCATATGACCTCACAACAAGAAAAATACACAGAATCACTCACAACCATGCAATTTCTAACAAAATGGGTACAAGAATTAAGTTGCGCTCACTCTCACAAAGAATTATAAAATTACAATTGATGACCATATGCTTGCCCTTAGTGTAATACTCCACTAATATTAGAATGCTAAGATTAGGATCATATAGGTCTTTTATGGGTTATAATGCAGGTTAAAGGATAGGTAGGAACTATTTTGGCCAGAAATAGTGAATATCTTCCCTAAGTGCTTTAATACACTACATTATGCAATCAAGACCAATCTCTAACTACCAACTTCCACTTCTGCTATCTTCACAGATTTGCTTTTCACCCCAACTCATTAAGCTCAACTAATAACACTATGGTGGGAGTATGCAACCCTTTCAAATATATATATATATACATATATATTGCACCCTTTTCACGTTATGCACCCCTATAATAGCCACTCTTAACTTAAGAAATTTGCCTTAGTTGAGGTGCACAATGTCCAAGAAGGACCAGGGCCAAAACAGGTTCATTATAATATGTCCGGGATAATTTTTTGAACATTTTCAACAATTTTAGCTACTCCCAACCACATCAATTGCTCAATCCAATAACTAGACTTTGGGACATAAAATTTCACCTTTTTTCTCTTATTGTCAAACTCCTAACTCACATTGATTTTACATTAAAGAGCTTAGAAGCTTTTGGATCAAATTATAGTCTATTAAAGAACAGAATAGGCTACATATGAGGCTAACAAAAGAACACGCTAAAGGCTCAATGGGGCTAGATAAGATAATGTACAAAGGTAGGTCAAAAGAAGGTATGAACAATGGCTGTCAAAGAAATGCCTAAATCATTTCCTAAACTTACAATCTTTATTTTGCTTTGCACAAACACCAGGAAAGTTCTAGCATCAGTTGCAATAAGAAATATACAACAATATTACACACTCATGGCACATGGTCAACTCAATTACGAGCATTATAGATTCTCGACCCAACAATTCCATGAATTCAAATAAAACTAACAATCACAACAAGAGTCACAACTAGAGCGTAGATGTTTCAAACGTAATGATCCATCACATACTTATATTATAATGTCATGTGACCCATAAGAACAGTTACATCCAATTAAATGACTAATTTTATCTTAAGACGGTCTTCATCCATCCATCATCGAGAAAAGCACCTAATTATGACTACATAACTAACAAAATAAACAAAATAGCTAATCCTATCACAGAAAAATGCTACGGAGAAGGTCCTATTTTCTAACACAACTAGTAGAAAAGTACCCAGCTAAGCTCAGCACTATCTCCAGTGCAAATAACAAGATAAAGAACCTGGCTAGTAGTACATCTCATCCCCATTAGGAGTTATGCCACCTGCATGGAGATCATCGTTGGAGCAAATAGCAAAGTTATTTGGTACTATTTTCTTAAAAAACAAGTAGCAAAGTAACCATCCAGTAGGCATAGGCGAGTGGAAATGCAGTGCATACCCTATTGCCTATGTGAGGCAGTGAGCATAGGCAATGGCATAAGCGGTGCCTAACATATTGCCTACGTTGATATAGGCGAAGCCTAACCTATCGCCTATTTTGACATAGGCGGCACCTAAGCTATCACCTAAGTGAGGCAGTTAGTATAGGCAATGGTATAAGCGGCGCCTAACCTATCGCCTATGTTAACATAGGCGGCACCTAAGCTATCACCTAAGCGAGCTAGTGAGCATAGGTGATGGAATATGCGGCGCATACCCTATCACCTATATTTTCATATGCGGCGCATAGGGTATCACATAGTTTGTCCAGTGAGCATGTGCGATGGGATGTGCATTGCACTCTAGGTCGGAAAGGTCCAAGTCCTTGCACCCCATCGAGGTTAGTGATGGGCTTCGGGTTCAGGCCTATTGACCTGATCCCTACGCAACAACCAAAGACCTCATTGAAAGTAATAAAATAAAGTCACACCGCAAAACTTTTTGGGTCAAATTAACATAATTCGAAGCACGACTCTAATGCGAATCATACTTGAGCCTTACATATTTGACCACTCCAACTTACCTGTAATGTTCCTATCACTCCTAAACTTACCACCATTGACATGGCTTGCTTTCAAATAAAAATTGGTACTAATATTCTCCTTAGTAATTCGTGCCCCTACACTGAATCAAAAACAACAAAAATGATTAGAAAGATGGGTTACCTCCCACCAAGCGCCATAGTTTCGGTCATGGCTCAACTCTTCTTTTTGCATTTTTGTTTAACATAATAAAGTGAAAATAAAATCATGGGTTGCCTCCCGTGCAGTGCCTTATTTAACGTCATGGAACGACTCGATTATCTTGACTACTCAGACTCTATCAAGATACATCGATGATACCTTTTGTATCTCATTTGCTAGATTAAGAAAATGTTTTATTCTTAGTCCAACCACTTTGCAGTCACTCATATCCTTTCTTGCAAGTTCAATCAAACCAGCAATGGTCTCCACAAAAGACATATCCTTAACTGGTACATGTCGATCATCTTCATAGAATACATCAATAATCGAGAAGACACTAATCTCATTTTGTTGTTTCATAGACCGACATACTTCAAAGCTAACTTCTTTCGCATTAAGCCTATTTTTTACCTTATTCAGCTCCTCGTCAACTAACACTCTCCCAGTTGCTAAGAACGGCCTACCTAAAAATTATGGGTACTTCAAAGTCCACTTCGCAATCAAGAATTACAAAATTGGCAGGAAATATAAAATCAGCAACTTTCACAAGTACATCATTTAGAATCCCAATCGGCCTTTTTACCGATCTATCCACCATTAGAAGCCGCATATTGGTGGGGGTAGGATCTCCCAAACCCATTTTCTTGAAAATCGTCAATGGAATAAGATTGATACTTGCCCTAAGATTACAAAGGGCCTTTTCAAACTTTAGCAATCTAATCATACATGGAACAGTAAATGCTCCAAAATCATCTTTCTTCTGGACAATAGATCTTGTAGCAATAGCACTACAATGATGAAGATTGTCTACCATTTCATAGCTCACAGTCCTTTTCTTTGTTAACAGGTCTTTCATAAACTTAGCATATCCGGGCATCTATTCCAGTGCTTCAATTAAGGGCACATTCACTGTCAACTGCTTCAACATACCCATGAATTTGCTAAACTTGCCATCATCTTCTTTCTTATTTAATCATTGTGGAAATGGAGGTGGAGGCCTTGGTATTTTAGTTGGAGCAACTTTTACCTCCTTTCTTATGCCTTGCTCCACATCACTAACATGCTTCGTCTTAGTTGGTTATTCAACTTCTGCACTCTTCTTTTTCAAACCTCCCAACTCCATAGGCACCACCGAAGATTCATCAACCATCTCCCTATCCCATTCAACCTCATCAGTATAAGAGAAATCTCCTAAACATAGACTAGATAACGTCTTACTGCTCCTAGTGGTAATGGCCATACATGATCCATCAGTCCTCGGATTCTGAACTGTATCACTTGGTAGAGTCCCATTCTGTCTTTGTTGAATACTGCGGATAATTGGCTCATCTATTTCTCAAATGTTTTAATAGCGAATGAGTGCAAATTTACTAGTTGACTCATGGATGATATTTCACTCTTTATAGTAGTCACCCCAGAATTTGTCGTCTCAACTCTCTTTAATAGTTTCATCATGTCCTCTATGGACATTTTACCTGAATTGGTGGCAGAATTATCACGACTTCTAGGAGGTACATACAGTGCACTCCTGTTGCTTTTACTCTTCCAATCTCCTTGATGGTTCCAACCTTGGTTTTCTTGGCCACCACCTCAAAAACCCATCAGATTGTTCAAGTAATTAGCTTCTTTCTCAGGATTAGAGTCAGCCCTCCCCTGTGATGCTATAGCTTTAACCTTCTCTATCTTTCCTAATAATAAATGCTTAGTGAGAAGATCCCTTTGCATCTTCATGTAAGCCATATCCTGGTCATGCTCTTCTTTTCTTTGTCTCTGTTCTACAGTCATGCCAATAGATACAGTAGAGCTTGCTACATTAGAATCCCTGGTATGCCAAGCTCTACTCTGCTTTTTCATTCGATTAAGCATCTTAGAAGCTTCAGTAAAAGAGAGGTCCATGAATGATCCACCCACAGCATTATCTACCACTAGTTTGGTAACTGAATTCAAGGCTCAATATAATGTCTCCATTAAGTGGACATTGGTAATCTGATGATTTGGGCACTGCATAAGCTTCTTCTTGAACCTCTCCCAAATCTTGTGGAGAGCTTTCGTTGGAAGCTGTCTGAAATTTCTTATCTCATCTCTCAACTGTGCTCTCTTGGATGGCAGAAAGAATCTTTCTTGGAAAGCATCTTTCTGTTGCCTCCAAGTGGTAATAAAGTTGGGAGTTTGCCCACTTAACCACATGGTTGGCTCTCCAGATAGAGACAATGGAAATAGGCGTGGTCGAATTACATTTTGTCCAACCCTTGGGTTATCAAACGACATGCATGTTGAGACAAAATTAACCAAATACATATTCGGTTTGTTGCCTGCAAGTCCACCAAATAACCCTTTGAGTTGCAACAGCTAGATCATAGTGCTTGTAATATTAAACTTGGCTCCGGGTGCTAAGGGTGGAGGAATAATAGCCCCTATTGTACTGGCTCCATACAAGTCATCATCATTATCCTCTAGATTAAAAGCATAGATTGGCATTTAGGTCTTCCTCGGAAAGGATGATTTCTATTCATATTTCTGTTCACTGGTGCAGCTATATCCTCTGCACGCCTTTGATTAATTGGCCCCAACAACTCATCATCTCCCAGGTCCTCTTCGTCTGGATTAGGTTCCCGACCTGGGTTATCAGTATTTTAGAGGTTTAATTAAGCATTAGCCAAAGCTGCTAATCTTTCAGCTTTTTGTTGATTAGCCATTCTTTCAATGAGATGAGGTTCAGGATTGAAGGGTAATAATGGTTCTCCTAAACTTCTGGTTCGTGGCATAAACAACAATGAGCCTATAACAAACAAAAACAACAAACAAACATAACATAAGGAAACTTGACTAACAATCAACTAGCACACATTAACTCAATCGACAACCGTATTCTCTAGCAACGGCGCCAAAATTTGATATGCCCAAACTACACCTCTCTTATGAGAGAGTAAGAGCTCGTTGTCAAATATATAACCTAACTAGGTTGGGGTCGAATCCTACAAGGAATATGGCGCTAATTAAGTTGTATGCACATTAGTTGACTTCTAATCATTCATTTTCGTAAAATAAATAGAGGAGATTTGATTCAGTTCACAAATTAATGGTTGCAGTTTAACAAGATGAAATAAGTGTAGTAGTATACAAATTCAGAGAAAGAGCAAGCTAGGGTTATGTCCACCTTGTAGTATTCAATACTTTCTAACTCTAGGCTTTACAAATTCATGCATGCATCATGCTTATAGAGAAACGTATTGTATTTAATAACATAATCCTAATCTTTGTCAACCATCAAGGACTAATTCACTTTAGTTCTCTCGAATGAAAAGCGTTTACCAAAAACAATATGAAATCTCCAAGTAGTTAATCCTTCTAAGGCATTAACATATGAAATAGGGGTTGACAATCCTATTTTGTTGTCACTACACTCCTTTTTGAACAATAACCTTTCTTTTGAACAAGTTGCGTTTTAAGGCATATCCTCTATGTTTGCAACCATGAGAATTCAAGATAAATGAAGAGAGTATGATGTAAACAAATCAATGCATAATGAATTCAAAACCCAAAGTAATAGATTGTATGCTACAAGTCTTCCTTAACCCTAACTAATAAACTTAGCTACTCATGAATAAAATGAAAATCACAATAGAAATATTCATCATACCCAAAACTAGAAGACGATCTTGGTGTGCGAATACTGAGAGCAAGAGCAAAAAATGTTTTTCACTCTTTCTCAAGCTAAGCCGCCCTTTTCTGC
This sequence comes from Capsicum annuum, assembly GCF_002878395.1. Lineage (NCBI taxonomy): Eukaryota > Viridiplantae > Streptophyta > Magnoliopsida > Solanales > Solanaceae > Capsicum > Capsicum annuum. Next base: position 97,491,242 of record NC_061118.1, read on the forward strand.
TCTCTCCAAAAAAAAATACAAAATAATGAATCCTCCTTAAAAATTCAGCATTAAGCCTTTTAATAATATTTTCTCTCAAAATTACTTTCTAGGTCCCTAAACTAATTATATATGACAAACTAGTCTTGGACATAGTTTCTAGGTGCCACATTGGGTCCAGATTGTAGTTTTTAGGCACCACATTTGGTCCCGATTGCTACTATCTCTTGTGTCATATGCCATCCGCATTCCATAGTCCTATAATGTTTTCATCTACCTTAGTAATACGTGAAATCATGCTAATCACATCGGTTAGCTCAATTACATAGAAGTAGAGTAAGGACATAAGAAACTAGGCACTTTGTTCTCTAAACATAGCAAAAATATGGATAAATTATGGTGCTTAGGCGTATAAATACACCCAAGATCATTCTTTACTTCTTTCACTCATTTTGCACTACAAGTATGAGTTGGTTTATAGAATATTCCTTTTACTTCACTTCTTTAAGATGGCTAAGACACGTGCTACTACTACATGCTATAAGAATCTTAAGATCGAGCCTAGGCATCCTTCCCCTATTCATTGACAACCTAGAGGTTGTGGACAGGCACAGGATATGTCCCTAGCTATGGACTAGGATAGGGGTCCTCCACAACACCCTATTCTCGCTCTTGAGCCAAAGATTCTTCGACCACAACCAATAGTGGTCCAAGGAAAAGCCCAAGCTTCACCAAGTTTTATTTTTTCTTCTATGCTCAAAGATGACCAAGTTCAACTTTTGGAGTTGGTTGGTGGTGCACTGATTGGTGCTTCACATTCTAAAGATTAGAGTGGTACTAAGGTGGTGCATAACTTATAACTATGGATCCCAGATTTGAGGTTCCACAATGCCGGTAGATTCTTAATTTATAATTTCCCATCAAGTTTTTACCTAACCTACTATGTTTGCTAAGGAGAATAAAATGTTCTGTATATTCATGAGATTTGCATTCACCTAGGTTTTTTGGCACTCTGAGCGAGGATTCGTATAAGTTTCTGATTTCTTGTAAGGATAGGCTCCATAATTTTGGGCTAATTAAGACTCATGGTATGGATTACACCATATTTATATGGGACATAGATGCTCAGTATTGATGGAGAGGTTATATGGATTCTAGACTAGCTGGTTCTTCTTCTTTGACATGGACTTAGTTCTCTGAGATATACTTTGATAGGTATATGCCTCATAGCCTTAGGGATCATTTGGCGGATTAGTTCTCTAGATTGCGGTAGGTCTACATGACTACTGCGGAGTATGAGGCTTATTTTCATGAATTGGCTAGGCATGCGACTTCTATTTTTTATATTTTGTATGAGAGATTTTATTTCTCTATAAGAGCATTGAGACTTCCCCTTCTAATGTCTACTAATAGTTTGGTTGTTATGGGTAGAACTATTGCTGTGGTTTTTTTTATCAAGATAAACCTATAGAGAAGATGCATTGTGAGTCCCATGGGGGTAGAAGAAATAGCCCTAGACATCAGGGCACTTTCAATCAGTGCCCTAGTCATTGTTGTTTTAGAGGTATCCATTTTCATAGTAGATATCCTATGCAACTATTCTAGTAGCCTATAAGTCAGCCTAGTCCACTTGTTCAGGCAGCACTTGTGATTATTGATAGAGGCAAATATAGTGCTAGTGATCGCCCTTGTTAGGGAGCGATTAGTCTTTGATAGGTGCACCTTTTGGTCATTTAGAGGTGGCAGTTATTTTGGGTCAACCAGATCATTTGGTTCTAGTTCAGCTCAAGTGACATGTTATAGTTATGGAGCACATGGTTATTCTTCATAAGATTGCCTTAGTCGTAGTGTAATTATTGCTTTAGATCAAAGTATTCCCCCTATTAAAACACTTTTTCCCTTAGATAAATATGGTTCTAAGGGTTGTAGGGGTGGTTTCAAAGGTAGTCGAAGAGTTTCTCAAGTAGGCAGGACAGGAGATCAATAAGGAGCCCAACAAAGTGGCATACATGGTGACTTTTATGCAGTACCTGCAAGACCCAAGGATGAGTCTTCAGATGAAATTATTACAGGTATAATTTTGGTTTGCATCAGTCGTCCATTGCTTTATTTGATATAGGATCCACTTATTCTTATGTATGTACTTATTATGTTCCAAAGTTAGTGTTTTCTTGGAATTTGTTATTTGTACCCTTGTGTGTATCTACTCCCATGGGATATTTATTTGTAGTGGATCAGGTGTTCAGATCATGTGTTGTGTTTGTTAGTGATTTTGATATTCATGTTGATCTTGTTAATCTAGATAGGGTGGATTTTGATGTGATTCCTCTATAGACTAGTTATCCCACTATCAAGCAGTCATGGATTGTTTTTCTAAAACCATTACCTTAGCCATGCCTGGTATACCCCTAGTTGTATTGAAGGGAATGGTTAATTGCGAGCTGATAGGAAATATTAGTTATGTTTTTGATAGGAGTATTATTTTATTAGGTTTTGAGTCTTATCTAGCTTATATTTTTGCTATTATTTTGGAGATTCCATCACTTAACTCTGTTCCTATAGTTTGTGAGTTTTCTGATTTGTTCCCTACCTACTTCCCTAGTATTCCCTTTAGTTGAGAGATTGAGCTTGCTATTGATATTAAGACTGGCACCTAACCTATCTCAATAGCACCATGCTACATGGCTCCTTCCGAGATTAAGGATCTAAATTCTATTCTATAAGATATTCTTGCTACGGGTTTTATTTGGAAAAGAGTATCTCTTTTGGGATCCCCTATGTTGTTTGTAAAGAAGAAATATGTCTCCATATGTATGTGTATTGACTATATGTAGCTTAATATGGTGACAGTTAAGAATCGTTATCCTATTCCTTGCATTGATAAATTGTTTGACAAATTTCATGGTGCAATAGTGTTCTCTAAGATTGATTTGAGATTAGGTTACCATCTGTTGACAATTTGGGCTAAGAATATCTCGAAGACAGCCTTTAGGACCCGTTATGGTCATTATGAGTTCTTAGTGATGTCGTTTGTCTTGACTAATACCCCAGCTGCATTTGTGATTTTAATGAACTGAGTGTTCAAACCTTAATTTCATACCCTTGTTATTGTGTTTATTGATGACATCCTTGTGTACACGAGTAGTAGAGAGGAGCATACACAAAAATTCAGGATTGTGCTAACACTTTAAGAGAACATGTGCATTTTCCCAAGTTCTCTTAGTGTGAGTTTCATCTTGAGGTAGTGACATTCCTTGGTATAATGGTTTTGTTTGTTGTTATAGACTATTCATTGACTTTTTTGCTACTATTACAGCGTTTATGACCTGATTGACTCAGAAAGAGGTTGCTTTCTGATGGTTTGAGGAGTATGAGTTGAGCTTTCAAAAGTTTAAGGATTTTCCTACTTTAGCTCTAGTTATAGATCTTCCTATAGAGGGTGAGAAATTCACAGTGTATTGTGATGATTCTTGTGTTAGAATAGGTTATGTTTTGATGCAAAAGGGTCAGGTTACTGCTTATGCTTCCAGAGAGCTTAAGGTTCACAAGCGCAATTATCCAAATCATGATTTAGAGTTGGTGGTAGTAGTTCTCGCACATAAAATTTTTAGGCGTTAACTCTGTGGCATGCATTATGTGATTTTCACTGACTTTACAGTCTTCAACATCTTATGAGCCAACTAGAGATTAACGCAAGATAGTGAAGATGGGTGGTGTTGCTTAAGGATTATGGTATCTCTACTAGTATCATCCAGAAATACGAATGTGGAAGCAGACACCTTGATTCAAAAGGTAGTGAGTATGGGTATCTTAGCTAGTATTTCAATTTCTTAGAGGCTCCTTGCAAGGTCTTTGCTTTTTGAATTGATTTGGAATCGTTAATTTAAGGATATTATGTTTAACTTCCTTCATGATCAGGAATTAAGAGGTAAGTCTGAGTAGATTACCCTAGATTCTTAGGTTATTTTGAGATTTGATAGCCGAATTCATGTTTTGATAATCAATGACTTGATCCAATTGATTCTGATGAGTCTCATGGATAATGATATTCTATTAATCTGGGCATAACAAAGATGTATAGATATTTGAGACAACATTATTGATGGAGTGACATGAAGAGAGATATGGCAATTGTTTTAGCTTGTTGCCTATGTTGTCAGTAGGTAAAGGCAAAGAATCAGCATCTAATGATTTTATTCAATATGTGCCTATTATCGAGTTGGAATGGTAGTGGATTACCATTGATTTTATTAGTGGTTTGCCTCATACTTTTCATTGTTCTAATTGGGTCATCATGGATCGATTGACCAAGTCAGCATATTTCGTTCCTATTCAAATGTCATTCAGTGTTAAGAGGTAATCTCGTATCTATCTTTTGAAGATATTTTTAGGAGGAGTTTGATAATCAAGTGTAATTTAGTAAAATATTCCATTGTAAACTGATGCCTATTCCGAGCAAGCAATTCAGGTGCTTAAGGATATGCTCCGAGACTGTGCTATGGATTTTGGAGTCCAGTGGGAGGAGAACTTAGCTGGGCAGAGTTTTCTTATAGAAACATAGATCATTTGAGTATTGATATGGTGCCTTTTTAGGCCTTGTATGTAAGAAGATGTCATTCTCCGATTGGATGGTTTTAGACTTCTAAGCTTCAACCACATGGTACTTATTTTCTTTGGGAGTTGTTGGATAGAGTCCAGGTGATTTAGGACTGGTTAAGAGTAGCACAGAGTAGGCAGAAGTCCTATTTAGACCATAGTCTCTATGCCTTGAGATTTGGAGTTTGTGATCGAGTATTTCTTTAAGTATCTCCTATGAAGGCTATGATGAGGTTCGAGAGGAAGGGCAAGTTCATCCCTAGGTGTATTGGACCGTTTGATATTCTTTGTGCAGTTGGTGAACTGGTTTATGAGTTAGCGCTACCTCAAAATTTTGTTGCTATCCATCTAGTTTTCCATGTTTTCATGCTGCTGCAATACATTTTTGATCTGTCTCATGTGCTTATATGGGACTCAGTTCAGTTGGTTGAGCATTTGGCCTTCGTGAAAGAGCAGGTAATCATTTTGGCTCGTGAAGTTAGGTGGCTATGCATTAGAGATATTTATGTTGTTAAGGTTAATTGGAGGCACCACTAAGTGGAGGAGGCGACTTGGGAGATCGAGTGCAAGATACAGACCTAGCATCCTCACATTTTTTAGACATCAAGTACATTCTATTCCTAAACATTTTTGAGTGAAAGTTCCATTATTACTGGATATTGTAATTACCCTTCAGGTCGTTTTACATATTTTTTCTTATTTTTGCCATTAGAGCTTGTATATTTCTACCCTTTAGGTCTTCTTCAAGTCATATTGACCTATTTTTGGAAAAGTTAAGAAATAGGAAATTGGGTGTGGGACCCATATTCTGTTGAAACAACCTCTAATGGAAATTTTAGTTGCATCATTGTGTATGGAACATCGAATTTGGTGTTGTACATAGCTCACTTGCGTATATAGGATTTTGGATAAATCCCGAGGGCTGGATGGATACTTTGAAAAGTCTCAACTGTATTTGATATTCTGGTGCATCACGATTGCGATGGCTCTATCTGTGATCTTGACTCCTTGATCAGGGTTGCAAGGGTCAAAATTACGACACTTTTAGTCACGAAGGTGACTCCTTAACCATTCCACTAGCCTGACATTGCACATTCTTTACCCATTATCATGAGACTAAAACCTTAAAAAGGGAGATATCTTTAAATTGGTACTTCTGGGTGGATTGGAAGCTTGTTTTACATTATTGGTGCAATAATCAACCAATTTGAGGTAAAATTTTAGCCTTTTCATGATAGAAATCACCATTTCTTGTTCAAAAGTCCCAAAATCATGAGGGCTTGATTTTAGCTTTAAATTAGCTCAGAATTCACCCATTTTGAGGGTATTGATTCCTTGAGAATGTGGGAACGTTGGGTTGGTTCTGAAAATGCGATTTTTCATAAATATGACCCACATGGGATTTTGACGTGATATTTGGACCCAAAGTATAATGGCGTAATATAGGTATCATTATTTTCGTACTGATGAGTAGAATGCGATTTTGAAAGCTTGGAATATTATGGAAGCTTCTCCAAAGGGAAAAGTAGTTGTTTAGTAGATCTTGTAAGTTTTGATTAACGCAAAAACTACACCACAGGGAAGATGTGGATTTGTATCTCTCTAGCTTGCTGAACACAATGGAAAGAACTTGACGTAAATGTGGGGTTTGTAATAATTTTCTCGAACAACTAACATAAATCAACTTTGGTTGTAATCAATCGAAGATGAACACTAGGATTATGTTTCCCCTGGCTTTTCAACTCATTAGGATTATTGTGATTTATTTATCAAACCCGATACCCTGCATGCAGAATCCTATAAGTTATGTACAATCAATTATCTTGTGGACTCATTAATGAATTTCATCCTTTACCTTTTAAGTCACAAGATGTCTCATTACTAACCCTTATCCCATATCCTAGTTAACTATTAGATTTTGAGTCATTAGAGGTTAGATAACCATCATACATAGATGATACTAATTTGCTTAGATCGATAATTAATCTTAAATTATTGGTGTGGTTATGTTTTCCTAGTCACTACTCCTTTTGTAGAGTATGTAGTGATATTTTATGCGGCATCACCTATTAAACATAATATAATACAGTACATTCAACAATACTAGTTCAAAACAACTTATCACTTCCCCAACTTCGTCAATATACAAGTGTTCTCACAACCCTAGCTAAGGGATTTAGTTGCTCATTGTTGTGAAACGAATGAAAGAATTCTTTACTGAAAACATTCAAACAATACCACAATAATCCATGAATAAAACCCAAAGTTTATAACTGAATTATCAACAAAAATCAAGAACAAAGTAATCCCAAGTTAAAAAGTCAAAAATCTTGGAATTCAATATATATTTGTAAGCATTAAGTGTGTGTAAACTATCTACAAAAAGTCAAAACATTATTTATAGGATACAAAGAGTCCAAATCCCGAACGAAAAAAGAAAATCTAAATCAGTGGACACCTAAGGACCATAGATGGTCCTTAGTAAGTGCCAGACCTCCTTCATAGCTCCTGAAACTCTCTGGACATTTCCCTCCAACATTTAATAAGGTCACATACGGACCGTAAGTTGAACATACGGAACGTAGGCGCACTTGATAAGTGACGTAGTCTTTTTTTCTCCTTCTGAGCCTCTGGACATGCAGTTCGAACACCTATTTTGGATACCTACACCTGATAAGTAGCACTTGCACCCAGCGATACCTCGGTAAGTATCCCAAAACATCAATTTTCTTCCCTTTAGCATCCTAAACCCAATTTCCTGTAAAACATACCCAAAACACATCATATCTTTAAAGAAACCTAAGAAACTTGCATTGTTTCATCATTTTATTCATCGAAAGTGCTATCTATCCATAGCACATCAACACCCTTACCATAGAACATTTGCATGTCCTCAAGCAACACAATAAAGACAAAACAAATACACGATGCTTAACTAGTAAAATCTAAGCTATCCAAGGCAGTCAATCATCTCTTTAAGATCAAACATATTACCCCCTTCTATATCAACACTTTAAAAATAATTATGTTTATATATGAAGCACATTAATATGACACAAGTGTGTCAAGATATGGAAACGGCAATAGCTACATACAACCATGTATATACATAAGTTACACCACCCAAACAAGTAAACAACTTGAAATACAACCCATCTTCCCTAACAACAAGGAACTCTCACTCACTCATATGAAATACTATATGTCAACGCAGGGACGGTCAAGAGACACTCACACTCAAAAGTGAAATTCCACCAATGTGCATCAATACCATAGGCTTACAGTTATTTTCTTTACCTTACTTTTCAAACAATTAAGTTAGGATCACTATAGGATTTTATTTTGCATTTAATGTAGGCTTGGGGCCTGTATGATACATATAGATATATCAAGTGACTAAGCCTCGTAGGCACTAAACTAACTTTAGGGTCCACACTTTAACCAATTTCCTTTTATTGCACCCTTATTTCTCCTTTTTATTCTTTAAGGCACATTTAGATTTGGTGTGGTTTCTATTATTCATTGATGTTCTTTTATTTCCTTTCTTTGATTATCTTTTCTTTTTCATTTTTCTGTTTATGCCACACCCAACCTTACTATCTTTTTTTTTCTTATTTTACCCATCTTCATACCCTCTTTACATTACGGAACCCTATGATAGATAACCTCAACTTAGGAAATTTTACGAAGATGAGGTACATAATATCTAAGGGGGAGCAGGGCCAAAACAGGTTCATTGCAACACTAAGGGGAAGGTGAAAGGTGTAACAAGAAAAATAGGCAATATTCCTCTAAAATCGAGATCAAGGGATACTTATTTAACATGCGGAGGATCATTTATGCTAAAAGTGACTAATATCATGAACAACCTATGATACATTCCTAACCGACAGTACCACAACCTAGGTAAGACTAACTAGGCAAATTCTGTGTTTAACACCCAATAGAAGCTAAGTAGCATATCACACACACATGGAATAGGGTCACATCACAAGCAACTAACTATTTTGTTCATGCACAAGTTAGTAATGATTAGGATGCCCCTAATTCTAATGCCATATCAAGATCCACGGTGGTCCAACATATATATATACACATCACATAATTCTAAAAACAAATTTTTGAAGGGGTATATTTTTTATTCAAAATCAATAAAAATCATGTCAACTACCCTAGATACTCAAAAATCACCAAATTACAAAACAAAAATAATACAAAAAAAATAATACGACAAATATTTTAACCTAGAAATGCAAATTCTACAACCATACCATAGCCAACAGAAAAAGAGGCACAATAATAAAAACCCACATTAGCTGTGCTATACCCTACCCCAACTTAAAGACTTTGTACAATCCCCAATGTGTATGAATAATATAAAGAAAGGGAATGAGGACTTACCTAGGATGCCCTAGAGGTCTGTGTCATTATCATCCCCATATGAGGGTATCTAGAATGGTGGAGTCAGTGGTGGTAGCGGTGCACTTCTAGAAGATGCACCTACAATTAACTTGGCCTTTCTCTACCTATTAATTGATGCAGTCTCTTAGGAATCAAGCATAACCCTTTTCAGGGCCTGATGAAATGGAATATCAGAATCTTGTAGTTCCCACTCTCAGCGTCTCTTGGTCACAACTACGAGGACCGATCCATCAGAATCCACAAATAAGTCAATATGTCTGGGGCCAGGCGGAGGTACCAATTAAACTAATGGGGGCACCACTAGAGAGATAGATTCTATAAGTATGTAAGGGATAGAGAGTACCTAAGCTCTAAGTACGTCCACCTCCTCCTAAATATCAATTAAATTGGGCACCATAATACCACTAAATATGTCTGAGACTCTGCCCTTAATAGCATTTAATTATGCATAAAACTTAGTTCGTAGGTTTGACATAGCAGCTCAATATGTAGACTTTAATCTAGCCTCAATCGTCTAAAGTATTATCAAGACCCAAGTCCAAATCTGTCAATAAAATATCTCCATCTAGGCCTCAATATTCTGTAGCTGAGTTTTAGTGACTTTTTGACTATCCACCAAGCTCTGCAAAAACTTTATGTGAAAAGAACATCATACCTTAAGCATAAAATGAAGTGGATGGTCGAGGGGGAACTGAATATGCACCCACCAGCTCAGAAGTAGAAGCCTTGGTTGATATTGATATAGCTGGGGTCCCCTCACTAGGTTAACTCAACTAGGGGTCCTCTCTTTGCTCCCCCATATCAAAATCCATACTAACTCCCACATCACATACTTGTGTATAAGTAGGATCAGTAGAAACAAATGCACTATGCTTTGTAGGATCTAAAAGGCCCTTAGACAGGGAGAAAGGAACTCTAGTGGGCGCTCAGGGTCTCTTGGGAAGGATTGGACTTTCTGTATCCTTTATTACCTTTGTTGTACCATGGCCATTGCCTCTACTTTCTCATGATCATTATCACCATCCTCAATAGGTTGGGGAGACTGTGGTCGTGATATCCCGACTGACTTCATCCTCAGCCTAGATAGGAACTAGATAGCCTCAGTTTGGGTACTAGGTCGAGCAAAAGAAGGTCATTTTCCCTACTGTGATTTCTCTGCTAGTGGTACGCATAATTTTTCCACTATAGTAGCCTTAGATATAGCATGCTTCTGGCCTCTAGTCGTTGTCCATGTCATTCTGGTTGGGGCTACTCTAGTTCAAGAAATTAGGTATGCCTCCTTCAAGAGACTATTCTTGAATGAGTCGTCCCGTCTCATAGAAGGTGCAACCTTCTTCTTCAAAGACTTAGGTGGAATGTGTACATGAAAAACCAAATGTTAGAGTCTTAAAGATAGTGATAGACATCAAATTTGAAGAAAAACTCAAAATTCAAACAATTAAGATTCTCTATTAATTCTTGCAACCTAATAACTTATACTCAGTCCCAACAAGTCCAATATGCTAACATTCAACTAGAATCAACTTATAAACACAAACTAGTATTCAAAAGTTTTTGTATTCCTTTACCTTTTCAAATTCAACCTACGTTTTGGTCATGATCTTACGGTTGAATAACAGAACAATGCCCCACATTAAGATTTTAGGCTAATTCAAGGCTCCTGTATACAATCATGATGGTTTCTACATTTTTCATGAGAATAAACTTAAGAACCTACTTATTTCATGTTTAGCGCAAGATACGAATATTAGGATCTACGAATATTACCATTTATTCAAAGAACCAAAAGTGAACTATGAAAACATAAAGTAAAACCAAGGCTTCAATGTGTCACTTGTGATATTTGAAAAGTTGGTACAAAGAACAAGTAAAATTTTAGACTTTTCTCGAGTGTGGGGAAGTGGGGAAGTTATAATTTTTAGATAAAAGAGGGAATTTAGAGGATGTGTATGTTTAAAATAGGTTAAATGGCTAAAATACCCATGGGCGTGGGTTTATGGTTAATCAATGTTAGGGTGGGCCCAACATTTTAAACAAAATTGTTCCTATAAAGTGGTTACTTATAGTAGCCACCTACGGGACGTAGGTGATACCTACCGTCCGTAGGGGTCCGCCATAGGTGGGCCCAACTGTTTGGCCAAATTTCCTTCTCTCTAGACTTTGTATTCTGAAACTTACTTTGCTACTTTTGTTGTTGTACGTCATATTTTTTACCCTATAAGTAAGTTCATCGGTTAAAGTCCAAAAATTCCCATAAAATCCTCAAAATTCCATATTGTTAGTTAATAGACAACTTACTTAGCCCATGTGGGACTTATGACCTTGCTGAATTAGTCACAAAATCCCCTTGCCTAGGAACTCAGACTTCCATAACAGTTTTGACAGATATGCTACGTGTACTCAGACTTCCCCTGCACCTATTCCTCAAAATCCAAACATGTTGTTTCACCCATTAGAATGTCATCGACCAATACATCATAGGGCAAAGCTAGTCATGCATCACCTATATCAAAATAAAATTGCATTAAAAGAATCCTAAAAATAAAAGAAAAGCATGATAATCCATAAAATGTGGACACCATCAGAATGGACAAATAAAACATATCAAAAATACAACAAGAAAATATCCATAATATCATCCTAAAATAGAATTAAAAACATGATCCAAATTATTGTAAAAATAGTACCCAAAAATATTAAAGCAGTGCAAATATTGGGATAGGCACCCCCAACCAAAAAGCTGGCAATGCCCTAACTGCCTAGTCAAAAAGATAAAATTAAAGGATGCTCCCTGAATTAGCATCACTAAATTCTCTCTCTAGAATACCCTACATTATATCCACTGTCATTAGCACCTGACCACTCAGAAGGGGCTCCATCTTCACTCTCGACCCTTTACGAAGTTAGATGCTTTTTAGGTTTGAGCACCTTGAAGATTTCTTTTACCCCTCTCCACATATTGGTGAAGATTTTTTTCTTTTATTTTACCTCTTCATCATCTTTTCTTGTGACTCCCCGAGGTCCCTGTGAGACATTACATCATTTATAAGACATTGCGATCCTAGTTTCACAATTGCAGATTTGTGGCCTCCGTGAACATGGTGATATGGACTTAAACAGCGATAACTGAGGCCAAAATCTAGGCTTCTGCACTTTCCTGTTCAATCCAATAAGCCACTTTCATAACTCCCTTTTTCACTTTTAATCAAAATTTCTCATAACAATCATTTTTTCATGGATTATGCATGAACAAATACAGAAATAAAAACTACTCTATAATGCATAAATAAACGGATACTTGCCAATTTTCGTGGCATGATGCGTTGCCTCCCATCTAGAACTTTGTTTAACATAGTACCACGATATCTCTACTCATTCCTTTTGTGTTTCCACTTAAAAATTTGAATCTCCATCCCAGCTTTTGTTCAATAGGCCATGAGCGACAGAGGGACAAAAAATTCAAATCATCCAAGATGAAAATTTGATGACATGACAAAATGGCAAGCAAGTTTCGATCTCGCCATTTTGAGAACTTGAACATTTTACCCAACTTCAAGTAAAATTTTTATTTGGCTCCCTTAGGTAAAAGTGAGTACATCAACAAATAATTCCTTGTACATCAGAAGTTGAGCATCTTGGCCTAGGATGGATGGGGTTCTATGTGCTCCCTTGGAATATCAACCTCCAAAATATAAGAGTCGGACTCTATTGTTGCACAATCCTCCATTTGTTCAAATGGTTGGATCGTCATTGCATCCTTAAAACATAATGTTGAGAAGTCGGTTGAATGAGGTCCAACACTTAATTTTGATTTAGCCTCCTACAAAGCATCTTCTCCCCGAAATGAACTATAGTCATTATAAAAGATTTGCTTTGTTTCTTGTCCTGACTCTAGTATCATTTCTTTTATTTTTTCTTCTTTTTTCTCATATAAGTTGAATCATTAGGAAGCCACTGAGGAGTCTTCACTACCAAGCTTGTCATCATAGCTTGGTTTCTCTTCTTGACAAACCTCCTTTCAGGAAATGGGCAAGGTAATAGTAATTTCAAACTTTTTTTCCCATTTCTCTTGTCTTGACACTCGCCCATCCTATTGGCACGTGAGATTTTCACATGTCTTTTATATTCTCCCCCATTGCATCTACCCGATCCAAAATAGCATGAAGCATTGCTCTAAGACCAGTGAGTTCGATTTGTTGCTCATCCTTCTTCTCATCATAAGGCCTGTCTATCTCATAAAAACAACTAGAAATTCATTTAATATAATAGGGGGAGGGGGCATTTGGGAAATCATCCCTATGTCCATCTTGACTGCCACATGAGATGTGACCATACTCCCTAAAAGATCGAGATGGTGATCCCATCTCTTTTTGGGAACATAGTTGCAATTTTTCATGAAATGTGGTCCATCACAATATAGACATAGGCTGTCAATATAGGCATTCCAACCACTAAATTCTTATTTTTCAGAAGGTAACATAGCAACAATTAGAAATAAAACAAATCTACCTACAATAAGAAAAACACAAGAAAATATTTGCATGCTTTAATTCAAGCAAGTAACTACAATATCAAACTAACTTAATATATGCCAAACTATTCCCCAGCAACGATGCCATTTTTTATAACGCTCAACTAACACATCAATTCAAGTGCAAGGCGGTAATAGCCAATATATTTACCCAACTTTAGAGTCAGGGTCGAATATATGAGGAACAATATGAGTGGCAATCAAGTTAACTCAAAATAATAGATAAAAGTTAAATTTAACCAAATGGTACAAAAAGATAAAATGGGGGATATAGATTCCTACACTAGTATTTCTCTTTGAATTTTCTAGTATAAATTTGGTGCTACGAATAATTAAAGTTAAATAATTAAGTACAGATATTGGGATTATACATTTCTAAGGGAGTGATATATGGGAGTTAATGATCAACATCAATTTAGTAAATTAAATATGGGTAGGATTGGTTCTAGATTTTGATGCTATTCTTTCGACAAAGCACCAATATTTCACCCATTGATTCTTTTGAATACCCAATAGGTGTGCTCCACATTTTTTATCTACAACCTGAATCTAGGCATCCCTATTTCTATGATAATACCTTTGGTATAGTCAACCTCTCATTTACCCTTATTTTAAGATAGTAAAAATTTTGTAAACTACACACATATTTTTCTATCATTCCTTTGTTTACGCATCCCTCTTTCAAGGATGATGTAGATTCCTACACTTCACCCAAAACCCTTATTTTGAAGATGGCCTTGAGCTTTCTCAAGCTCAGAGCTTTCACTCATCAACCCATGTGGGTATTTGGGGCTTTCACCCATCAAATCCCAACAAAATTAGCATAGAAATAATGAAACCCATAAACATGAACTACCACATAGATGCTAACAATAACAACATACACACACTTTAATCCCTATTCACACATAACCCCAAGAGCAAGATTTAAATATACATAAGATAAATAAGCATAGAAACCGACCAATTCAAGATAAAAATACTTAGCTTCCTCTTCCAAGTTAGACTCATATGCTTAGAGGTTGAACCTTATGATCCTATCGTTTGCACCTTCTCAAAATTCACGATTGCAAACTGTTTAGTCAATAACCCAAAATCAGTCCAAAGCTATGCCATAACTTGCACCAAAAATTCGTCAACTGCTCTATGTTCATTGAAATATCCAATGTAATATATGAAAGAACCCCTATCAACCTCTAAAGTATACCATCCTTGGTCAGTGAGAAAGATGTGTTCTAGAACCTCATAAGTTGCTTCCCAATGTAATCTCTTGAATGTGCCTCCAGTGAATGTACCTGCCATTGCTCAAAAGTTGATGTTCAGGTTTCTCTAGATTATCTTCAGCAAGATCATCCTTGAAATATGATGATAAGGTACCATGATTTACTTCTTCTTAAACCTGAACCAAGCCTCATACGTAGACAGAAAATAAAAATGCTTGAAGTTGTATTCTCATCTTTTAATTGAAAAATTTTGGCTAGAGGAAAGAAATGATTTAAGAATTTCCTACGCATCTTATTACAAGTGTTAAAAGATCCTCTCTGAAGTTTCCCCAACCACAAAGAATCATTCCAATCAACAAAAATAGAACTACCTCAATCTGAGTGCCTCTTTGGCCACCCCAAAAATAATATAAGAAGTGCAGATCCCAAAAAAATTAGAAAGATGCATATTTGTGTCATATATAGATAAGCCAAAAAATACATCTTTCAAATTCTAGAGCTGGATCATGGAACTAGTTAATTAAAATTTGACATTAAGGGGCAGTGCAAGAGAAACAAGAGCTCCTATTTCTACCATATCAACATATCCCATATACTCTTATTTCTTAATCTAGACCACCTTGAACTTTATCTCGATTACGGTTGAGTCTACTCGATAATTAACTATTAGTCTTGGCCTAGCTAACTCTACCTGTTGAGCTAACTAGGCCTCTTCATCCCTTTTTATTAGAAGTATCTGCTAATTGTTCTGTCTTCAAATCAAAAATATTCTGTGGATCACTCGAAGTAGGGGGAAGTACCATATAAGGATCATCCCTAAGCCTTTTAACATGGCTTGCACGTATTGATTCTCTAATTGTATGATTAGGTTGTAACAATCTCTCTTGGTTAGGATTTAGTGGGAGTAAGGGATTTTCTTGACTCCTAAAGTTAGGCATACACTGGCCTATACCTAACTAAGAATAGACAAAAAGACCCAAAAAGTCCAACAAACTTCAATCAATAGTCACATTGTTTTCCTCGACAACAACGCCAAAATTTTTATAAATGTCTAAACTACACCTCTAAATGAATGATAAATCGGTCGTTGTCAAGTAAAGTAACCATAGTAGATTGGAATTTTATCCACAGGAAAGACATGGATTTGTATCTCTAGATTGCTGAAGTCAATGTGTAGAGCTAAAAGTAAATGTGGTTTTTTAGTAAGAATCACAAACATATAAAATTAAACTTTTGTTGTAATTAGTTGAGACAAACTCTAGGATTATGTTCCCCCTAGTTTCTCAACTTAGTTGACTTGTCATGCTTTATAGACCCAACCCCGTACCTTGCATGTAGAATCTCATAAGTTATGTACCATCAACTATCTTATGGACTCATTGACGGTTTCATCCTTTACCTTTTGAGTCTCAGGATGTCGCATTACTAAGCCTTATCCTAGATCATAGCTAACTATTACGTTTGGAGTCTTAAGTTATTAGATGATAGATAAATGTTTGGAATAGATAGCCTAGATAGATATTTAATCTTTAAATTACTATTGTGATTATTGTTTCCTAGTTACTACTCATTTTTTTCTGTATGTAGTGATATTCTAGGTAGTATATTACAAGTTACAATGACTAAGACATTTATTGAACTAAAGATAATACAATACATGGAAGAATATTGGTTCAAAACAACTTATAACGTATAGAACTTCGTCAATTTTCTTGGATTACCACAACCCTATATAAGGGCTTTAGTCTCTCATTGTTGTGAAACGAATGAAAGAATTCATAATTAAAAACATTAAAACAATATCACAACAATCAACGAATAAAACCCAAAGTCTATAACTGATTTTGAAACCAAAATCATCAACAATGTAATCCCAAGATAAAAATTTAAATCTTGGAGTATAATATATCTTTGTAAGTTTTAAGAGTTCATAAACTAGCTACAAAATGTTAAAAGAATATTTATAATATAAAAGGAAAGCCTAAAAGTCAAAACCCAAAAAAAGGAAAATTGAGGTCAGTGGCAACTTGCTTTGGCTACCTACGGATTTTAGGTACCACCTACAGACCATAGGTTGTCCTTGGTAAGAGCAAGACTTTCTGCGTATCTCTTGAAACTCTCTATACTTGGCCCTCTGACACTTACCAAGGTCACCCACAAACCATAGGTGGCACCAACGAAATATAGGTGCCTTTGATAAGTAATAAGGTCTTTTTTTCCTACTTTCTTTCCTATGGACTACATGTTGTGACACCTACATTGTCCACCTATGCTTAGTAAGTTGCTATTATGCACAAAAATGCCTTGTGAGTAGCCATAAACTACAATTTTTATCTTTTTCTTCTGTTTAGAATCCAAAACCTGATTTCCTGCCAAATATCCCCAAAACACAACATATCTCATAAAACAGCCTAATAAACTAACATATTTTCATCTTTTTTATAATTGAAAGAGAAAAATATCTATAGCATATCAAGCTTTCTTCATCGTTGTAACACCTCAGAGTTTTTGTCCTAGAAAATTTCTAAAATTTTATCCCTATTGCTCTGACTGCGACTCACCTTTGAGTCATTGGGAGTCATGATGAGACATTTGACCCAACATATAGCCTGACCATTATGTAATGCTAAGTGTTCTACTCTGAGTATGAGTGGCTCACTATGAATCATGTAGACTCATTATAGGTCATTGTGTGTAAATCGTAGGATGTCCAGTGTATACCCAAATGGTTATTGTGTTCACTAAAACTGGACCCTATGATTTGTAGTGTCCCATTATGAGTCATGATATACAAGTCGTTTGGTCAACTGTGTGAATAAAATAACTAGAAAAATGGGTCATTTCAGAAATCAATTTAATCCAATTTACCACACAACACCTTAACTTTAATCAATCTCAAACTCACATCATCAAACTGATGAGCTCAAATTCGCTGCATAAAAAAAGACCTATGCTCCATAAATACCAAAACACCCAGGTGTTCAAATATCAAGCCTAACTAATCGGTTAGCTAAAGAAACAAACTCAATGGCCAAATGATAGCCTTTCCCAAATGATAGAGAATAAACAAGTCATAATCCTCAAGTTTTTGAAAGCTCACCTCATAATCATCCAACCACTAAAAGGAAATATTCTTAAGAGTCAACTTAGATAAAGGAGATGTAATGGATGAAAAACCCTCTACAAAATGCCAATTAAAACTTGCTAAGCCAATAAGACTCTGAATATTAGTGGGACAAGTCATTCTAGCCAAATCATGAATTGGTATAATATTAGCTGGGACACCCAAAATACCTTTCTTAGTCATATCATGACCCAAAAAGGAAGCATACACCAACAAAAACTCACAATTGAAGAACTTAGCATAAAACTTCTCATCCCTCAGTCACTGAAGCATAATCCATAAATTCTCTATAAGATCTACCTCACTCTTACAATAAAAAAAGATATCATCTATAAAATAATAATAACGTAGTTGAAATACGGTAGGAACACTCGCTTCATAAACTACATGAACGCGACATGGGCATTGGTCAACCTAAAAGACATGACCAAGAACTCATAGTGACCATATTAAGTCCAAAAATTATATGACTACTGATAATCAATATACATGTGCATACACCAATATTTTTTCTTCATAACTAAGACAATTTATATACTAACTTGGATAAATCCCTTATGAAATAACTTCTGCAATTGATACTTCAATTTCTTCAACTCAGTTGGGGACATCAAATAAAATGGAATAGAAATGGTCTTGGTGCCCAAATCAACATCAATGTCAATGTAAATTTCATGATTCGGAGGCATACCAGATAAATCCATAGGGAATGCCTCCAAAAACTCATGGATAAAATTAATAGTGTCACGACCTGAGCTACCCCTGGTCGTAACACAATTCATAGAACCATAAGTGATCCAAAGATAACCCATGTACTAATATACTTCTTGAGAAAATGGTTTGAAATATAAAATAAAAAATTGAGTGGAAGCATAATCCTGAGAAAAAATTGAATAAGTAAGATACTATAATAGTTTACAACACGATAAATCTTAAGAAGGAATTTGAATTACATATAGTGACTTTAACTGACTATCTATGAAGCCCCTAGTATATTGATTATTTATCACTCAGACATGCTTCCAACTACCACAAATCAATACATAAGAATAATACAAATATAATATATGAACTGCAACAAACTTGAGTCCATACAATAACAGAACTTATTACTGACTATCTTAATGTTGAGAACTGTCTGACACTGGTGTACAGACTATATTTGATACCTATATTATGAAGAAATGTTTCCACAAATGAATAAATATGGTCAGTAATTTGGAACTTACTAAGTATATGGGGAAATGTACTAAATCATACAAATATTTAAAATATGCTTTAATATTAAGCAAATAAGTTATTTCCTAAACATGAATTTTAAACTTGGTTGTACATAAAAGTTGTATGAATTATTAAAATTTCTATCTCATGAGCTAAAAGTATTTATGTATGCTGAAAAGTGGTAGAAATATGAGTACCATATGCAAATCTCAAGTTAAAGCTAAATAGGTCGTAAGATCGTATTGAGGATCATGAATAAATACTTAGCATGAAAGCATGGACATGTAAAATGAATACAAGACCAAGTAAATCATGGACTAAATTAATCTGGAATATTGAATAACTAAATATCTGATAAACTAAACACTTGGTCATGCAAACCTGAGATGGTGTGGTCTTAATATTTAGCTGAGGTTGTGGAAGCTAACTAAAATAGACATACCCCAATCTGAGCTATTGGGGTACAACCTGTAATACCATTTAAAAGGATGTTGGTACCATGCCAGGGGAACTAACACTTGGCTGATGATGTGGATCCACAAGGATGATGTCCCAAAGAAAGAGTGTGTTATGCCTAACTAAGGAGGGACTCCTCATAATCTACTGTTGTGCCACAGGTCTTGATCTTATGGACTACTACTACTGACTCATGCCTAACTGACGGGGGAGCCTACATCCCTGTATTTACTCATTGTTAAGTTTTACTCCTAACTGAATGACACTTGTATAATTATTTGTTTAACATGACATTATACTGTATTGATAAATTCTCAGCATGGATATGATAATCATAATATGATAATAAAATCATGATCTGACTAATTTTTTACTTGAAAATAGAAACATTTAAAAGCATATACGTATCTGGTGGTCATAACCCTCCAGCACTGGGTGATAAATACAATAACATTATTTAGAATACTATAAGGAAATTCATGATTCAAAAGCCCAAAGAATAATACAATTCACTAAACTAATGAAATCTATGAATTTGAATATGGGATATGTTTAACATGGAAAAACAACATGTTATCATAGTTTGATTCATGAATTTGTAAATTAAAATGGTGACAATCGAATAGGATATGGGTGAATAAAATTCAAAACACGTAATAACATAATTCACATGGGAAAACATGATGGCATGGCTTGAATTCAAAATTTTTATAAAAACATAGATTAAATTTATGATTAACAATGATACTTTAATAAACGAGGATAAGAACCATACATAAACCAAAAGGGATTTTGCGAATCAATGGGTGGAAGAAACCCAATGATGAATATACCACATACTTTAATTACTTGAACTCTTGGAGAAAAACATGGAATTGGAGCTTGATTGCCTTAACTCATCAGGAAAAAATGTGAATTGTTGTTCTTGATAAATGGAAGGGTTCTTACGTATGATAACAGGAGAGGAATGGGCAAATAATGCCCCTTTTTAGATTTAAGTCATCAATTTGGGTGTTCGAGGTGAGGGGGAATGACAAAAATGCCCCTTGGGCCTCTACTTATGAATACTGGGATCCTACCCGTTGTGTCTCAGAGGTTATCACGTAGTCTAAGGTCCATGACATGCTGCAATGGTGGACCCTCACTGGTTCCTTATGAAAATGGTCATTATTTTTCTCTCGGGTGTCGGATAAAGGCTAAATTTGATGCTTTGGAAGGTGGACATATTTATCTATAATTTAGTGGATCTATATATACAAAATTCCACATATTATAGAAGTTATACACGTTCAAACATGACCATTGTAGGATCGAATATAAAAATTTGGTCTAATCAAAAGCTCTTATCTCAACTTTTCTCTAAGTGTTACGTATTAAAAAAATTTCTTCTTATAAGAACTCTTCACACTAGGGTAATGATCATGACACATATATTCACATAAAATCATGGGATTAGAGCTTATGAACGTATGAACTACGGTTCAAATTCTAGCCCTAAAATGTGGGGTGTCACATATAGAATCCTAGGAAAAAGGTGAAACAACACTAGTATCACAATATGAGCTAAATAAGAGAAAGCCCCCTCTCAAATACACTATGATCCTGAACATAAGTTATGATACTCTTAAGACATAAATGAAGCACACCCTTCCAAGCTAATCTCGGCATACCCGACGAAGCTAAAGTCACGGTCTTAGCAAAAAATCTAGGACAGCATAATAAGTAGTCAACCAATCTATACCCAAAATAACACCAAAATCAACCATAACTAATATAACAAATTCTACCCATGTCTCATGCCCAAAAAATTCACACTACAGGATCAGTGCACTCGATCAACCACTAAAAAATCTCCTACTTGGGGGATACATATATAGGCATGGCAAGAGGATTACTAAGATAATCAAAATTCAAAAAAATATGTAGACACATAGAAGAAAGTTTATCCTGGATCAAACAACATAGATGAAGATCTAAAAAAAATGGGGATAATACATGTGATCACAATATCTGAAGCCTCAGCCTCAGTTATAGATTGTATATCTTAGCAGTGTCCACGATTACCAATTAATTGAGTAGCCCCAGGACCACCACCATGAGCTCCATTACCTCTGTCTATTGTGCTTATGGTAATACCCTAAAATAAGAGTAGCTCTAAACAAATAGATGGGATAGTCCTTGGCCACATGGACAAACTCCTCAAACACAAAGTACCCTCTAAATTTGTTCTGATGGCACACCCTCTTAGTGCCTCTCAGTGATCGTCAAAAGGCATCTCCATTCATCCTTGCTAGACCCCCTATACTTTAAAATAATGCCTTAAATTTGGCAATCTATGTTATGGCTTGCTAAAGAGAAGGAGGTATAGCAATCCCAGCAGGTTGAGACTCTACCTGGGGGTGTAACACAGATGGAGGTGGAACTCCTACCCTCAGAACACCATACTCAAATACCAACGTTGAAGGAGGAATATTACTTTAGGGATGAGGAGTACCTACTACAAAAGTAGGTGTAACTAGAGGACACATACTCATGATTAGAGGAACTCTGTAACAAGATGTTGGCCTGGCGGAGGTATAACACTTGGAGCTGGGGGAATACCAAATGAACTCAAAAGAGCACCCTTCAAATGAGTCAACAAATGAACCAATAATCCCGATAAGATTAAGGTAGAATAACTTTGAGAAAATAGAGTGGAACTCATACCTCTAACATGCTATACACGAGGCTCAGCGGAATGTCCATTAGCACTACTCCTAGAAGTGGTTGATCCATGAGTCCATCAACTTTCTCAAGTCCATCAATGACTCAAAGCTTTCCCAATCGATGAAGGCTCTACATGTCTTACCATGCCTGACCAAGTTGAACATATCTGCATGGAAAGAGATACACATAAATGAGAATGCAATGTATACAAAAAGTTTCCATAATAAGGAATAAAATGAGTTAAAACATAATGTAGAACAAGGAAATACATAAGATGTTAAAATAAAAAAGAAATGCTATCTTAAAAATAAAAGTAAAGACATAGTCTATAAGAAAGGTAGTAGAATAGAATTGGACGCCTGAAAGTCAACCACTACCTTGAAAGAACCAAAAATTATCTTAATCAACCAAGCTGGGGCACACTCAAACTAGCACTTGCGTCGAAAAGGCATAGTAGGCATGAGTATAGTCCATTTGTACTCAGTAGTTATCAAAGGACGACTAATCAAAGTAGATAACAACAGATATAAAATATACATAACGGACACATCACCTACAATTAGAAAATATCCCACAACGGTAACCCACACCGTTTGCACTAATAGTTCTATTACATCAACACATAATATCACAAAACACCATGCCTAAATACAAGTAAACATTTTTACCACATAGAAGTAAATAAACAAGAACAACATATATGAGGGCATCAGATACAAGTAATGAATAGTAGAATAACTAAGCAGATATACTGTAACAATAGAAATACAATCACAAAATAAACACCACATATCGATGCAAATAAAGATGATGATAATGATTATAATGAGGGTAAATCATGGGGTTGTCACATGATCATGCTCTCCTATACCATAGTTTCTATATAGGATGATCGTTGTTAATAAAGCTCAACTCACGTTGAGGTCAAATCCTTGAGTAGTGAGTCCAAACTTCAAACCCTATAGGTGTTGATAGCCTCTTAGTGTATGCCCATAGTGTAAACAAAATGAATTGCATTAATTAAAATTAAGGGTTGGTTTGGATGGTTATTCTACCAAAGTCTATTCACACTAACAATTAAAAGAAACAATTATGAATAAGATTTCACTATGGAATAAGTCTTGGTATTTTGTCTTACTAGGGGCAAATAATGCATTGGTTCATGATCATTGAGTGCAAATTATAGTCAACAACTACATGGGTAGTATAGGTATGGAGTTTCTAAGGCTAGTTTTTCACCTAAACCTCGATATTATCATCAATGGACCTCTTTGGATACCTCATAGATATAGCAATCAAATCCTCATAATAACTTATTTGGGTATCCCCAATTCATTAAAAAAGCCCAAGACCTACCTAATTCTCAACACACCCTTATTTATAAGATAATGAAAAGAGAACAAACTACATCAAACTACTGTTCACTAATGCATTATCACTCATATCTCTTTTTCAAGGATGATATAGGATCCAAAAGTATACCCACATCCCCCTTTAAAGGATGATGTGAGAGTTTTGGGGTTTGGGATTATCACCCAAAAATTCATTTTGGGCATTTGGGGTTTTCACACGTAAATCCCAACAAAATCAAGAAAGCATTAGTGAAACCCAAAATCAAAAACCACGAATCTACACTAATAAATCATAACCGATACATTTTTGCACCCTATTTAAACATAATTCCAAGATAAATGTTTAGCTACTCATGAAGTTAGGGAGAAGAAATATATCAAAAGGGTCATTCAATGCTTCCATAGAAATTTAAAGTAAGAAGATTTTTTAATTTAACTTCAATTCCACTAAACTCAAATTGGAACTTTAAACACAATAGTTTCCCCAAATAAGTAGGGTTTACAAAGTCTCCAAATTCAATTCTCAAAGTGTTCCAAATGAAAGAAGAAAGGTTTTTTACCTTATATAGGATGTGGGGTTGTCTACAAAGAATTACACAATTTCACATAGGGATAAAACCCACGATGCCGCGATCGCAGTATTTTGTCTGCGATCATAGCTACCGCGATAGCTGTAAGACCATAACTATGAAAACCTTGAATTTTTATGAATGTGACCCTATGACCGTGACCGCGATAACTGAGGGTCAAGTCCCCCTCCTACTTGTCAAACTTCTGCACCACTCTTCTATTTTTTATCCTTTTTTTCAGCTCATTTTATTTCTTTTCTTCTTACAACCTGTATACATAAAAAATATAGGAATTGGTGCATTCAAATAAAAAAATTGTCTTATTTATATCATTAGATCATAGTAGTGTGTACTAATTTGGATGTAAATGAGTTGTAAATTTATCACTCATCATTGCATGACCTCTGTTTACACCAATGGAGGCAAACCTACCAATTTAGTACTTATGGAGGGTTCATTAACCATACATTGTATAAACCTACAGAGTTAATCCTCCTAATATAGGACCCATTAAGGGTTCGTCATCCCGTATACAACCAATTTATGACTCTTATATGACATATCCTTTGGAGAAGGTCTATAAAAGTCTAATGTTTCTAGTGTTTCCAATATTTCTAGTGTTTCCAGTAGTATGGGTGTTCCATTATTTCTAGTATTTCAGCGCAACCAATATCTATGACTTATCTCTGGCATATCCCCAAGAAAAGGTCTATAGAATCCAATATTCCCAGTATTTCTAGAATTTCAAGGGCACATGCATAACATATGACACAAATTAAATTTAACATACAGTAGAAACATGTATATATATATATATAAGTCATTCAACAAACAAGTGAAAATATGAGTTTGATGCCACAAGGCTAAGCATTTCCACGACCAACAACAATGAGCATTTCCATAACTAACTAGTATACTAATCACGTGAGCCAATTATGATATACAGTCCCTCATATAGGAAAAACACAAAGATAGACATTTTTAATGTTTATTTCCCACCCTCATCATGAATTTTCTGTACAAATTAACTACCCAACCCATTCTGAAAGAGTTAATCCATAACCTACCTCAAATTCCAAAACTAGTTTGCAATGCTTCGATCCTGAAATTCTACTCTTTATGAATGATCCCAAAATAAACAAAAATGACAAAATATAGAATCTATGAATCAAAACAAAAACAACAATACATAAAAACTATTTTTGTTTTATGGTCAAAACGAACCCCCAAAATAGATTTCCAAGAAAGAGATTGAAATCATAACTTTATTTCAAAAACATGTTTCCTGTAGCTGTAGGAATATACAGCTGAATACCCAAGTCTAAATAGTTGAAAATGATATTCAAAATTGATGAAAATCCATTATTAAACTTTATGGGGTAAAACCTTTAAAATCCTCTTTAAAATCAAGAATTAAAGTTTCTTTGAAGGTTAAACGGAGGAAAAACTAGAAATTATAGGATTAGGAACATTATTCAAGTCAAAAAAACTAAAATTGGTTTTCAAAATCAAGCCTAAGGTTTTTGTATTTTCAAAATTTAACTAAGAAACTCACTAAGAAAAATGTGAATTCTTACAATAAATCTGTAAGGGAATCGATAAAAGGATGTTAATATAACATCCAAAGCACCCACAATCTTTATTTTAAAGCTCTCATATTATTTAGGGTTTATGGCTCTCAAGAATGAGAGACAAATAGCCAATTCTTGACCTAAGGGGTCTATTTATACACATATGAGGTTCTCATATATTGCAATCGCAATATGCATGCCACAATCACAATATCCAGTGTCAGAACCAGATGTTGAGATTGCAACAAACCCTTGTGAAATTAAAATACCCCTTATTCACACAACGGTGTGATCATGATGTTTGGGAGTGCGATTGGAGAGGCACCAGAAGACATCTAAAACTTTGGAAACTTTCCAAGTTTCTTCCAAGTCTTATGATTCCTTCAAAATCTAATAAATTCAAGAAAACTATGTAACCATAATACTTTTGGCATTATGAATTCAATGACAATGTTAGATTCTTTAAAAGACATCATTTTCATGGAGTTGACCATCAAAACTCAAAATTACAATTTTCAAAATGAAGGGTCAAATGAGATTTAAAATCCACCAAACAAGAAAAAATATTTTACCACCATTAAATCAATGTTATTGATCTGTAGACACAGTCTATTCAACCATCTGTAGCATGGAGCAAAAGATAACTAGAAAAGTCCATAATAAGACTCTTAATTCTCCAAAAAACATAATATCACAAAAATTGCACCAAATGCATCAAGAACTATGAAAATCAACCCTACACCCCATAAATATCAAAATTAAACCACGAGGATGGGTAAAACAGTAAAATAAGGCAAAACACATATTTGACATATTTAATCAAAATTTAGGTTGTTACACCTTTATTCTCAGATATTTCTCAGTTGGTATTTCATTTAAAGGATGGATAAGCCTACTATATGTCTACCTACTTGATCTTATTTAGTTTATATGGATTGTGGTTGATTGATATTCTAATGGTAGTCCATTCACAAGGTATTGGTTCCTTCATCTTTGACCTTAATTTTTAGTTTTTGCCAAAATTTTTGGATAATTTACTCAGTATGAGTCATATGCTTGAGTTGTGTTCATCATGGTTTCACTCACAAATGATAGGATATGCTAGAAAGTATCATTCAATAGCGAGTAGTTATACTTTAGAGTCCTGGTTTCTAGTTTTGATGGTTATTTAAACCAGTTGCAACATTTTTATAGATTGTAGACCATGGTTATCTATATTTGTATGCCCAGGTAGTTCCTTATAAGCTTATCATCATGCTTTCCAGTATGGATTTTAAGTGGACCAGCTTTAGTTCTTTAAGGTTAGTATGATGGAGTTATACGGGAAGGACTAGGGTAACTTTCAACTTGGTTTGAATAACAACTTTTTAAAGTAAAAAAAGGTTATATTTGGATTTAAAGTTTTTTTATGACTCATGCCTTGGTTTTCTTTTGTCTTGGATAAGTTTTTAATTGATTGTGTTGTTCAAATATGCGTGCATTAGCGATCCTTTGTTCAGTTTGAGGCATGTTGTTTGTTAAGATTGAGTTTTTGTTGTTTGCAGTTCTTATTCGTGGGCTCTAGGACCTAGATTAGTTCCATGATTTCTGTCATACAGCAAGGTGAGGTTGGTCATTTTTGACTTTGGTTGGTTGTGCTATATTGGTGAGGAGTTGGACACTCCGTTCTTGTGGCGATGTGGTTCTTACTTTAGTGGAGTTAGAGATTTTGAGATAGGTGATATTTCTTGTAGCCGCTTGCTATGTTGGTAATTTGAGTTTTTCATTTAGATGGAGTATTGTATTGATTACTTTCTGCATAAAGTTGCACTTCTCCATGTTATTACATACTTGGTTACCTCTAGTGCAGTTTGTAGCCTCAATTCATCCTTGAGTATGCTTTGGTGGTTCGTGCAATCTAATGGATATAGAGTTGGTTGTTTGGGTTTTTAGTTGATGATTTATCCTCTATTGTGATCTTGTTCTATAGCTATCACAACCCAATTTTATAGGTCATGATAGCGCCTACCATAACCCACCGGTAGACAAGACAACCCATAGTTTGGAACGGATAGTAACAAACTACTCAATAATATAAGGAAAAAAATGTAGAATCAATGAAATAAATATCGATACATAATAGAATCCCAAAGCCTGGAGGTATCAGTATAAGTGTTTCTATCCTAATAAGAGTACAAAAGTGAAATATCAAGGGTGATACATTAATACAACTTATCTCTGAATGCAACATAGAGACTAGTCCAATACATATGAAAGAGATGAGTGATTTCTAGACGTTAGGAACTCACTCTAAGTCTCTGATCATGGATTCTATGCACGACACACACATCTACAGTGATTACCTGTACAATGATCTACAGGATGCAGTAGTGTAGTATGTGTACCAAACAAATGGTACTCAGTAGGAAATTTCCAACTGTACTTTAAGATAAAGAAGATATATACCATATATAAATAGAATGGAAACTACACCCAAGGACCAGAAATCATATAACAAGCCAATGAGATATTAAGGAACAACTATCCCGTTCAAGTCTAAGAGTCTAACACAATAAGACTAAGGAAGTATCAGGGTGAACTATCCCTTTTTGGCCATATTCAATAGATGTCAATACTAGGCCATATATCCCATACCAATTCACATAATAAAGAGCAAAAGAAAGATATATTGAGATACTAAAGTCAAAGAAACAAATTTATAATATGAAATACGGAGGAAGGGACATATCGTAGTAACATAGCTATATATAAGTAATTATATATATATATATATATATATGTATAAACATAAACATGAGGTCGCATCAAAGAGTAACCTAGATCATTATATACTTATTCTAAGACCTCATTATAATCCTACCAGGATTCAATTGTATCATACTCAGGGTTTTTAGTCGACATGGCTAGACGTAAAATAATAATGCATAACAATGCAATCACAAGATAGAAGAGGCTTAAAACATACCTCAAATCTCAATATCGGATCGACGACCAATTTTTCATATGTTAGCCATACAAATGATCATGACAATGATAAAAACAATATCAGTAACAACCCAAGTAACAGAAAAATTCGGACAACCAAATACCTTGACGAGCCTATGTGTACCCCCACCGCTCAAGGCGCAGAAGTTTCAATCAATGCAAGGTACGGATGCTTATTCATTATACATATCAAAGTAATCCTCCCATACTGGATGATAGACATAAGCGTATAATGGTGATAGGTGATGAGCATGCAGGAATGAATACAAGGTACCTTGTTAATATCACAATCTCATCATAATATCAATCTCCATCAAAACAGTCATCGTTATGACCGTCATCAGCATCAACCTCTGACCTTGCCATGTATCAATATATAATCACAGTATCCTCCAGCATTGTCGGGTATCAAAATAATCATCACAATATCCTCCAGCCTTGCCACGTATCAATATTATCACAATAGTATCCTCAAAACTATAATTGGGTATATATATAATAATAATAATAATCAATACATATATATAAAAATATAACAAGTACGTGGATTCAATCCATTGCTGAAAGATTGTAAATCCATAAGTTTGTTGCCCAAATTGATCCTCGGGACTAAATTATTATAAAAGTTTAGAAAGGGTTGGAATATCCCGTGACCAAAGTAAGTGATAGGGTCGACTAATGAGATGAACTTTGATTATTAAACTAACCATTTCTTCAAGTAATTATTATTCACTGAATAGCCAATATCTTGGACCTAGAAAACATTCACCAATAGACCATAATCACCAATTAACAATATTTATTTCTAACGATCATAATCTCACTAGTCACCATCTAGAAAAGAACACTAACGATAATTTTGACACATTGTTTATCTGTCAACTAACATCTTTTATTATCTAGCATCATTAATACATAAATCCTAGTTTAACAACTTATCAACATCATAAACTTTGTCAACAATAGGAACAAATCTTCACCAACACTAACCATATCATCATCATTAGCCACTGTCATCCATAATTACTAGCTACCATATTTCAACTAGATAAAGTTCATTACTAGAACATTAGGTTTCTAGCAATCAAGTACTATAGTCACTTCATAGAAGATTAGCTCCCACATAGCCTAAACCTTACTTAGAAAGAACAATCATAAGATCGAATTTCATCTAGAATTACATCAATCACAAATATAATAATAAATAATGTATCAAATCTATGCATACCATCAATAGTATTCAATCAGTGGAAAAATAAGTCATAGTGCATCTTCCTCCATCCTTTACTAAAAAGATGTGTTCATAAACGTATACATATATATATATATATATATCCACAATCTAAAACCAAATTCTTTATAAAGATAAACACTTCCCGGATATCTAATCAATCAAAAATACACTACTTTTGGCTAAATAACGTGACAAGAATAATCTCAAAATTATAATCATGGCCTTAGGGTTGTATACATATCTGAAACTCATACCGATAACCATATTATAAGCTATAGTACATATAAAATCATCTCATATATAAAAGGCATAATATCAATAATCATATAATCATCTTACATCTAGGAGTCATAATATCAATAAGCACGTAATCATCTCATATCTAGGAGGCATAATATCAATAAGCATGTAATCATCTCACATCTAGGAGGCATAATATCAATAAGTATATAATCATCTCAAATCTAGGAGGCATAATATCAATAAGCATATAATTATCTCAGATCTAGGAGGAATAATATCAATAAGCATATAATCATCGCATATCTTTGAGGTATAACATCAATAAGTGTATAATCATCTCATATTTGTAGGTCATATATCACTATTTTGAGAAATGTCACCTCTCTAGACCAATTATCATATCTAAGAGATATATCAACTCTACATTCCCAATAATCATAACTGATAGAAAAATTAACTCTGAGGACCCAACGTCAAATCTAAGAGGAAATAGCATCTCTATAGGCCTAACATCATGTCTAAGAGGAAACAACATCTCTATAGGCCTAACATCATATCTACGTGTAAATAACATCTCTATAATCCCAAATATAATTATCTTAGGGAAAATACATAACCATTTAATAAACCATGAAGTAACCTTATACTAAGGTTTACTAATCGCAACTATGCCTAACATTCTCAACTAAGTCCACAAGGCTAACACAAGTCTTTGCTAAAGTGGGTCGGACAATCCCCCTTTTAATCGTCAATTTCCATAATTATACATATTTTGCCTAAACTAAGCTAACGTATCTACTTCAACTTATAGATTCAAGTAAGACATAACCAATTCTAAGATAGGAACTTTGTCTAGAAATATGTGCATTTATGTCAATTTTATCCCAAATTTCAGTTTCGAGATCACTAGAATAGCCTAACTAAGGTAAATCACACTAATCATGATTCCAACACTTAAACTACACCCCAAACCAAACATCATGCCATATCCGTGCAATTAATTAACCTAAACTAAGGAGGAGGCCATCAGGTCCAAAAAGGTACTGTACAATTCAACTTAAGGGTCAAATCCCTCATCAAATTCCCAAACTTCAATATTCAATACAACATCATTCTATCCTGAATCAATTGTAACAATAACATTCAGACACTGTATATATCACACATATCTATGAAGAAGAGAAGATACCAGCCTACCTTAAAGTCGAACCACAAAACCTCCCACCATTAACCAAAAGCTTGTCTTCATTCAACAAGCCCAAAATGCCAACACACTATAAAATAGTAATCTACTCATCAATAGGAGTCTAATGATACCCTTATTTCACCATTGTGCTTCGGGTCCAAAAACGACATCAAAAAACCCTAGGTGGATCCCAGTTACAGAAAACATGTTTCCAAGGTCAACCCAATGTTCATACAAGAACAAGGAACCATAACCTCAAGAAATGGGTGAAAAGAAAGCAAATTATGGGCTAAAATTAAGCCCTAAGCTAAATTGGATTTTTTGGTCTAAAACCATGAAATTCATCAATAAAGTCATAAAATCTTACCTTAATGTAGGTGAAAAATCATGATAAAAGATGTTAATCAAGCTCCCAAAATACCCACAATACTCAATTTTGAGTTAATGCACACAATTAGGTTTTCTAGGTCCTAAAAATGAGTTAAAATGGAAAAAATGCGAACTATAGGGTCCTTAAATACCCCTACCATCTTTGGAGATGCCTCAATCACCATCTAGGGGTCACTATCACGCTATTCCGATCGCCATACAATTTGTGACGATCGCGATTGCTCCCCTAAGGACGAGATGACAACAAAATCAAAATCTTGAATTTGACCCACGAAAACCAACGAACATAATTCAATAGTGAATTCGAGTGCAAACAATATTTCAAATTCATTGAACCATCAAATCTTTTATCCGAGATTGTTTAGGTAAAAAGTGGAGCCCACACTTATAGCCTCATTTCTTATAAAATCTGCTCAAAGCCCAAAACTAGTCTGAGAGCCTTAGGACCTGAACCAAACTTCCTCCTAGCCAAAAATTGATGTTTCGAATGCGATGGCAAAATCAAATTTTCCATCCGATTTCGTTACAACCAAATATGGGTCCCACACTCATATTTAAATTTTCCAAAATTCCAACTAATAGGTCAAAATAAGTTTGGGTATATTAGACTCGAACGAAAGGCCTTCCTAGAATAAAATTAATATTATGGATTTGCTGGCGCAGTCAAAATTTTCATCCGAGATCATTTCATTAATGTTTTTGACTGATGACCATTTGGAACCAGCGAAGACTTCAAAATATAGAGTTGTCTTTAAAAATCAAAAGAACAGTCCGGGAAACAAAATGTCGATCCAAGAAAGTCATAAGTAACTTGGGGAATCTATGAAGAAGTTCAAACAGAAGAAATAAGTGAAAATATGTAAAATGATCGGAAGGATCAATAAAATATCCACTACTAAAAGGAATTTTATCTCCGAAAGTCAACGTATAAAAAGAATCTCAAAATCTCAAAAGTATAAGGTACTGGGCTGGCATGCTCCTAACATGAGTTCCTAAGTAACCTCAGGGAAGAGAGAACACTTGCAAGGGATTTTGCCAAAAGTGTCCCTTTTTCAACCAGTATTTTAATTCCACTTCCAAACAGACATTACTCAACTTAACCACTAATTGAACTCAAATTGAACCAAGAAGATTGATACACATACATCTGAACCATAACTCATTGATACCATCTCTAAATCCTCAAAAATAATTCCAAGGCTTACCTAAGCAAAAAGAAACCTAAGGCATGAGTCATGCCACAGACTTTAAATCCAAATATAACCTTATTTTACCATTCTAGACTTAGTATCTACCCTGTACTAGGATGAAAATCACTTAAGTCCCTTATGTGTAATCTCACCATAGAAGACTCAATGAAATAAAGCTGGCCCGCTGAAAGTCCAAATGGTAAACTTAAGAATAAGCTCTTAAAGCGCTACCAGGGCCCATAAATGGAAATCATGAAGGAATTCAATCCAAGCCAATGTTGCAACCAATTAAGATGAAAATCAAACAAAAATCTTGAAGTGTAAGGTGTAACTACTCATCATTTAATATTCCTCTCTAGGATATCCTATCAACCAAGAATGAAACCATATGGAATCCAACTCGAGTATACTACTCTTACAGAGTATATCATCCAAAATTTCCAAAGGAAACTTGTAAGACCCCAAAAAGTTAACTCGTAGTCTGAGCCTCAGAGCGTGTCAACTAAAGTGTAATTTCGGCCTTAAAAGATTGAGAAGTGACTTCCAAAGTGAGAAATAATTTAAACCATGAAGAATTTTCCTAATATCAACTTTTTGTCATATAGAAAATTGAATAAGATTTCTTTCGATACCAAATTAGCCCAAATCTGACACTCGGGCGAAGATTTAGAGCCGTTTTAGTGGAATAGTATGCCACCTAGCACTATAGCGCGTCGCGGAGCCACCCAAAATGGAAATTGTCAAATTATAGTGAGCCTCCACAGTTCCACCATGTCGTGGAGTCTTTCTATTTTGTTACTAAGGTGGCAATGCAATTTCTACTGCATTAGGCCAAGGCTCAGTTTCCCAATTGTCCAATTTCTAGTAAGCTAGCACGATTATGGTGCGTCGCGCCAACGCGTAAAATAGGGGATTTTCCAGTTCCTGATTTTAATTCCAAGGGCAAAAATGGTTTTTTACCAACCCCTATATATACTCTTTAATACGAGATTCATCACATTTACACCCAAATATTGTTGGTTTCTCTCAATTTTCTTCAAGAACAAAATCTAGGATTTCTAATCCAAGACCCAAATAATAAAGGTTTCACCGTGAATCTTTCAAGAATTACATAGAAAGGTATGTTAGATATTGATTCTTTGGTTCCTTCCACCCAAATATTGATAAGTTTTGATTTATGATTTATTTATAAAGATTGAAGGTTTGACCCTAGTATGTGTTGATTATGCGATATTCATTACGAATCCCCTTCAAGAAGTATGTTGAATTATGTAATTATGTTAATTTGGTGTGTTGAAAGTTGTACGACCCAAGGCTGCCTCCCACATGCTTGATAAATTTCTTATGTGAAGACAATAGTGTCATTGTAACATGAAGTATAATAACCCCAAGCATGTGTCAACTAGTGCATGCTAGGTGTTTGTTGAAAGGACTAAATGAATGAATTATTATATGTTGCATGTGTTCCTATTCATGTGAACTCCATTTTGGATAAGTTATGAGACAATAGCATGCTTCCCTTTAAAATTATATGTTTAAGAGTCCTAACTACTCTAAATGATGCTTTATTGGTTATATTGTGAATGATAGTCTATTATTATGATTATTGTGCAAGAGTTGTCATGTCTTATGTATTTATGTTATCGAGTCCTGGGGGTATTAAATACCCAAAAACTTAGCTGCTTGTCTAGAGCCAAGTCAGTCTCAAGATAAAACTCAGTGGTGCTATGATCAGTTGACTTCAGTTAGTGAGAAAAATTAAGAAAACTCAGTAATCTCAGTATTCAGCCTAATCCAGCTCAGTACTCAGTTCAGACCTCAGTAGTATTCAACATTCAGTTTTGATTTCAGTAAAGCTCAGTAATTTACAAAACTTAGTAGTATTCAGTCAGATAATGAGATTCAGTAGTATTTCGTCAGTCTTTGGAATGAACTCAACTTAACTCATTTACTCAGTATGACCAATAATAGATTCTACTCATTCTAAGTCCAGTATAAGAATCAGTTCAGAGTCCTTTAGTTGGGAGTAGTAGCTAGCACCGAGCGAGTGCAGGGATGACGGCTTTCCCATTAAGGAGGCAGAGTCATTAGCAGCAATGCCTGAACTCCAGAACTGCTTAGCGAGTGCAGGACCAGGAGTTACCCATTATATTAAGGGTTGACTATCCTACTACCTTAGGCTAGACTTCCTATTCTGGGTCACCTATTAGAGAGGATTGAACATAGCCAAGGTCGTTACCTGTGGCACAGTATTGACACCCTTCTAGCTGGTGTTGCAGATTGGACCCCACTAGATTAGATTCGGGGCATGTCAGTTAAGTGAGAACTCCCACAGCTGCAGTTTCAGTATCAGTCATCAGAGTAGAACTCAGAAATCAGGACTGTAAGATACAGTCACCCATCTCAATAAGGAACTTAGATAGTTACATAGATTCATGGACCACCTGCTAGATAGGCCTGGTCTCACATAAAGTTAAGCAGTACCAGTACTAATAGAGCTAGAGATCACCCAGTAGATAGGCCTGATCTCAAAATCAATCCGTCATTTCTATTATTAAAAGATTCAAAGATCTTCCGCTAGATAGGTCTAATCTCAGATACAATAATTCTTTATCATCATTAGCAGATTTAGGGATCTTCCGTTAGAAAGGTTTGATCACATATTTAATCAGTCGATAGTAGCAAGCTCAGAACTCAGTCATTGATATGAGTAGATTTAGTTAATCAGCTTTAGTATCATCAGATTCAGAGATCACTCGCTAGATAGGACTGCTCTCAACTTCAGTACTCAACTATCATTATAAGAAGATTCAATTATTTAGTTTCTTAGTATTAGTAGTGAGTTCAAATGTCAGTAAAGTAGTATTCGAGTCTCAGTATTCAGTGTCAAGATGATTTCATTTATAGTTGTGCATTCATACATATGTCCTCATTCAGTACTCTCATGATTATTTTGTTAAGCTATGTTCATTCATAAGCCCTTGCATTTAACCCTACCTCATCTAGCATATCAGTACATTTAAAGTACTGATGCATACTTTTCTCTTACGCTATGGTGTCTTATACCATAGGTTCAGAAGTGCGAGATCCAGAGCACCTTAAGTAGTCTAAACTCAGTCAGTAGTAGTAGACGTAGCAGTTAGTCCTCTTCATTGGAGGATGATCCTTATTTTACTATGGCATTAGACTCAGTTTATTTTTAATAAACGAAGTTAGTTGGGGACATGTCCAATCAACTCCATTGTTCATATAGTTAGAGGCTTTTTGAACAATTGTATTAGTATTCAGTTTTTAGTATTGATTATTTTAGATGTTTTGAACCTTATGACAAGTTTCTGTGAGTTTTCTGCATTTATTTTAGTATATTATGCAGTGCTCAGTTACGGATATTAGAAAGGGTTAGCTTGTGGTTTCTCGAGGACATAAGCATCGTGTGGCGTTCTAATTCCATAAAATCGGGGCATTATAAAACTAAAACTCAAGGTCAAAACTAAAATATCCAATATCGTGTTCATGGGCTATCATCTAAACAATTATCAACAACAATCCATCCCAAATTTAGAAGACCAAAAAGGCAACCACAGAGTAGGCTCAACAAGCCTATAAATAAGATTTGGACTGAAACAAGCCTAAAATCAAGGCCAGATGCAAGCTCTATTGCTCCTAGATTTAATCTCAACACCACGGCTAAATCGCTTAATCTCAACCACCCAAACGAAACCTGAAGATGGATAGGCATTCGTACTCTAAATCAATCGTAACTTCCAAATTGCCATTTCAAGACTTCAAGTCACAACTTAACCACTAAGCCTATATCCTTACTAACAATTTAAATCTACTTTATTATCTATATATGACATATCCGAGACAAATCACACCAAGCCAGAGTAGAGACATATATAGAGGACAATAATCACCATATGGATAACCATCGATTGAAAATTCAAGCAACCAACTCTATATCATCTAGAGAATTTTAAATATAATCATAAAATTTGAATCATGCCAAAGGATAAATCATTGATTGAAAATGCAAATAACTCACTCCATAATTGCTAGAGAGTATGAACGATCCAAACATACTCACAAACTTCCCAAGGCTAAAAACGACACCAATATTGGCAAAAACTCTAGAGACTCTGAGAAATGTAGCTTTAACTGACAACTAATCAATCCAACACTCTATCTCACCAAAGAATATCCACAACCACATATCATTAAGGAGGAACACTCCACCAAGCCCTATTAGGCCACACAAACTCTTAAATGGGGATTTCCTAAATATACCCAAGTAGGACAATCACCACTCAATTCAACCAAGAATCACATCATCATAGAATAAATATACCACTCTCGAAACTAAGGTCAAATCTAATACCACCATAAGAAAATCAGTAATTCAAGATGAAGAATTTCTAATTTTCCAACTTAGAAAGTGATCACAGGAAAGGCAACCTGTGTCTAAATCTCTAACTCCACTTAAAGAAAACCATATCAAAGAGAAGGAGCATACAATACCTATACTGATAACAAGGACAAACTATCAGAAGGGAGAAAACCCAACAAATCTAAAAGGTGAATCCATGACATGTCAGTCTCAAAATCACTATCGGGGGATGAATTATCGACTAAAAATGAATGGACCCAAAAACTTGTCAAGCTCAAAATGTGCTATATCGAAAAGAATAGCAAAGGTGAAAACCTTCGCAACCCAAAAGGCAAGTCTAAGATCCCAAACTCAAAAATTGGGGCTACAACTAAATCTCCAACCCTAGAATAATATTTAACCACAGAAGGTTAACTTTCCTTTGATATCTCTATACATCCTTGAATCAATCCAATACCACTAACCAAGAGGGAACACAATCAACCTCACCACACAAAGGGAAAGAAATTATCAAAGCGGGCTATATCTACTTATGCCATTGAATAATATCACAAGAAAATTAAAGTCTATCTGGATAACACTAGTCTATATAGCTACCCAGGGAGGTTCAAATTCATAAGATAACAATATCAATTAATAATATGAAGGAATAGCAATAACCTGGCACGGTGGTAGTAATAGAAACAACAATATCAATATCAACATATTGAACTCTCGGTACCAAAATAAACATTAATATCATGTCACAATAAGGTTGATATGCAAAGATAAAGGGGATTCAAACACAAAAACTACAACCGCAACAAAAAATATATATATAGATCTACTCCATCCACTGCTAAAAAAAATAAACCACGAAGTAGTAACATTATCACCAATTCAATAATAAGGCACAAAATGACCGATGTTAATTCATCAAAGAATATAATCATCAATGGGTATGAAAACCCTAATACATATAATAAGAGATAAATATGGAAAATAAGAGCACACAAATTGTTGTGAAATTCATAACCACATGCTTGACGAGCATTAGAAAAAATAAATCTAAATAGGTCCAACTCAGACCAACTGATTGAATCAGCAACTGACATACCACACACACTATCTCAAACTTAATATGCCCCAAAATCAAGAGGTTGATCTAAATTAGGTAAATGACTAAAAATCCCATGTTGGGGACACTCTATAGATTAGTGGTCGATCTCTCTATGGTCGTAGAAACTCTTGAAGTATCAATATGGAGACAATACAAACTGAGCCCAAATAGCAGGACAATTAACACTGAGGGAAATCTGCAAAATTATGTCCATACTTCTGAAATCATATCTTATTTTAGGAACTCTAGGTGGCAGGAAATACATGCTAACTCTAGTTGATCATCTATCTCATACCTAGGGTATTCTCTAAAATCGTGTCTCATCATGAAAAAACAAAAACATGATCATTGAATACTTCAAAATACTGCCCCTTCTAATCTAGAATGGTTTCCATGGATTGAAGAACCATACCACAATCCATAAGTCTATTGGGGACTTTGCCTACTATGATTATTATGACTAATTTGAGAACGGCTCATAGTATGGTATAATATCTGTGTAGAGTTGATGGGAATAGGTAATGCTAAACTCTCGTGAAAGGATCTTCACTCCCAAATAAAATACCAATAACACTAAACTAGTGGGATTTCTCTTTTTACTATTCACATAAGTCTCTATATATGCATTTTATAGTCTTCTCATAATCAAGACCTTGAGGGAAGGAAGATTTAGCTACTATCAAGTGTTCGACTCCAAATGTAGTGACTATACTAATCCTTTAACACATCCATGCATCAATGTTTGGCTCAGAAGGATATAACATAGAAAAATACCCGTACTCATGAGAAATCCAATATCGTATTCAAAACTGGTAAATAACCCTGATGAACACCAATAGACCTAACTTTGGTCTAAGAATTGCTTGATGAATCAATTGTCATCCATGTATTAGAGGGATTTACAACATGACTCAATTTCCTAACACTTAACCTCAAAGGCAAAGTAGTCACAAGCTTTACTAAAGCCTAAGTTGGCTCGAATCCTTTTTGGCTTTTGCTGAAGATCTTTGATATCCATCTCTGATTCTCTAATCCAATGCTATACTAAAACTCTAGAAATGTATGTTAAAATCTCATATGCATCTTTCAATAATGTTCCATCGTACTTTGGGGATAGAATAGTATCAAAGAATAAGATCAAAGTTCATAGGAATATGGGCATATGATAAGTGGTTAAAAAGTGAATTTCTTAAAATATCACTATAGCCTCCCAAAGATATGTTATAGATGTCCTCACACTGATCCACAAGACTTTACTAAACACTTAGCTCTTGTACTAATACACGGATGAAACCTAAGCTCTGATAGCAATTTAACACGACCTAATTCCCCAGGTTATAATGTCTCCTACCATAATGGGTAGTAATAGACTACTCAATAATATAAGGGAAAATGCAAAATTAATAAAATAAAGATCAATACATAATAGAATCCAAAAACATGGTGGTATCAGTACAAGAGCTTCTAACATAATCAGAGTACAAAAGTGTAATGTCAGGGGAGATACATAATATAACTTATCTCTGAATACAATATAGAGACTAGTCCAATTCATAAAATAGAGAGAGTTAAATGATACGCTAGACGTCGGGAACTCACTCTATGTCTCTGAACCATGGTTGTTCTACATGACACACATATAAACAGAGATAACCTATACTATAATCAGTTAGCTGCAGAAGTGTAGTATATGTACCAAACAAATAGTACTCTGTAGGAAACTGCTAAATGAGCACCAAGATAAAGAAAATATGTACCATATATAAATAGAATGGAAACAAAACCTAACAGTCAAAAATCATATAACAAGCCAATGAGAAAATAAGGCACAAATATCTGTTAAAGTCCAAGAGTATAACATAATAAGACTAAGGAAGTATCAGGGTGAACTGTTCCATTCTAGTTACATTTATTATACATTAATACTATACCATATATCCAAGGCCAATGCACACAATAAAGAGAAAAAGAAACATATGTAACAATATACAAGGCCAAGAAATAAATATACAATATTAACAAATGAAGAAAGGAACATACGGTAGTAACATAACTACATATCATAAAATATATATATATGTATACATATAAACATGAGATCTCCTCTGAGCATACCCTAGATCATCATATCCTTATTCAAAGACATCATTATAATCCTACTAAGATTCAATTATATCATACTCATGGTTTGTAATCAATATTACTAGACATGGAATAATCTTGCGTAACAATGCAATCATAATATAGAAGAGGCCAAAAACATACCACAAATATCGATACCAAATCAATGAAAAATTGAAGTGACTGATGCAATGTATCACTGATCTAATTGGTACCTAATTTTTGTGTCATCAAATGATGGGTTTATGGGGGAAATTGAATCCTTATGAGAAGAATGATACCACTTATGACATTGATTTGGTGGTTATGATCTTTGTGTTAAAGATCTATTGACACTACCTCTATAGAGGAAAGTGTGGGTTGTTCATAGACCAGCGTAGTCTGTGACATGTGATCACTTAAAAAGACATGAATCTGAGGCAAAAAAGTTGACGGAATTGATAAAAAACTAAGTCATCTGAATCCTATATCATACAGGTAAAGCTAATTAGGTGGAAAACTTATTTAGTTGATAGACGATAAATATATGAAGTTTAGCATAGGTGGAGCTGTTTAGGAGCCATTGGCTAGAGAGGTACAAACTTTGGTAAATGATTTTCTTAGACTGTAGGTGACTAGCATGGGAGGAGAGTTAGCCCATATGGAGCCTCTTTCCAAATTCTTTGACCATATAAAAAGTAGAAATTCATAGATAAGAAGTAGAGCAACCTTACATAATTTTTTGTGTGAGGTGACACTATAGAGGCCATTAATTATAATTAAAGAGTATTGAGTATTTTGGCGAGCGTATGTGTTTCTTGTGAGGGCAACTTAATTCCTTCTATTCTTATATAGGTCCAAGACTCTAATTATTCCACATATCTGAGTGCAACCGTAATGTATAGATACTTTAGGAATTATTATTGTTTGTGACAAATGAAATATGATATTGTATATTTTGTGACCAAGTATCAGAATTGAAAACAGGTTAAGTATGAGGATCCAAAACCTAGTGTCATATATCAAAGGATACCAATTTCGTAATGGACAATAGAAAGAATAATCTTGAACCTGATGATGAGACTTGATAAGATCTTACGGAAGTGTGACTCACTACGGGTTATCATTGATTTTTTTTGACAAAGTTAGCTTATTTCGTCCTTATAAGGATGTATTATAATATGGCTATATTAGCTAAGATTAATATGAAAGGGATTGTAACTCTCCTTGGGGTACCAAGTTCTATTCTTTTAGAAAGAGGTTATAAATTTACCTCTAATTTTTAGGAGAAGTTTATTCAGAGTTATGTTCATGATTGGACCTAAGTATATCTTTCATCCATAGACATATGAGCTGAAGAAATTAATGACCTAAATACTTGAATATATGCTTCAGGCTTATATAATAAATTTTGAGGGTCAGTGGGACCAGTACTTACCTTTTTGAGAGTTTGCCTACAAAAATAGCTAGCGCTAAAGTATTTACATGGCCTCTTTTGATGCCTTATATGGTAGAAATATTGGTGCCAATCGGATATCTTGGTGCATTTGAGGTGAGGCCTTAGGAAAAAACTATACTTAATTATTTGATGCAAATGGAAAGGTTTATAAGAAATATTACAGCCGCTCAAATCCGACAGGAAGAGTATGTGAATAACAAGGTAAGAAATATCAAGTTTAAGATTGGTAAGAAAGTGTTTCTCAAAGCATCACTTATGAATAGTCTAAAGCATTTTTTTTCAGAAAGGAAAGTTTAGTCCAAGGTACATTGAACCCATTGAGGGTATAAAGGAAGTGGACTCTATAGCCAATAAGTTATCCTTTCCTACTAACTTTTCTAGGGTTTATTTGGTATTCCATGTATCCATGCTTAAGAAGTACTATGGTGATGGGGATAAAATCAGCTATTGGGACTCTGATTTATTCAATAAGGATATTTCATATGAAGATGAACCAATTGCTATATTACACCAAGAAATGAGAAAATTGAGAACCTCAGTCATTCCATCTGTAAAAGTATAATAGATGAACCATCTAGTTTAAGAAGTAACTTTGATGACAATAACGGATTTGCCAAAGTAGTACCCGCATTTTTTAAATTACTTAGGTAATTGTTCTTGCTTTAGTCTTGTCTATTTGGTCTAGTTGTGGTTTGGGGATGAACGATTGGTAAATTGGTATAAGACCTAGCAAAATCCTAAGCTTAACTCAGTTTTTTGAGATCGCTAAGGGGTCCCAGACTAAGAAAATTTAAGCTAAGTATTAAAACTTAGTGTCATTTTTCCCTACGTATGTTGGCAAATCTACTTCACGACCTCTATGACCTTAAAATGTCAATCTTTAGGTTAAATCCATGATCAGGAATGTCAGTAGGTGTTCCCAGATGAGTTTTGTATTATTCGAACCTCATTTGTACCACGTTTGGGAATCCAAAATAGTGTATCGACGAGATCTCAGTGCGAGGCATCGGCCATCGCATCGATCAATATTTTCCTTCGCTCCCAGTGGCAATATCTAGTGAACCGACGTAGATTCAATGTTGCTCGTTCGCTATCACATCAATGACAATGATGCGATGACTCGATTGTGCATCGATGGTTCAATTTTCAGTCATTAAAAAGCCATATCTTTGGGGGTAATTGGGTCTTTTTCCCACGTTCTTCAGCCCCCATAACATGAGATTTAGCCCTCAGTTAGCAAATTATATTCATTCTTTCTCAAAATACTTAAGAATAAAAACCCTAGGAGATTAAATTTGAAATTTAAGTCTCAAGATTCCAGTATTAATCTTCAATAATATAACGACTAAGGTATGTCAAGTGTTCATTTAAGGGTTCCTTCCACTCTTGGAGTCCAAGAAACTCTTTTAGATTTCAAGTAGCTTGATTTCATGCTTTCCATGATTTGGATTCAAATGTATTCATGATTATAATGTTGATTGGATTTCTATTCCATGATTTAGTGCAAGATTTATGTAAAACCAACTATTATGTATGTATTATCATGTGAAATCATGTTAAAGCCTTAAAATTTTGGTCCTCATATGGTGATTACTACTATATGCATATACAATGCCTTCCAAGTGTTCGATTAGTTGTTCATGAGAAATAAATAATGAAATTATATCATGTTATCATGTATTCAAGTTAATGTCATGCAAGTGTTTGCTAAAATGTCCCAATGAATGAATTATGATCAAGTAGTTATTTATCATGTTTCTAGATTGTGCCATGTCTTATAATTTATGCTATTGAGTACTGGGGGTATTTAATACCGAACAATTTAGTTGATTACCTAGAGCCATGGTCACTCTAAGGATAGTGTCAGTTATTTCACGATCAGTAGTACTCTCAGTAAGTTATAGAACTTAGGAAGAACTCAGTAGACTCTGTATCAGTCCAGTTCAGTTAAGACCTCAGTAAATTCAGTCAGTTAAAAGAATTTAGTAGTATTATATCAGTAAATGGAACTTAGTGAACTTAGTTTAGTTCAGTTAGATAGTATAATCAGTAACAGTCCAGTCAAGCCTAGTATAAACTAGGAAATCAGTTCAGTGTCTATTCAGATAGGAGTAGGATTCAATACCGAGTTAACCCAAGGATGGGGGCATTCCTCCTAGTAGAGGGTTTGAACCTTAGTAGTAATCCCTGCATTACAGAACTACGTAGCCAGCATAGTTTGAGATATCTTCCTGCCAGATATTATGAGGGTC
The DNA here is from genome assembly GCF_002878395.1 of Capsicum annuum. Taxonomy (NCBI): domain Eukaryota; kingdom Viridiplantae; phylum Streptophyta; class Magnoliopsida; order Solanales; family Solanaceae; genus Capsicum; species Capsicum annuum. The sequence continues at coordinate 97,535,517 of NC_061118.1, forward strand.
GATACATCTCATTTAAGTTTTTCTGTTTGTGAAGGTTGACGAAAGAGCTTCCTACCAGAGAGGGTTAACTCATAGTTTTTCTTTACCTGTGGCATGGTATTGACACCCTTACAACTGGGGTTATAGATTGGACTCAAATCTATTCAAAAAGGGGCATATCAGTTAGATGTTTACCTTTCACAGTCTCAGTTTAAGTTTTAGTTCCAGTCACAGAAGAGAACTTAATTTATTTCTACAGATTTAGGAATGTCAGATATAGTCACTTAGCTTAGTACAGAACTCAGTATAGTTCCACAGAATTAAGATTGTTAGATACAGTCATTCAGTTATTACTAATTTAGTATCAGTAGACCCAAATATCAGTTAATCAGTATTCAGTGTTATCATGATCTAAATTATAGTTTACGTATCCATGCATGTACTCTCACTCAGTTACATTCATGTCATTTAATCATTATTGTTCATGCATATGAAGCCATGTATTTTAGCCTACCTTACTTAGCATACCAGTACATTCAAAGTATTGACGCATACTTTTCTCTTGCGCTATGAGGTTTTATTTCATAGTTTTAGATGCATGGTCTCTCGAGCACCCTTAGCAGTTCAGAACTTTAGCAGTCAAATTTAGTGGTGAGTCCTCATAGTTCGAGGACACTATTATTATTTCTGAATTTCAATTTATATCATTAGTTTAGAGCTAGTTGGGGACTTATCCCATCAACTTCATATTTTATATAGTTTAGGGGCTTTTTCAGACTAGGGTATTTTCAGACAGACGTTTCAATTTTTGTATCACTACACTGTATTTAGTTTTGTTTCAGTATTAACCCTTATGGTAAGTTTCTGCCTAGTTTCTACATATTTTAATATTATTATTCAGCTATTGTAGCAGGTACCAGTCATGGGTTAGCTTATGGTCCTTTAGGATTATGAGCACCATGTAGCATCTGGGATACGAACTCAGGGCTTTACAAACTTGGTATCAAGGTCTAAGGTTCAACAGAGTCCTAGAAAGTCTAAAAACCATAATTAGTAGAGTCTTGTACATGGGTGTGTAGCACGCCACAATTATGGATAGGAGGCTACGAGTTGTTTTAGGAAAATTTTCCCTTCTTTAAGTATTCAAGTCATGTGAGTGAGCATGATCTCAAGATAAACTCTCAGTATCATTCATCTCTTTCTTATTCTTCCAGAATATTTCTTCTAGAGAAGCTAACGAAAGAGGTAACAAAAAACAGTCAACCCCTCCGCATATTTAGGCAGATTCCCTGAATAAGTATGTCTCCCACGCTAAGTTTAAAGTTGCCTTCACTGCCTTATATCATTTAATGGTTTCTGAGAATAGTCATTTGGTTGTCATCCTATCTAGGCTTATGGCTTATACTCCACAAAGTAAAAAGGAGAGGCATAGGAGAAAGGGCCAGAATGTTAAGGCTAAAGAGTGAACAAACCAATCCCTTTTGTCAGGACTGTGGCAGAAAACACCAGGGTATCTACAGAGCTAGCAGTGATGTGTGTTTCGAGTGTGGCAAGCTAGGTCACAAGTAAGATATTATCCCCAGTCAGGTTCCCAGGGTTAGCATAACCATCCCCCAGCTCGGTCAAATTGCTCGAATCAATAGGGTGCTGCATCTAGTTCCACTAGTGGGCAACGCCCAACTCTATGCTTTTTAGTCTCGATAAGATCTGGAGAGTTCTCCTGATGTGGTCACTGGTATGTTACAAGTATATCATTTGCAAGTTTATGCTTTGCTAAATCCAGAAGCCTCTTTGTCCTTTGTTCTCTATATATGGTTGTTGATTTTAGAGTCAGTCCCAAAATTCTAGTAGAACCTTTCTCAGTCTCTACCCCAGTGGGTAAATCCATCACAGCCAGGCAGGTATTCAGGAACTGCTCGATTATGGTATCTCAGAAAGTCACTTCAGCAGACTTAGTTGAATTAGAGATGATCAATTTTGATGTCATTCTCAGCATGGATTGGCTTCACTCCTTCTATGCCTCAGTCGACTGCAGAAACAAAATTGTCCAGTTTCAGTTTCCAAATGAGCCCGTCCTAGAGTGGAGGGGTAATACGTCAGGACTAAGGGGTCAGCTTGTTTCTTACCTTTTGGAAATAAAAATTAAATCTAAGGGATGTGTCTACCATCTCATTGGAGTCCAGGAATCTAGTTTAGAAACCCCTAATCTTGAATTGGAGTCAGTAGCATGTGAATTCCCAGATATATTTCCTGAAGATCTTCCCAAATTTCCTCCCGAAAGAGAAATTGATTTTGGAATCGATCTTTTTTCAGATACTTAAGCCATATCTATTCCTCCATACAGAATTTCTCCAGGAGAACTCAAGGATTTAAAAGAATATTTGAAGGATCTCTGAGAAAAGGGATTCATCAGACCCAGTATGTCCCCTTGGGGCGCACCACTTTTATTCGTGTGTAAGAGAGATGGTTCTCTCAGAATTTGTATTTATTACCGCCAGCTAAATAAAGTCACGGTCATGAACAAGTATCCTCTTCCCAAAATCAATAACTTCTTTGACCAATTTCAGGGTGCCAGTTACTTTTCTAAGATAGAGCTCAAATCCGGCTATGATTAGCTCAGAGTCAGAGAATGTGATATTTCTAAAACAACTTTTAGAACTCAGTATGGTCACTTCGAATTCTTAGTCATGTCCTTTGGTCTTACTAATGCCCCAGCAGCTTTCATGGGCTTAATGGGTTGCGTGTTCAAGCAGTACTTGGATATGTTCATTATATTCTTCATCGATGATATTCTTATCTATTCAAGTAGCAATAATGATCACGCTGATCATCTCTTAATCATACTTAAGACACTCAAAACCCATCAGTTACCATGATAGTTATTTAAGTCTTATATGTCAGCTTTATGATCATGGCTCATATTCAAGCATGTTAGCAAAAATAACTCCTAGTATAAAGAATTTCAGTTCACTCAGTGTTACAAACTATTTTCCATAAATATAGAAACTCCAGACTCAGGTCATGCCCCTCGTAACATAGGTACCTATGCCAAGCTGTACAGTATGCTCAGTTCCCATGACCTATGCAACACTCCTAGTGATCGGCTAAGTTCATATTTCATCATGCATATCCTCAGTTTAGATCTTTTGATAAATCCGTGGTGTTGATATTCTAATCCTCTAACCTCATTAAGTGTCGAGTTTTGTATAGTATTCATGAATACATCAGCTCCTCATGTCTTAACCCTTTAGTGGACTCTACTTACAAACTGATGTAGTGATGAGTGATTTCTTAGATGGGAGAGAGTAAGTGTTTCATGATAAGAAAAGATTTTTGCATGCTTGTCTTACATGAGGATGTATCTATGAAGATAGGCTTGAATGTCAGGGTAGTGTGTAAGTAAATGGACAACAAGGGGTTTTATTTAGTAGATGAAGGGGGGAATTAAAAAAAAATTAGGAGATGAGAAGTTGAGAAAATGCAGAGTGTGAGTGTTCATTTAGATCCTCGATTTGTGTTAGTCCCCATCACGTATCTATTAGAGCCCAATATTCAGTCCCAGTTATATTCTCAGTTATAGTCTCAGTTACTATCTTAGTTACAGTCTCATTCACAGTCTCAGTTTAGTAATCAGATTAGTAACTCAATTTAATTTCAAGTTTGCTTGACCATAGTGTACAATTATCAGTATTTTAGTACCTCAGTTTAACGGATATTTCAAAATCATGTTAAACACTTGGTCTTGCATTCTCAAATAAAATAGTTTTCATGAATTCATGCTCCGTAATCTCATGTTAATAAGTTAGTCCTTTCCTCACATGCATAACAATCTACAGTTCCAGTGCAGTTACTCAGAGTAAGTACAGTTCAATATTCTATGACCAAGTATTCAGCTATCATCCATTTAGATAATCATATAAGTTGGTGTGTTTATGCACTCGTGCTTAGCACCCATTTGAATATTTTCAGTAGTCTCAGATAATATGGTGTACTAAGGTGGAGAGTAGAATTGAGAGAGTATTTGAGGAATATGTGTAAGCTTGAAAATTTGTAGTTTCAGTACAAAAAGTCTTAGTCACTCTATCTTAGATGATGATTCGTGGACCTCAACTCATATTACAGAATTTTAGCCAGGAGGTGATTTTCTTATTTAGCTATGCCAAGACTCCTTGCTCCCCAAAGCCACTAGAACTTTATAGGAAGAGTGTCAAGGACAGGATTCAGTCAAATATATGTTTTCACCATAAGTTAGTCTGCAAAACCAACAATTCAGTTTAGCAGTTAGGCGGATAATGTTTGTATGGTTAGGTTTCTCATCTTTCCATCTGGTCGAACTACCTAAAGTCTCATAAATGTAACTATACCAAGATCAAGCAACCATGTGGTTGCGACTTCCACTCAGTTTAGGTGCCATGCCTCTATTTCAGATCCCTAATATGCAGTCCAGATTCAGTTCGTAGGTGCCCTATGCATAATCTCTATTTTTCCTTAGTATCTCAGCCAAGTCAGCATTCTTCAAGGGAAAAAATGTCCCAAGGAGGAGATGCACTATAATCCCCAAGCTTTCATAACCTAAACCTTCTATCTTCTCTTTACGTAACAAATACAGTTTGAAGTAGTGGGTACTCATAGGTGGACCCTAAATTCCCCACCTCAGCCTTAAGCCATGTATTCAGGGGCTTAGTTCTATTTATGATATTTAGTTCCTATATTACATTTTACGCTCAGTTATGTTCTCATGTTCCCGTTCATGCGTATTCAGTAAATGATCTCAAGTTAGAGATCGGTGATTTTGTATAATTAAAAAACTCTCATATAAAAAGAGTGAAGAGGTTTGAAAGAAAGGGAAACTCGTCCTCGATATATCGGTCCTTACCAAATTCTCAGCCATTTTTGAAAAGTAGCTTACGAGCTTGAGTTGCCTTCAGACTTAGCTTCAGTACACCCGGTGTTCCATGTCTACTTGCTTAAGAAATATATAGGTGACCCAACTAATGTAGTCCCTATAAGAGGGAATAGATATTCAAAAAAGCCTCTCTTATGAAGAGATTCCAGTCGAAATCCTTGATTATCAGATTCGCATATTGAGGAACAAAGAAGTCCCTCTAGTCAAAGTTCTTTGGTAAAATTAGTCTGTTGAGGGAGCTACTTGGGAAGTAGAAGCAGACATGCATACTAAGTATCCTCACCTTTTCTCTACAAACTTAGACTGAACCCCACGTAATAGATTTTCTTTGAATTTACTCAGTCTCATGTTCAGATATAGCTACCAACTTGGTATTAATTAACATTGCATACTTAGTCATGGATTAATAAATTAGTTCAGTATTGTACTCATGCATCAGACATGCATTTCTAGTATATAAGCTCAGCTTATTAGTAATCCCAATCATGCATTCATGAATTATGTTCAGCAATGTATGCATGCATCAGATATGTATGTTCATTGTAATAATTTAGTATATCAGTAATCTTAGTCATGAAATCATGCTTCAGTTGTGCATGTCCATTGTCTAAATTCAGTCTATCATATTCTCAGCATAGTCACTCTCATTCAAGTATGAATATTTCCAAAGGGGAGATATTGTAAGACCCCGCAAATTCCTAAGCTTAACTCAGTCTTTGAGCTTGCTAAGAGGTCCCAGACTTTGAAAATTATAGCTAAGTATTCAAACTTTGTGTCATTTTGTCCTATGTAAGTTGGCAACTCTATTTCATGAACTCTATGACCTTAAAATATTAATCTTTAGGTTAAATTCATGATTAGGAATGTCAGTAGGTGTTCCCAGATGAGTTTTATATTTTTCAGTCCTCGTTTGAGCAAAGTTTGGGAATCCAAAATAGCGTATCAATGCAATCTCGATGCAGCACGTAGGCCATCGCATCGATCAATATTTTTCTTGGCTCCCATTGGCAATTTCCATTGAATCGTTGTGGACTCAATGCGGTGCGTTGTCTATTGCATCTATGCTAATGACGTGACGCATTAGTATTCGCATTAATGGTTTAATTTTCAGTCATTAAAAAGCTGCGTCTTTTGGGGTAATTGGGTCTTTTCCCACATCTTTCAGCCCCCATAACACAATATTTATCCCTCAATTAGCAAATTATATTCGTTCTTTCTCAAAATACTCCAAAACAAAAACCCTAGAAGATTAAATTTCAAATTCAAGGCTCAAGATTCCACCATTCATCTTGAAAAATTTAGCTACCAAGGTATGTCAAGTGTTCATCCAAGGGTTCCTTCCACCCTTGGAGTCCAAGAAACTCTTTTAAATCTCAAGTAGCTTGATTTCATGCTTTCATGATTTGGATTCAAATGTATTCATGATTATAATGTTGATTTGATTTCCATTCCATGATTAAGTGCAAGATTTATGTGAAAACAACTATTATGTTTGTATTAATATGTGAAATCATGTTAAAGCTTTAAAATTGCGGTTACCATATGTTGATTAGTACTATGTGAATATACAATGCCTTCCAAGTGTTTGATGAGTTGTTCATGAGAAGTAAATAATGAAATTATATGATATTGGAATGTATTTAAGTTCATGTCATGCAAGTGTTTGCTAGAATATCCCAATGAATGAATAATGATCAAGTAGTTATTTATCATGTTTCAAGATTATGCCATATCTTATAATTTATGCTATCAAGTCTTGGGGGTATTTAATACCCAACAATTTAGCTGATTACCTAGAGCCATGGTCAGTCTCAGGATAGTGTCGGTTATGTCATGATCAGTAGTACTCTTAGTCAGTTATAGAACTCAGTAGACTCTGTATCAGTCCAGTTTAGTTCAATATTCTGTTCAAACCTCAGTAAGTTCAGTCAGTTAATAGAATTCAGTAGTATTCCATCATTCAATAGAACTCAGTGAACTCAGGTCATTTTAGTTAGATAGTATAATCAGTAATAGTCTGTCAAGCCTAGTATGAACTAGGAAGTCAGTTCAGTGTCTATTCAGATGGGAGTAGGATTCAGCACTAAGTTAACCCAGGGATGGAGAAATTTCTGCCAGCAGGGGGTTTGACCCTTAGTAGCAATCCCTACAATAAAGAACTACATAGCCAGCGTAGGTTGAGATATCTTTCTACAAGATATTATGATGGTTGATACTTCTCATTCGAGTTTTCCTGTCATCGAGGGTTGACAAAAAAGCTTTCTATTAGAGAGGGTTAACTTGTCTTTACCCGTGCGAAGGTATTAATACCCTTCCAACTGGGGTGATAGGTTGGACCTCAATCAATTCAGAAAGGGGAATATTGGTTGGATGATTACCTCCTACAATCTCAGTTTCAGTTCCAGTCTCAGAATAGAACTCTGTTTGTTTCTACAGGTTCAGAACTATCTATTACAGTCACTCAGCTCAGTACAAAAGTCAGTATAGTTCCATAGAGTTAACACTGTTAGATATAGTCATTCAATTATCAGTAATTCAGTATCAGTATACTCAGATATCAGTTAATCAGTATTCAGACTCAGTGTTTAGTTTTATCATGATCTCAGTTACAACTTATATATCCATGCATGTACTCTCACTCAGTTACATTCATGTTATTCAGTTAGTATTTTTTATGCATATTAATCCATGCATTTCAACCTACCTCACTTAGTATACCAGTACATTCAAAGTACTGAGGCATACTTTTCTCATACTCTATGATATTTTATATCATATGTTCAGACGCACGGGCTCCCGAGCACCCTTAGTTGTTCAGAACTTCTTCCATAAAAGTTAGTGGTGAGTCCCCAAAGTTTGAGTACATGATTATTATTTTGGCATTTTAGTTTATTTCAATAGTTCGGATTTAGTTGGGGACTTGTCCCATCAACTCTACATTTCAAATAGTTTAGTCTTTTTCAGAGTAGAGTATTTTGAGACAGATGTTTCAGTTTTGGTATCACTATACCATATTCAATTTTGTTTTAGTATTGAGCCTTATGGAAAGTTTCTGCCTAATTTCCGCGTATTTCAGTATTATTATTCAGCTATTGCAGTAGGTACCAATCATGGGTTAGCTTGTGGTTCTTTTGGATTATGAGCACCGTGTAGCATCCGGGGTATAGACTCGGGGCATGTCAATTGATATCGAATGTAGCGACCTAATTCATCATTATGCTAAATGAGGATTAGAACCTTTTATGGTTTTTCCTTTTGACATATTTTTGAAAATTTAGGACTAGCCTAGTCTTTGGTGTATTTTAAGGGTATGATAGTCTCAGGAAATCTTGTAGTAATATGATAGTTTGTGAGTATATTTGACTTGATTTTTGTATAGAGGAAGAATTTAGCAAGCCATACCAACTACCGATACGTTAATGAACCAATTGAACTTCGATTATAGAGTTTACCATGAGATAGTTGTTTTGTAAAGTCATATTTTGAGGGTTATTTTGTAAAATATATTGGTTTATAGGAGGTGTCAAGCTTCGACCTCTGGACCGCTGCAGCAATAAAATGAACCATTTACGCATTACTACTGTAATGGTCAAAGTAACACCCAAGGTGGTCATTAATTACATCGTGTATCAATGCTTTAGTAACTTTATTATTGTAGCCGTAAAAACACAGTTTCCATCTATTTAAAAAACCAAAAACATTTTTATTCATTCCTATTTTTTTTAAAAATGCACAAAATATCTAGGAAGGTGATTTCTACTAAGTTTTAGGGATTTTACCTTTGGATGTGAGGTTCCTTTACATTCTAAACTTGTATTATTTCTTAAAATTTTTAGAAATTGCTATAATCATGTTCATTGTAGAAATTAGGGTTTATCACCAATTTATGAACCGAATACAATTGATGGGAATGGGATATCACAAATATAATAGGATATCATAAACATACTTTGAACTAGCTTAATCTATAGGGGAGGGATGGGTGAAGCCTATCCTACCAGGATGTAGAAGAAAGCTTGAAGAATCTGCTAAATTATCGATTTCCCTTTAGAGAAGGCTCTACAAGGTGATACACTATAAAATCACAATTTACTCATCACAACAAGAAATAATGATACCCATATTACACTATTGTTCTTCGTGTCCAAAATTACTCAAAAATACCATGTAGGCCCCACTTACGAAAATCATATTTTCGAAGCCAACTTAATATTCCACTATGCTCAAGGATGAATTACCTTAAAAATGGGTGAAATCAGAATTGTACTGGTGCTAAAATAATGACATCAAGCTTGAGGGATTTTGAACATGAAATGAGAAAATCCACTATGAATGAGAATGAATCTTACCTCAAATTCGAAGGAAAATCATAAAATAATCATTATCTAAGCTTCCCAAATCACCCATAAGCTTTAATCCCAAGATTTCTAAATATTTAGGGTTTAAGTCTCTTGAGAATGGATGAAGGAATGCAAAAAAAGGGCTAAAATGTGATATTTATACCCTTTCTAGGCATCCGCAAGTCACTATCGTGCCTGACCCTCGCGATCGTGGCATCTGGTGGCTACCATGGTAATTATGACACATGGTATGTCAATCATGGCACTAGCTGGGAGGCGGCCAAACCCTGAATTCAACCCCTCACCCGCGATAGCGGGTGCACCAGAACAACTGAGACTTGGATTTTCCATGTTTCCGCTAACCCCTTGAGATTCATCCAGAATCTTGTATTCACAAACAGACTATGCTACCTAAAAAGTTTGATGTTTTGGACTCAATGGCACAATCAAAATTTCCATCTGAGGTCATTTTAATAAAAAGTGGGTCCCACATCCAACTTTCATTTTCTTATTTTTTGAACCAACAGGTCAAAATAAGCTTGGGTTCCTTAGGATCCAAACCAAGAGTCCACCTAGTGAAAATCAAAATTACAGAGTAGTTGGAACTATCAGAATTTTCATATGAGGTTGTTGGACTGAAGTTTTCACTCGGTAGCCAATTTAAACCAGCGAAGACTTCAAAATAAGGATTTGGCTCTAGAAAATAAATAAACTATCCCAATAAACAAACTGTTAGTGCCAGCAAGTCCTAAATAACCTAGGGCAGCTATAGGAAAGATCTAATGGTGAAAATAAGCACAAATATAGAAAATGACCTAAAGGATCATTACAATATCCACTACTAAAAGGATTTTTGTCTGTAAAAGTCAAGGATTAAGATGTACTTGAAACCTCGAACATGTTAGGATAGTGGGTCCGCATCTTGCTCTCATCTCTCAAGTATCCTTCTCCACTGGAAGGAGCCTCCACTAAGTCTTAACTATAGGAATCTCCCTAGTGCGCAACTGCATGCAATCACTAGCCAAAATGGGCACGGGCTCATCAAGAAAGGTCAACCTCTCATCCAGCTAAACTAAATCCCATCTAAGCATATGAGATGGATCAGGTCTATATCACTACAACATAGAAACCTAGATGACCAGATGGACAAAAGCTAAATCTAGAGGTAGGCTAACTCATATGCCACCCTACCAACCGTACGAAGAATCTCGAAAGGTCAAATATAACTAGGGTTGATCTTGCCTTTCCATAAAAACCACATCACACCCTTCATGGGTGGTGCATAGAGAAATACCCAATTATAAATTACAGGGCATGAAACCAATATTCTGCATCATCTTTCTTCCTACTCTAAGCTGCTCTCAACCTATCCTAAATCACTCTTACTTTATCCAATGGATCCTGAAGAAAATCAGTACCACAAGGTCAAATCTTTATGGCCTCAAATCATCCTTATCAGGGAACAACATTTTTTACCATATAAATCTTCAAAAGGTGTCATCTTAATACTCGAATAGTAACAGTTATTATAAGTAATCTCTTCAAAGGTTAAGTAGTGCTCCCACTGCCCTCTAAAAACCATAAAGTAGGCTCGGAGCATATCCTCAAGAAATTAGATAATCAACTCAGACTTACCATGTATTTGCGTAGGAAAGGATGTACTAAGGTCCACCAGAGTACCCAACTCATCTCGAAAAGCTCTCTAAATGCTTGAACTAAACATAAGACCCTAGTCTAAAATTATAGATATAGACACACTGTAGAAAATGACTATCTTACGCATATAGATACGAGCTAACCTCTCATCACTTAAGGATATCTAAATAGGAGTGAATATGCAGACTTGGTCAACATGTCCATAATAACCTAAATGGCATTGGATCCATAGGAAATAGGGTGTAAACCACTAATGAATTCTATGTAATCTCCTCCTATTCCAACTCAGAAATGGGAAACCTCTGAATTATTCCACCAGGTTATTGATGCTCAGCCTTCACCTACTGACAACATAGGCAATGAGCTATAAAGTCTTTCTTATCTCTTTTTATGCCACTCCACCAATAATGTTGGCTCAAATCTCTAAATCTCATAGCTATATCCATATAAATTTAACATCTATAGTTATGAGCCTCGTGCAAAATCAATTGAATCAAATTATCGATACTAAAAACACAAATACGGCTACCAAATCTTAAGACACTCAAAATCTATGGTATCCCTCTTGAGTTCACTACTCAACACCTAGTAGTGAGGACTCGCCTTAACACAAGCAAGACTCTTCCAAAGGTCTGAAATATCAAGTATAAACATCATGTTTGCTAAGGAATGAATGTCTCGTGCCAACATTCTTTGAGAAATTAAAATAAAAGCCAAGATACTTATACTCACTATTTTTTGAATCAAGGCGTCTACTATAACATTCTCTTTACTGAAGGATACAAAATGGAAATATAATAATCCTTAAGCAACTCCATCGAACTATGTTGCCTAGTAATAAGCTCTATCTAGGCCATAAGATGTTGAAGACTATGATGATTGATTAAAATCTGACAATGCACACCACATATATAATGCCTCCAAATCATAGATATGAGAACTTTTACCGCTAACCCCAAACAATGAATGGAGTGGTTATGCTCGTGCGCCATAAGTTGCCTAAAAGTATTAGCAATAACACAACATTGTTGCATCAATAGACAATCCAAAACAATACAAAAAACATCACAATACACATAAGAGTAGGGGTTCCCAAGTACCCTTTGCTCTCCATGATACAAATGTACAATATACTTAGTGGATTTCTATGTATCTCATAGTATCATATAAGGTCACTGTGACCTCCCCTCATGTGAGCAAACATGAGTTTCTAGTGTCTGTCTATTAGACTCACACCTTCATGGTTAGTTATCACATCCCGCCATTATTTTCCACTTACAACCATTACTATCCAACCAAACCTTTATTCCATTACTATTAACCAAGGCTATAAGTACCGTCATACCAACTATAGCTTGCAAGCAATGTCCTTAGCCAACTTTTTAAGTAAAAGGAGTCTCATGTACCCATAAATTACATTATCAAGTTAACATGGAGGATTTCCATGTATCGTACAAGTGTCCCATTATTATATTCGCTTGGGAGAATCTCATGTACCCCATAAGATTTTCATTAATATGTTTAGTTTTGGGATTCTCTTCTACCTCAGAAGGAAGATTAATTTACCATAACCATGACTACCAAACCTTACCAGTTAACTATTCCAAACCATTTAAACCATTTAGGGCATTTAGGGTTCCAATACCAAACCATACTATATAGTAGTCCCATTAAAAGTCCAATAGTATTGTAAAAGCATAATCATACACATTTTATCAAACATGTTTGGGGAATAATTTTTCAAAAATCAAATACAATTACCAATCAACCATTCCCACCCAACCAATTGTCCAAACCACCATTAAAACATGTAAAAGCATAATTAAAACATGGGAAAACCATAACCAAACATTTATACACAAATCCCAACAAATATTTGAAAACTCCAAAAATATACAGTAATCATGTGATGGAAACATTGTATAAAATAAGCCTTTAGTTGGAACTAGAAATGAGGGAGGATTATATGTCTTATATTATGAAGATGATGGAGATAAATCACTCATACAAGCTCTAAATTGATAATTTAGATGTAACCCTAGCATCACTTTACCCAAGAGTCTTAGAGAGAATTAAAGAGAGTTTCTAAGTGTTTAAGATTAGAATAACAGGGTAAATAACCTCCCAAGTATGATATAAGTCGTGGGGCCTTAATAGGTTAAGTAGAAAAATATCCAAATTACCCCTACTTAAACTGTACAAAATCCCTACCATATGGTACGACCACCCCATACTGGTAATATCCTCTGATACGAGTGGTACCCACTACTCATACCCAAGAAATCCCCCTTGGTCCCAAAAATGTCCAACATACTACTTACCTGAACCAAGTCGTACCCAACCATACGACTAGTACCCTAAAACTGTATCCCTAGTAGAATATATTCAAAGGAAGTTTGAACACTACCTACCATACATGTTAATGGTACGACTCATACCCACCAAGTCATACTCATTCCAGAAACCAATCCAACCCACCAACCAACAATGGTTAGTATTGTCACACCTTATTTTCTGCTCGAAGGAATTGAAGGGCTTTACCAATTTAAGTGACAGTTTTGAATAAGGATTATTTTTATCATTTTCAGAGTCGCCACAAGAAATTGAGCTATGGTGTTCCAAGTAACCTTATTGAATCCCTAATAAAAAAAATGACTCATTGTTGGTCTGCAAAAATAGAAGACCAGATAAGGAATTCTGTTGATCTAAGAGAAGGTGTAAGGCAACTCTCGAGTCCTGTGACTCAAGCACGGTCACTTTTATCAACTTATACTTAGCTTCACTATTTTGAATAAATTATGCTTGTAGTATAATAATTTATCCTAATTGTACTGTAATGTATATCTAATTCTAGATTTTCAATGCTATTTATTATCTTGTATTGTTCTTCTCGTAGCGAGTTTTTAAAATTATATAAACTATCACAATTACTTTTTCCTAAATTTTCTAGGGTTTCTTCTATCCATATTAATTTTTCTTTTAGATTTCCTTTATTTTTCTAATCTGGTTTCTATAATTAATTTCTTCATTTAGATTATCTTGATTTTCTCTAGTTTTTCTAATATATTCTAGCATTTCTTAATCTGAATAATATTCATCTGGGTAATTATCCAGGTATAACTGTTCTATCCAATTTATAGTTTCAATTTCATAGTCTAATACTTTTTCTAATATTATTCTCTTAATATCTATAATTTGTATATCTCTAAGTATATATAAGATTAATATTTTAAGATTATCTATCATTTAAAATTTGTTAAATACGTTATTATAATATTTTTTAGTTGTTTGTTTTAATCTAACTAATTCTTCTATATTTTCACTAAGAAATTGTGTGTATTTTATATCAATTTTCCAAGATTCTAAATATACATAATTTATCATAGTAAGTATGTGGGTTTGGTATGTAAGTATTTATAAGTGTAGTTTGGTAGGTGTGGTATATAATTAATTCTAGTCATAAAATATCTACCAAATATTTTTTCCAATATGATTTTTCTTATATTTCCTATTTCTATATCCTTAAGTACATATAAAATGAATATTTTAAATTTATCTACCATTTCATTAGATAAATAATTATCCATTTTTCATAAAATTGCTATTTTCAACATATTCCTTTCAATCATGCACATAACAAAATATGATCACTTTAGATTGCTATATACTAGATTATTCTTAAACAACATACCATTCGGTCACTATTAGCATGGTAATCTGGATACTTTTCCCTTAAACAGTGTCTCTACTCTGGTTACTCCCCTATCACGACTTTTTTGCCTCACCAGTTTCATCTTAAGGATGACATAGTTCTTAGGGATTTTTCTCCTTTTCCACTTTGCTAATAAACTTCTTAACATGCTATTTTTCGAATAATTCTACTATAAAGCAACTAAAATGAACTTATTTTATCATATCATGATTGTTTGGAATTTATGAATTTAGCTATTCATAATAGTAAATGAATATACCTGTTCTGGTAGTTTTGATAATTCTAAGCTTTGTTCCTCCATAGATTTTTCCATTGAAATATACCTATTTTTTAAATAATTAAATTATTTGTTGTAGACAAGAGTCTTCTATTTTTAAATAATTAGATTATTTCCTCAGATGTCATCTATTTATAATCTGAAACTTTACAAAAGTTTCTCTAATTTTACACGTTTCTTAAAACTTTAAAAAATGTCCTAACCTACTTTACTATACAAATAGTCTAAAAAGACAAAAGCTATTAATGCTTTAGACTAATAATAGTCAAACTATACAATAGTTTCTAATAATTTACGTAAAGAAAATTGTGAAAGTTTGTTAGATGTCGCTTTCAGAATTTAATAGCTTGTCTTCCATTATTGCTCCATTGTTATCTTCTTTTTGTCGTTTCTGCTACTTTTTTATCTTCTTTCTAGCTGGCATGCTTATCTTCTTGGTTGATTTTATTTATTTATTTATTCTAGCTGTACGTTTAGGACAATATTATCTTCTCCATTTCATCTCGAACATTGATGATCTGGATATTTGTGTCTAATTATCTTGGAATATCTTGTCAATAATCCGTCTAAAATAAATCCTCTCTTAATTGCTCTTGCAGTAGATTATTTTTTTGGGTTAAGTAATCTCATTATCCATTGTCTAACATTTTCCATATCTTCTTGTCGTAATTCTTTTGAATTTGAATAAATCATCCGATGGTCTCTTGAATAATAGCTCCATATTCTGTTTCCATTGGTATAATTGTTTGCTAGTTTTTGAATAATTGTAGCTAGTCCAATAAGTCGTTTGTTTGCATAAAAATCAGGTATCTCGATTATAGGTATCTCTGGCTTCTGCACAATATCTTCTGGTATAATCATATCTCTGGTTAATCCTATTTTTACAACTTGTATAACTGGTTTTATCTCGGCATATAATATCTCTGCTGGTGCAGTATAATACTTTATATTAACTAGATTTCCTTTGGTTACTCTTTTATAGGTGTTGAATATTTTTTATAATTCTTCCATAGCTGATAGTTCTTCTCCATCTTGGGTGTATATGGTATTTAATAATTCATAATCAAAACAAGTTTTTATTAAGCTTGGGCTGGTTTTGGGTAGTGCAATTAGCTTGTTGTGACCTTGTAATCTTTGAGTTATATAGTTTGTGTTGGGTTTTTTATATCTGTAGCTCTGGGGTTAAGGTTTAGAAAAGTTTGTACTCGGTAGATATTTTCTATGTTTTTTTGGGCTGTATAGTTATAAACTTTTTTATCTTGGTTCAGACTATCTCGATATATGGTAATTTGTGAGGGTATGTTCAAGAGGTCTTTTTGTATTTTTAGAGAAAATGATTTTTCAAATGTCTTATTTAAGTTCATATTCTGGTATCTTTGTCCAATAACTCCTTTGCTTGTACCAGCAATTGTAGATTGATAAACGTTATGGGTTTTACAAAGTGTCCCAACGTCTCTTTTTAGCTCTGGAATTTTAATGTCTTTCGATCGACATAGCTCTGCACACTGCTGAGTTAGCTGATTTGTAGCTATAAACTTCAGTTTATCTTCATTAGTCTTTAGCTTTTCTATTTCATTACCCACACTATCCACTTTCATTGAAAGTGTAGTTAGGTTTTGAATATCTTTTCCAAAGCATCATCTTTTATTAAATCAGTCTGTGTAGCTTTCTCTTGATATGTAATCTGCAATAATGTTTTTGTTAGTACTAATTACTTCAATTGTAAATGTAAAATTTAATATATTCAATACTAGTCTCCGAATCTCTTTTGTTGTAACTGAATTTTGTATTTTCTTTGTTAGCCACCAACGTACCTGTGTATTATCTATTCGTACAATAAACTTGTTATATACAATATATGGCTCAAATGCTAATAAACATTTATATAATGTAAATAATTCTTTTCTATTTATTTCCCATTTTATTTTTGTTTCATTAAACATTCCTGAATAATATCTACAATGATGTTCAATTTTTTCATTTTCATACCTATATTTAAGTACTCCTCCATAACTACATTCACTAGCATCTACTTCTACTATATATATAAATTTTCTATTTTCATTTGGAATTTGTAATTTTGGTAATTCTTTACAAAGTGTTTTTATTTTCTGGACTTGTTTTTTATCTTCTTCGTTATAAATATATTCCACATCCTTTTTAAATTTTTTTCGTAAAGGCTTTAGATTTTCTGCTAATTTTGGTATATATTCCCTTACTTGGTTTACTAATCCCAAAAATGATTGTAATTTCTTTTTCGTATCTAATTCTTCTTTTGAATTTATTATTTTTTGTACTATATGTTGTTACATTTTTACTCCACTTTTATCTATTTGTATTCCTAAAAATTCTATCTGATTTTTCATAATTTCAGCTTTCTTTTCACTTAAACTTATTCTCGATTTTTCTATTTTATCCGTAAATTGTTCTAATAATTTTAAATGTTCATCTTTGGTTTTTGTATATAATAGTATATCATCTATATATTCTATACAATTAGGTAATTGTTTAAAATAACTATCCATAAAATGTTGATATCTACCTGAAGCATTTTTATATCCAAATGGTAGTATATTTCTTTCATAAAATCCTTGTGGTACCGCAAATACGGTTAATTCCTTAGATTCTTCCTCTAACTTTAAATGGTAAAATCCTGATTTACAATCAAATTTACTAAAGTAATTATATCCTTGTATTTGTCTTATTTTTAATATCTTATTTGGTATTGGGTAATTATATGTCACAGTTTTTGCATTTAAATTTCTATTATCAATAATCATTCTACTTTTCCCTCTTTTTTGTTCACTATGTTTATTTACTATAAATGTTGGACTATTGTGTTTACTATTACTTTTTTTTGTATATATTGTTTTTCTAATAATTTATCTATATGTATTTTAAATTCTTTTAAATCGTCAAAATTATATGTTAATTGTTTTTGAGTTATTATGTTATTTTTATCTATTAATTCAATTTTTATAGTAGTTTTATGTTTTTCTCATTATTTTAATGGATCTTCACAATATAATTGTTCTAATTTTTTCTTAATTATTTTTATCTTATTTATTGAAAATATAGTTATTTCCTTTTTATTTATTGAAAATACGACTAGTTCTATTGTATCTTCCGTATTTTTTATATTTTTTAATTTTTGTGTAATTTTTTCACTTCCTTCTATCCGATCAGCTTTCTTTCTTATTTTATTAGTAACTCGTTTTGCTTTTTACTTTCTGTTTACATGGTGTTGTAAACCACCAATCCGTTCTAGTTATTATATGTGGATATAATTTATCTAAAAACAGCATTCCTAAAAGTATATCTTTTGATGTTAGTTCATAATTGTAGATTTCTTCTATTGTTAATATTTTATCCCATACTTGTGTTTTTACATTCTTAGCTTTATAAGTAATTAAGCTTCCTTCATTATCAAATCCTTTTACTATTATTGGTGTTTTTAATTTATCCCATTTACTTTTTGGTAAACAATTATATCTACATAAATTAGCTTCTGCTCCTGTATCTATCATAGGCGTATAATATCTACTGTAATACCCTTCAACTACTATCTTCATTAATACATATATTTTCATATCATGTTAAAGCTCTTCTTAAGAATAATTTCTCTCTGTTATATGTTATAGATAATTGTATGTACTCTATGTTATATGATTTTACTTGTTCTAGCCATTTTATTCCTAATATTATG